>NW_028318045.1:1970000-2285000 GCF_062004578.1 Staurois parvus | reverse complement strand
CGGGGGAATTTGTTTGTTTTATACCCTTTCATTGAACTGTTAGTCCCCTGCACCCCCTTGGTATTAGTTATAAAATGATGAGGAACAGCTTGCTATTTTTTGCTCCAGGCAGTAGACACTCCCTCATTAGTAAAACACTCTGATTACAGATCTACCCTCACCTGCTGGGCACTGTTCTGCAGCCCTTATTACAGGCCCTGGTACAGCTCAGAGTCAAATATCTAGAAAAAAATATAAATGCACTTAAACTAAGATTGTCCAGTATGGTTGCCACCTCATCCCTTTAAACCTGAACACATATTAATTACACAGGTTCTGTGGCTGATTAAGGTGGTAATTAAACTCAATAAACCTGTATAATTAACCCCTTGATGCCGACAAATATGCGGCCTCATAGAACTGGGCTTTTTTCCACAGGGCTGCATATTTGCGTACCTGTCTTTGTGCTGGGAGCGCTCCGCACGGCGTGCTCCTAGCACAAAGACTGGGGTGTCACTGAGAAAGCCGGGTCCTGGTCTAACGATCAGGACGCGGGACTCCCGATTTTGGGTCACATGATCACTGTGCTAGCCTCTGATTGGCTATCACGGTGATATCACAGTGATCAGTCACTGTGAAGCCCGCCCCCTTGTTTTTTTTCTCTGAATGGAGGAGAGAGATACATTTTGTATCTCCTTGCATAGAAAAAAAAACTGTTTATAAAAACAATAAATGAATACATAAATATTACAAAATAAAATAAAAATAAAGAAAAAATACCCAGATAAAGGTTTGATCTAGTTCAGTGCCAGGGTTAGTGTTTGGGTCAAGGTCAAAGGTCAGGATTTTTTTATTTTTATTTGGTGTCAGTGTGTTTTAGGTAAAAAAACAAAAAAAACAAAATGTGCACTATTGTTTCTGGGCTGTAGTACAGGTACAAACAACAAATAACATATACATATATGGTATCACTGCAATCGTCAAGAGCTGGAAAATTTATTTTGGGTTGTTCTTTGGTGGTAAGTTATGGTAGTAATAAGAAACACACAGCTAAATTAAAAAAAATAATAATTTTTTTTTCTATTTTGGGCCAGTTTTTTTTTTATTAAAAAATCAGGAGATATCCATTATCATTTACCACCAAGTGAAAGCCCAATTTGTCCTGAAAAAAACAAGGTATAATTCACCTGGATGTACAAAGTAGTTGTGATATGTACGATTTTACTAACACATGTCAAAGTTGCAAAATTTTACTTAGGCTTTAAGATTTGTTTTACCCTAAGGCATGAAGGGGTTAATATGTGTTCGGTTTTAAAGGGATGAGGTGGCAACCCTATTGTCCAGTCATTTTTCATCTAGGTAGGGTTTGCCTTCAAAACAGGACACCAGACACAGGGTTTTATGGCACTGGATAGAGCATAGAAAGTGTTGACACTTGATATTTGTTCTGTGTGGGAAGTTTCAATATTGCTTTTTTTTTCCAGTGACACCCTATCCTACTTTAATATACAGGGTGTGACCAGGACAAATGGAAAACAAAGAGTAATACAAATCAATAGGAATAAACAGCAGGCAGCATGTCATAACGCCCAGCACTTGTAATATGTTATTGTTCCAGGACAAGCTTGATAATGCCTCATCTGTGTTCTCCTCTACTGACACGTTTCACCCAGGGGTGGACTGACAACTCATGGGGCCCCGGGCAATAGGGGATCATGGGACCCCTGTGTCCTTACCCACACTCAAAGCACACCCAAAAAAGCCTATAAAAAGGTACCAGGGGCATTTCATGGGGCCCCCTTCTGACCCTGGGCCCTCGTGCAGTGCCCGAGTGCTCGATGGTCAGTCCGCCCCTGGTTTCACCCAATACTGGGCTTGATTACTTGCAGTGTGGAGAGAAATATGTCAGAGAAGAAGTTTTTCCTTCAACAATAACATTTTACAAGGTTTGGTTGTTAGTGTACTGCCGGCTGGTTTTCATTTAGATGTGTTGACAGTAAAGGGTGAGGATGAGCCCCTGCTTAGTTTCTGCACCTGGTCATCTGAGGGAATGATCTACTCTATAGCTTTTAAGAGCAACAGGAAACTTTTACTAGCAACACAAATCTGACAGAGGCTCTAACCCTTCATTGCACTAGCCAAAATGAAAAAAAAAAAGTTTTGACTGGGGTTACACTTTAAAGTGGACCTTGCACTAAAAGGCAAAGTTTGCTTAATAAAAAGAGACCCTCATTCTCATACTATTGCCTCATTAAAGTGTTAAAATAAAAAAAATATATATATATATTATCATCCTCTTGTTGAAAGGGTCATGACATCACCCTCATCTAGATGCCACAAGAAGAAGGCAGTTGCATCTATGTTTACAGGCTTTCTGATTATACTTTTATTTAGCAATTTTGTATAGGGGCATGAGCCCTTTAAAGTGACCCTGTCAGTACAGGTTCAGTTGTACACAGTAAAAAGCCTGTAAGAGGAGAAGTAATATACTAATCCTTACAGTGGCCAATGTAGTAAAAGGTCAATGCTCCAGCAACTATTCAACCATTTGACCCCAGCTGCACACAGTGGTTGCTTCTATTGGCTTCCATGTTTTATATTGCGGTGGGGAAGCAGATATTTTACACATACTGTATTATGCACCATGAAGCAGTAAAGAGGTGGTGTTTCCACACATGGGGCAACACATGCATGAACAGCTTGGGCCAGCAGCCATGGTGCCAGGTTTGTAACCTGTACAAATCAATGGCTGGCACCACCACTATGTAACCTGTCATACCAGCAGTTACAGTACATGCCTATAGCACTTCTTAAAGGCCCTGGATTAAAACCATTTGTTTCCAGGGCTGGCGGTTTTGGCCACACTGAAACTGTACTCAGCTAATTGTTTAGGTTATATGTGGCCAGAGCACCGCAGAATTTAGCTGCACCTGAATGCTGCAGTGTAGCCACCTGTCAGAATGAGCACTCTAGTGTAGGCATGAGCTCAGAAAGGTGCCGACATGAGTCCAAACCTGCCTGAGCTACCCCACTGGGAAGCTGTCAAAGCTAGCAGCCAATCATAGGCATTCCCTGGCCTGCAGCTACACAAATGGTTCCACCCAATGGCGTACTAAGGGCGGGGGGGGAGTGCTGGCTCACTGGAGGTGCTGCCGCCCATGGTCACAGCATCCTTAGTGGATCTGCACGTGGTGTTTCAGTGATGGCAGAGCTCAGTGTGAGAGCTCTACCCAGATGATAGCGCCGAGAGGAGTTCCTCTCAAACTGAGCTTCGGCATCTGATGAGTGAGTGGAGGGGGGGGGGGGTGATTGTAGTGGATTGTGATAGACAGTCCACGTTTTATTAGATGATCAGTGAAATGACAATTTTATAGTCTTGCTACTTTCTGCTTCTTGCTCTTTAAATTCCTTACTCTCTTAAGTAAACAATCAGATATAAGTTGACAGAACAATGATAATTAAGATGGCGCCTTCATCCGGAGTCTCACCCTAGGTGACTCATTAGAAGAAAAGTATCTTTTAACGTAAACAACCCCCATAAAAGGGAATGAGTCATTTTGGGGACAATGATTGGAAGATATCAACACGGATGGAAGAATACACAGAAACCTAGTGGACTTTTCACCCAATCAATGTATATGCTTCGCCTGCATCATGAGACCTATAAATGTTACTGTTAGTTCCTCAATAAAACAGAATTTTAGGAAGTTGGCAAACTGCAAAGTGCCAGTGTCTTACTTCCACGTGCACGTATTCTCACATTAATTAGGCTCACTGGTAGATCACAACAGCTGTGGTCGGTAAGTGACCACATCCAAAACACTAGCAGCCAATCATAGGCATTCCCTGGCCCGCAGCTACACAAATGGTTCCACCCAATGGCGTACTAAGGGGGGGGGGTGATTGTAGTGGATTGTGATAGACAGTCCACGTTTTATTAGATGATCAGTAAAATGACAATTTTATAGTCTTGCTACTTTCTGCTTCTTGCTCTTTAAATTCCTTACTCTCTTAAGTAAACAATCAGATATAAGTTGACAGAACAATGATAATTAAGATGGCGCCTTCATCCGGAGTCTCACCCTAGGTGACTCATTAGAAGAAAAGTATCTTTTAACGTAAACAACCCCCATAAAAGGGAATGAGTCATTTTGGGGACAATGATTGGAAGATATCAACACGGATGGAAGAATACACAGAAACCTAGTGGACTTTTCACCCAATCAATGTATATGCTTCGCCTGCATCATGAGACCTATAAATGTTACTGTTAGTTCCTCAATAAAACAGAATTTTAGGAAGTTGGCAAACTGCAAAGTGCCAGTGTCTTACTTCCACGTGCACGTATTCTCACATTAATTAGGCTCACTGGTAGATCACAACAGCTGTGGTCGGTAAGTGACCACATCCAAAACACTAGCAGCCAATCATAGGCATTCCCTGGCCCGCAGCTACACAAATGGTTCCACCCAATGGCGTACTAAGGGGGGGGGGGTGCAGTCTGCACTGAGTGCTGGCTCACTGGAGGTGCTGCCGCCCATGGTCACAGCATCCTTAGTGGATCTGCACGTGGTGTTTCAGTGATGGCAGAGCTCAGTGTGAGATCTCTACCCAGATGATAGCGCCGAGAGGAGTTCCTCTCAAACTGGGCTTTGGCATCTTATGAGTGAGTGGAGGAAAGGGGGTGTTTGCACTGGGGAGTAAAGGCTGTGTACTGTGGGGTGTGTACACAGGGGAAGAGTGCCTATATATGGGGAACAAGGTGTCTGTACTGAGGGTTTTGTTCTGGAGAGAGTCCGTTTGTGTTGGGGGGTCTGTCTATTCTGGGGGGTCAGTCTGTGCTGGGGGGAATGGGTGAAGTTTGTACAGAGGGGTTGTGCTAGAGGGGTCCATCTGTGTTGGAAGGGTCATTCTGTGCTGATGGGGTCACTCTATGCTGGGGGGGGTCAGTCTTCAGTGAAGGGGCCTATGCTGGAGGGGGTCAGTCTGTGCTTGGGATTGGTTTGTGCTGGAGAAGTCTGTGCTGGGGGGGAGGGGGGGTCCATCTGTACTCAGGATTCTGTGCTGGGGGGGTTGATCTGCTGGGGGGGGGTCTGTGTGCATTGAGGGTTCTGTGCTGGGGGGGGTCAGATTGTACTGGGGGTGTCAGTCAGTGCTTGGGATTGGATTGTGCTGGAGAAGTCTATGCTGGGGGGATCCATCTGTACTCCAGATTCCGTGCTGGGGGGTTGGTCTGCTGGGCGGGGGAGGGGGGTCTGTGTGTACTGAGGGTTCTGCGGTGAGAGGGGTGAGACTGTGCTGGGGGGGTCAGTCAGTGCTTGGGATTGGATTGTGCTGGAGAAGGCTATGCTGGGGGGGTCCATCTGTACTCTGGATTCCGTGCTGGGGGGTTGGTCTGCTGGGCGGGGGAGGGGGGGTCTGTGTGTACTGAGGGTTCTGCGCTGAGGGGGGTGAGACTGTGCTGGGGGGGTCAGTCAGTGCTGAGCTGCAATTACAGCATAAAGTGGCTGATCATGGAGGACGTGTCTCAGCGCACACCTGAATGAGCCCTTAGGGGACTTTATCAGAATTGGAGAAGCAGTGCATGGCGACCAATCAGCTTATAGCTTTCATTTCTTTCTTACTGCTGATCACTGCATAAAACATTCTTCGTTAGGGCGAGATGTGTGTAGAAAAGCATATGCTGTAAAATAAAAGTTACATTTCGTTAAAATCAGTGTGCTGAGGTTTGCACATATCTGGTACATGCTCACTTCTGACACAGTCATTAAAGCATATGCCCCCCCCTTAAGCCCCACCCACTGTTGATGGAATTTGACCACACCCACACTTTAGCATAGCATGCTGCACGTGTTGCCTTGTTCTTTTTACAAGTTTTTTTTGAGGGTGCAAAAAGAAAAAACGACCAGCCCCAAATGTCATATGTGGTAGGTATGCCATGGCTTCCATTGTGTATGATTGGATGTCTGCTTTGACAGCCTCCCAATGGGATAGCTCAGGTGGGTTCAGATTCATATCCAAACATGTCTGAGCTCATCACTACTCATGGGTATCCCTCACCCTTGCAATACTCTGCTACTGATTCCCTCTTCACTTTTGTAGCAAGTTCAGATTATAAAAATCTTGAAAAATGTGTGCAATAAACATTATCCTCTTTTCTGGTAGTCTGGGGATTTGGATGTTTTGCATGAATCACACACTGTATTAAATGTCAGGCTAAAAATAAAGTATGACAGCACTGTCGTTAATTTAAAGTTATAATCCATAATTGTAAATGTTTATTGTGCTTTATAGGCGATAAAAAAATAAAGTGAATGGCAAAGGCTTTTTTTGTCACATGAGGAGTTGTCTACATCAACAAGATAAAAATTGCATCAGATATCATGTTTAGTACAATTCAGTGATAAGTAAACTGACCAAACCAATTGAAATGAGCAGTGCTGACGACACTAGACCTGTTCATTGTGGCCCAATTAAGTCGGCCATACATGGATCGAATATCGGCCGTATGAGCAAGGACCCGATGAATTCCAATCCTTGTATGGACTGGCTGTTTGTGCACAAGTCGATCTATCAATTGACTTGTGTACAACCAGCCTGTCAGATTTTTCCTGAAAGATCAATGACACCATCTATACTGGCAACACTGGTCATTGTATTCTGTCGGCAAGGAAGGCCCTGCTGGAAGAATGCAATAGCACATTGGGAGGATTCCCCCATCAACATCGAATGTGTGGATGGGGGAATCGGTCAGAACCCACTGGTTGAACGAAGAAAAATAAATTACATATGGCCAACTTAACACTTACACTTCTATATATAAAGCAGTGAATGTGACTTTCACCAAGATTTTCTGATGGAGAATCCATCACTGCCATTTTAAAACACATAAACCTGGAAGATTCATCTGTAGAGAATGTTGCTGAATGTCATATTTTTGGCTTTATAAATATGCTCCTTGGTGTCATCATAGTGTTACTCTGCCTCTTATCAATTATATAGGTTATATTTAATTTTGACACAGATCAGCCCCTGCTGCAGTCTCTCTAGATACAATATTGCAATCTGACCACTGTGGGAGAGGAGACTGGAGATATGCTCCTCTTGTCTGCAGCAGACTAATAGTATCATCACAGCCTAGGAAGAGTCACTAGGCTGGAGCTCATGGATGGCATTTTAAGGCTTCATGAACACAGGGTGTTTTTGCAGCCACTTCTAGGGTTGTCAGGTGTTTGTTTTTTTTCAGGTTTTTTTTTTAGCTGCTTCCAAACGTCCCTCCCTATTGTTCTATATGGCCATGCACACATAGACTTTTAGAAGCTTTTAATTGCCAGGGCTAGAGGCAGTTAAAAAAAAACCCACTGCCAGTGCGTTCAGGAGCAGCAGAGTTTGGGCAGAAAAAAATGCTTGATGCTACTAAAAGCTGCTAAATGTGCCTAAACGTTAGGCATGTTTGGTGCTTGGGCATTAATTCATTTCAATGGCCAGAATACATTATTTATTTTGGCCAATGAAATGAATTGACACCCAAGAGCTTGAAGCCTGTAAAAGCTCCTAAAAGCTTGTAAGAGCTTCAGAAACTTTTACAAGCATCAGGCATTTTTTCTGCAAAAACACTGCTGGCTTCTTGGAGAGTTAAATAAATGTCCTGTGTGCATGAGGCCAAAATAAATGGTGGAATGTTTTTAAAGAAATATATTGTTGCTGTATAATTTGACATGTCCAGAATTTATTCACACAGATGTTTTTCAAATTTTTATGACTGATGGACGTTTTATCTTAGCATTTTAGTTAAAAACCAAAAACCAGTATAAATGTAAACAAGAGATTAAAAATAATCATTTAGTTGATCTGTAGCGCTGCTAATGACTGGGTCTTCTGATTCCATATGATTTATGGGCACCCTCTGACACACCCAGGCTGGAACAGGAGGATTTATTTGGGCTATACACCCAGCAAGGCAACAAATCTGTACACTGCAACAAAGAATAAGAAGACAAAATATTTCTGTACCTGAGTCCTAAATCTAGGGGGCTCCAACTAAATGCAGTACTAGAAGATAAAAGGTTACTGAGTCACTCTAAAACCTCCCCTACTGGCCAGCACAGTATGAAAAGTTGGGGCCCAGAGTTCTGTGTTGGCGCGCTTAGATCTATTTTTATCTCACGTTAAGGTGTGTTAGTAATAATCCTCTGATACAATGAAGCTAGCTACTCATTGCAATGCTTATGAGCCAGGCTTTGACCGAAACGCGTTAGAGTATTATTACTGTATCCTGCTATGTAGCCAATAAAGAATTGTTCCAATGGATGTTATTGAGTAGCCGGCATCATTGTATCAGAGGATTATTGCTACATTTCAAAGGCACTTGGGCTACAGCACTGATTCCCAGTATACCAGGTAATCCATGGTAGAAGATGTTTTCTTTGTGGACTAAAGAATGTCAATCCCCAAACAACATCCCAATTTAAGCTTAGGGAGGTTATTGCCAGCAGCCTCTCACTACCACAGTTTGTTAGGAAGCCTCCTCCCACTCTCTGATGACTGGAACCATTGTCGTTGGTGATGACTATGGACTCTGTAGCGGCAATGAAATTAGTGATGTCCCTTACCACCAGCCCGGTAGATATTTTACATTGGTCCAAGCTGGACTAATGTAGCTATGCATAAAATAGCCATACCTGGTATTCCTCTTTAACCCCTTGGTGCCAGCACCTCTCAACCCTTTAAGGGATTTCTGATGCTGGGAGGCAGGGCGGGGTTTAGGGTCATGTGATTGCTGTGATTGGCTGTCACAGCAGCCACAGGCTCAGAAAGCTCCTGATTGCAAGTAGCGATCTGGAACTTTCCATGAGGCGCAGGAAACTGTGCAGAAGCATGCCGGGAGAGCGCTCTCGGCACATGGTTGTTTACATCTGGTACACAAATATGCAGTCTCTTGGCGTCAAGGCCCAGCCACCAAGGAGCTGCATATTTGCGTACCGCCGGTGCAAAGGAGTTAATATATCTATTGTTACAAAACATAATACATTCATATTTTCAGCATTATATCTTGTGTATAATTATCTAAAGCCTAGTGCACACTATGAGAAAATTGGAAGACCAATCATCCGATTTTCCACGAAAGTGCATATCATGATGTAGTTGGAATGGTATTGACTTTTAGGAAAATTCTCGTTCAACAAAGGTAAATGTAGGCAAATGTAGCTATGTACTAGTGTAGTAGAAGAGGAAATGTAGGGCTGATCTATTCTTCTGATCATACACATTTTTTTCTGTTCAATTATTTATGTACGATTACTGTACACATATAGCAAAAATTGGACATTGTGTTCATGTACAATAAAAAATTTCTAGCTTGTACCCTCGGTTTGTGTTGGCTAAAAAGTTGGAAACTGCGACCTGTCGAAAGCACTGTACTAATGATCAGATAATCAGATTTCCTTGTATGGAAATTTTGGTAAGATTTTCTTATCGTGTGTACTGGCCATTAGTTGCAAAGTTGGGTCCACTGTTTTTGCCAAGTATCAAGCATCACACTTCAAGTCAATCAAGAAGAAGTGGACAAAGTCTGCAAAATACATTGACATAAGACATGAGTTTTGAATAAAGGCATATTGCTTGAAGCATATTTCCTAGTCTGTTGTGGTCAAAAGTTTATGGATTTTCTCTAAAATTTGAACCGATTTGTTAATAAAACCGATACATTTCATTTTGTCACTTCAGTGCTATATTTAAAGTCTTGTTATTTAAGAAGTTACCTTGATTGTCTTTTTTTTAAACAGAATAAATGGCGACACTACTAAGATGATTGAGACGTGACAGGTTACACATGGATGGGATTATGACTCCACAGAACACAACAAGCACCTGCGTGGCAGATAAAGCAGGTGAAACTGCATGGGCCAGTTGTAAATGGCTTGAATTTGTTGGGTTTCTAATTACTGCACAATGACTTTATGGCTTCACAAAGATAATGCCAAATCATTACCCCTCCCGTTCACACAGCAGCCGAGGTCGGGCAGCGGTCGAGGCTCTGCAAGGTGATAACACAGGGGCATGTGGTCACAGTGCCTCACCTACAAAACTTCAAACAATCTCTGCTGAGGAATAAACTGCCTACATATCACACAATGAGCTACATGGCAGTCTTTGGGGAGTACCTGTCACTGGCACTTTGTGCAACACTAGAGAAAAAGAAGCATCTTAAAGCATAAGTTCACCTTTCTACAAAAAAATAATAAATGCACATTTTTTTGCAGGTAAATGTGCATTTATTATTTTTTGTAGTAGGAGCCTGGAAAGCATTGCCCCAAGTGACCAGCAGAACGCTGGTGCCATGCAGAGATCCTTCAGACCTGCCAGTATATGCTTGCTTATACATTCCATACAGGCCAGATGATACTTCTGACAGGAAGAGTCAATGAACTACCACAGCACTCACAGCTCTGTGGTAGTACTGGAAAACCACAAGCCAACATCCGGTAAGGCTGGCAAGACTTGTATTCCATTGAATGACACAGCCGTGTGGGCGGAGCATGTATTTAAAAAATGTGACAGCTGGTACGGGGAACATCTCCCTGTACTTCTGTCATGGGGTGGGGGGATTGGGCAGCAGCCTGCTGGGCTGAATGAAAAAACTGAGGAGCCTGCAAGGAGGTCTCTGTACTAACTATGAAATGTTAATTTCAATGTCAATGGGGAGGACTGCCCCCTGTCAGAACACAATGGTCAGCGATTTGCAGCCAATGGCTGCGAGCGCTGAGCAGATGCTGATTGGTAGTTGTTTTTCCAGCATGCCCGTTGTACAGAAGCGGGACGTTCGGCCAGCTTCTGTTGGGCAGGCTGTTGTACACATGGGCCTGAATGTCAGCTGGTTATTGTTGAACCAGCTGACACTGGACAATATCGACCCTTGTTTACCAGGCATTAGTCTTGTATTGTATAAAGGAGCCGTAAATCACAAACATTGTGTAGTGTTATGTAATAAAAAGAAAAACGTGCAGAGCTCTAAATCCAAACAAAATTTGCTTAGTTAATAAATTAATTAAAAGTTGCTAATCTTACCCTTGAGGTCACTTCCACTGGTTGGAGCATACGGCCATCTTAGAAGGGGCTGGCGGTGCTAGATGTGTATAGAAGCAAGGCATAACCTGTGTTTCTATTATTTCTATTGTTTCATGGTGACATCCAGCTGAGGGGAGAGCATTGCGGATTGCAGTAACTGGTCACTTTGTCTGACTAGGATGTCATGTGATCGATATGTGATTGATATGTGATCTCAGTGTCAACACAACTGTTATGAATGGGTTTCATTCTTAACAGTTGTGCTTTTTATTGTAATGCTGCAATTGGCCTACAGCTATCACATAGTACCTAGGCCAATCACAGCACCCTGAACCAAGAGATAGCTGTGGGCCAATCACAGCACACAATAGTAATCCCAGGTGGTATGAACGTAACCCATTCATGACAGTTCAAAAAAGTTATTTACATTTAATTTTAACATGCTGTCACCAGTCAGTATCCCTGATCACTGCCACAACAGTCATATGATGAAATTGTGAAAAAAATATATTTCATTCCTTAATTTTCCAACAAATTGTGATAAATTACAACAAAAAAACTCGCCATGCCTCTTACTAAATACCTTTAACTGTCTACTTTCCAAAAATTTTGGGGGTATCTGTATTGTTGTGGCATTTTAAAGACCTCAAGAAATAAGATACATTGTCAGTACATCAGGAGTGATCCATTTTCAAATACTGTATATATACCGTCTTTTGTAGATGCTATAACTTTCACACAACCAATTAATATACACTTATTGGGATTTTTTTTCCTTTACCAAAGACTTATAGCAGAATACATTTTAGCCTAAATTTATGCAGACATTTGATTTTATTGGATATGATTTTTAACAGAAAGTAGAAAATAATTTTTTTCAGTCTTTTTTCATTTATATAATTAAAAATAAAAAACCCAGTGGTGATCAAAAACCACCAAAATAGCTCTATTTGTGTAAATAATTTAATTAAATTTCATTTGGGTAGACTGTTGCATGATCATGCAATTACCAGTTAAAGTAGTGCAGTGCTGAATAGCAAAAAAAATGGCCTGGTCATGAAGGGGGTATAACCTTCCAGAGGTCAAGTGGCTAAGTTACATTTACAAGTCTTGTCCCTCCCCCTATAAGAAGATGCAACAGAATGATGAACTCATCTTTCTGTCAGTCATTTTCTTTTCCCATCAGCATGTTCCTGGTTAGCACATGAGCACTGCAGTGCAGCTGAATGATTTCTTCTGGCACTTCTCCCTTTCCAAATCTGAGCTCTGCTGTATAGGGGATGCAAGAGGCTGATACCAGGTCACCTTTAGGTACTTACACTTAAAAAATACACTTAAAGACTTATTAATACATGTAGATCTTCATTAACTTATGTCTTTTATATCTGTCTATAATTTAGCTTTAGACATTTATTTGTAAAACAAATAATGCATATATACAGATGGCTCAGTCTGAAATTTCAATAAGACAAACTGATCCTAAAAGCAGGAATCTGCTGTGTAGTCTCTTTAGATAACCCATAGTGCTCTGGGAATTATTCTTCATGTTTTAAATGTTTATTTGTAAAACGAACATTGTATATTATTTGAAAAACTCAGTCTGAGAAAACTGAGCCTTTTTATTTTATTTTATTTTTATTTTATATATATATATTTATATATATACACACACCAGTCAGCTATAATTTTATGACCACCTACCTTATGTTGATAAGATCTCTCTTTTGTCACCAAAACAGCCCTGACCCATTAAGGCATGGATGCCACTAGACCTATGCTGTGTTATCTAACACCAAGCCATCAGTAGAAGATCTTTAAGTACTGTAAATTGTGAGATGGGGCCTCCATGGATTGGGTTGGTTTATACAGCACATCCCACAGATGCTTGATTGGATTGAGATCTGGAGAACTTAAAGGCTAAGTCACCACCTCAAACTCATTGTTGTGTTCCTCATACCATTCTTGAGCCATTTTTACAGTGTGGCCATCAGGGAATACCATTTCCATAAAGGGGTATACTAGGTCACTAACAATGTTCAGGTAGGTGGTACATATCAAGTAACATTCACATGAATGGCAGAACTCAAGGTTTACCAGCAGAACATTGACCACAGCATCACACTGCATTGAGGCATGGATGCCACTAGACCTATGCTGTGTTATCTAACACCAAGCCATCAGTAGAAGATCTTTAAGTACTGTAGGTTGTGAGGTGGGGCCTCCATGGATTGGGCTGGTTTACACAGCGCATCCCACAGATGCTTGATTGGATTGAGATCTGGAGAATTTAAAGGCTAAGTCACCACCTCAAACTCATTGTTGTGTTCCTCATACCATTCTTGAGCCATTTTTACAGTGTGGCCATCAGGGAATATCATTTCCATAAAGGGGTATAGGTCACTAACAATCTTCAGGTAGGTGGTACATATCAAGTAACATTCACATGAATGGTAGAACTTAAGGTTTACCAGTAGAACATTGACCACAGCATCACACTGCCTCCACCGGCTTGCTTTCTTCCCATACTGCATTCTGTTACCATCTCTTCCCCAGGTAAGGGACACACATGCACTCGGCAAGCCACATTATATAAATGAAAACACAATTCATCAAACCAGGCCACCTTCTTCCATTGCCGCATGATCGATTTCTGATGCTCACCTGCCCATTGTTGGTATTTTTGGCTGTGGACATGGGTCAGCGTGGGCACCCTGACTGGTCTGTGGCTATGCAGCCCCATACACACAAAACTGCTACAACCATTTTTTCCGCTTTCAACACATCAATTTCAGGGACCACATGTTTACTTGTTGCCTAATATACTGTATCTCTCCACATACCATTTTAACAATACAATATATACACAGTAGTTTTCCCTTTAAGTGTAAAGCCTACTTTAGCAGCTCATACTGTAGCATGTTACATAATAATTTGTCCCCTCTGTTGCAAAATAAACACCATCCATATCAACATATTTAGGCAATCACTGCTTATAAGCAATAGTCAAGCTGGCAGGTACAGTGGTGTAATTAGGAGATTAATCAGAACAGAACAGCAGAACATTGTGTCCCAGATGAGGCGGGTTACACCGGGCATCCGGAGACTTTAAACTTGAAGTTAGAGAAGCAGATCTTTGGTAACGTGTCACAGCCCAGGCTTTTCATCTTGTTCCCAACTCCTCTTCAAAGCATCAGTCTCATCTGCACTGATAGATTGTAGTTGTTTAATTAAAAGATAGCAGCACGGGAACCCAATTCTTGTTTGTCGGCAAGCTTTTATCCCATCTCCTTTCATTGCTGCGATCAGACTCGCCTCGTAAGGATAGGAGATGCTAATTTGATTCCAGCTGAAATCTCTGACAGCCAATGTGCCAGTAAGGACTTCTCCTACACATCACGCCTCCGGTCCAGGTGTCACAGGCAGAGGACTGTGGGAGGGTGCAGTCTTTGTTGTGATGAATGCAGATTCTGGGGGACCAGAAACACGGGCTAATAGACAAAGAAGGCCTTATTTCTTGTAAGGCACTTAAACTACACTTGACAAAAAAATACTATAAAAAACAAATGACAGAGCTACATTTAACCAGTTGCCCTACTGAGGATTTACCCCCCCCCCCCCCTCCTGACCGAGCCATTTTTTTAGATAATGCGCTGCATTCGTTTAACTGACAATTGCACGATCATGCTACGCTGTATATAAATTTACATTTTTGTTCTTTTTTTCCCACAAATAGAGCTTTCTTTTGGTGGCATTTGATCACCTGTTTTTTTAATTTTATTTTTGCGCTATAAACAAGAAAAGACCGACAAGTTTTAAAAAAAAAACAATATTTTTAACTTTGATGGTGACAACAGTGAACCATGCTTGTGTAATGTGAGTGTAGGCAGGTGCGGTCTAGTCTCTCCACTGTAGATGGCACTTGTCCAGAGCTGCAGTGCAACTGGAGTCAATAGAATAGAATCTTGGTCAATAGAAACTTGGTTTCTCTAAGATGCTCTTGGTTCCCTGGCTGCCATCTTGGGTCAAGCAGAGTCTTTTTAAGTCCCTGCCCCCAGGTTTTGGCGTGCATTTGCAAAGTGGCTAGTGTAGAGAGCATACCAGTCTGTAAGGGACAACACTAATGATAGGGACAGATTCTGGAGGAGTAGGGACAGCTCAGGGCCAACGTCTGCACCTCAGCAAGTTCCCTTTTGGGTTGGACTGGCCAGGCCCCATTCCATCCTCTTGGCAGGTGCTGTGTTCGGGCCAACTACCGCTGACTCTCCACTGCATTGACCAAAAGTTTCTGGTCGGGTGAGCATTCCCGCCGGGTTGATGTACTGTTGGCAAGTTCTTCCATACATTGGTTACTGTACTCTGGGCCTCTGTGTGTTTACAGCCGCAGCACCTCTCTGTACTTACCCAATATCTGTTAAAACAGCCACTTATGGTCTTCCTTAGAAAGCCCATGTGACAAGATTACAATCCAGGAAAATCATTGGGAGACATGGGCAGAGCGTTGTCACCCTATAACTGAAAGGTCCTGATCAAGGACCGTCATGATAAGATTACCAGTTAATATTTAATTGAAAGATGTAGATTTAATAATGAAGAAAATTGATGTGAAATCTGAAATGACATGAATATGTTCATTTAGAGATTAGTGATTGGGGTTACATTCTCTTTAGTTCAGAATTAACACTGACATTTGCGCAGTCACAAAATTATTAATGTGCCCTCAGCTGATAAAGATTTAATGCTTGTTTTTCAAAGTGATTAAATACCTTTCTCCAGTGTCCCACAGGGACAGCAAGTAGCCCCTTCCTCTTCTATCCAGTGTTGGAATATGAGCAAGTACTGCTACATGATTCCACAGAATGCAGGACCAGGGTATAGTCTTCCTCCCACTGAGACGAATTGCCACAAATGTAAGGAGCGTTCTTCCCTTGCTGACACCAATATGAGGAGAATGCTTCCTTCCAATGACACCAATGTAAGGCGCCATTTTTTCTTCAACTGACTACCAATGTAAGGAGCATTCTTCCCTCACTGACACCAGTGTAAGGGGATATCCTTCCCACTGACACCAATGTAAGGAGCCGTCTTCTTGCCATTGAACCAATCTAAGGGGGCATTCTTTCTCTGACTGACCACCAATATAGAGGCATTCTTCCCTCACTGACACCAATGTCAGGAGCATTTTTCCCTCACTGACACGAATGTAAAGGGAAATTCTTCTACTGACACCAATGTAAGGGTAATACTTTATCCGACTGAGCACCAATGTAAGGGGCATCTTTCCTCCTACTGGCCACCAATGTAAGGGGTATTCTTCCCTTACTGACACCAATGTAAGGGGCATTTTTCCTCCTACTGACCACCAATGTAAGGGGTATTCTTCCCATACTGACACCAATGTAAGGGGCATTCTTCCTTCTCTGACACCAAAGTAAGGGGGCATCCCTCACTTTGACCACCAATGTAAGGGGGTATTCTGCCCCCTGACCACCAATGTAAGGGCCATTCTTCTTTCCACTGAGCACCAATGTAAGGGACATTCTTCTTCCCACTTACGACCAATATAAGGGACATTCTTCTTCCCATTGACCACCAATGTAAGGGACATTCTTCTTCCCACTGACCACCAATGTAAGGGCCATTCTTCTTTCCACTGATCACCAATGTAAGGGCCATTCTTCTTCCCACTGACCACCAATGTAAGCGCCATTTTTCCTTCCCTTGAACATTCAAGCATACATCATGTTCTATCTCTTGTGTAAAAGATTTACGTCTGCCACTCTATCAGTATTATTCTTGCGTTTCACTACAGTGTGTGCATTTTGCTGGTGTAATAATGCACTGTGTGCTTAAAGTGCACCCTCTCTGGGACAGTATACTTAGAACCAAACAGGCAGAAGATTAGTGCGACATCTGTCAACTGTTTTAGCCACTGTTCACTGGTGCACATTAGGTAAACTTGCACTTGATGTCTGATTTGTTTGTGTGATAATAAGGGTGGACAGTCATAAGGATATTGCAAAAACAAAATCTGATTCCAACCTATGTGATGGAAAAAGTGAAATGCCAAGCCCTGCAGATAAATGTACTCATAATATAATTTTTAAATTGCACTGCAGTGTGTGGCTGATGTCTGCTTCGCTAACAGTCAGTACATTTTTTGCAGTGAAACATTCAGCCTTGGCCAATAAAAAGAGGGCAATTTTTGAGAAACAATGAAATATTCCACTTTCCCGCAGTACAAAACTTAATTGGCTGAATTACTGCTTTTTTCTATTCTTTTTTTAAAGAAAGGTGAAAACATAAAAATTGCTAGTGTGAATGTTAAAATAAGTCATTACAGTTTTGAAGCAAGAGGGGCCACCAGAACTGGACTGGGTGTCAGTCTTATATGACCAACATGCAGAAAAATGTTTATGAGAGAAGAATGGAGATTGTAACACTTTAGTAATCAGGATTCCCCTAAAATAATTATGTTGAAATGAAATTTACAAGTTTTATTGAATACATTTCTGGCATGTCACAATATGCAGCAATAGTTTAATTTTTAAAAAAAATATGTCCACATTTTATAATTACAAATATGTCTTTGAGCTCCAGTCCAGGGGCTTTGTATAAACTGAGATGATGTCACCAGTCTGCTGCAGGGAGGGGACAGCTTTTTCTCAAGCTTCATGTATACTAGCATTTTTTATAAGCCCAAAAAATGTTAGAAAAAAAAGCTGTATGCAAAACGCTAATAATAGCATATTTGCACTGGCTTGTAGTAGCATTTTAATAGCTTTTTGGAGTGTTTAGGAGCTTTTAGGAGTATTATTAATTTATGAGTGTTTTTACAGTACATGTAGAAAAAAAAGCTAGAAAAAAGCTGTTAGAGGCATTTTAGTAGTGTTCAGCGGGGTTTCTGCCGGAAAAAGGTTCCCAAAAACACTACAAAAACTATTTTTTTCTGCTCCTAAATGCTAAAGCTTGAAAAACGCTACTAGCCTAAAATAGTGTGCATGGGCACATAGGATACCACTATTTAGCTTCTAGAAGTTTAAAGCAGAAATCCGGGCAAACATATTTTTGAACCGTGTAGTGGGGCTGTGCCCGCACTGCATGGACTAACTGCTTGTTTTTGTCTAGGGGTGATAACAGTGATTATATACTGTACTTAGCAAATTCACCGATCCTCGGAGCTCAAGATTGGTCCCTGCCACTTCTGCCCCCTGCACGCTAGCGGTCTTGTGAATGGACTGGTCCTGACGTCATCACGCCCAGAGACCAGCTCCAGGCGAGGACGGCAGGAACAGTCCACCGCTGGGCATGGAGGATCAGAGGGCAGGGTAAGTAGAGCTCTTCCCTAAACCCCTGGACAAAATTAGCAGTTTAAATAAAAAATTTACATGGAGTTCTGCTTTAAAAAAAAAAATGCTACTGTGCATGGAGCCTCAGTCTCCTCTCCCTAAAATACAACATTGTATCTTTGTAGAAATCCTCAAGATAAGAGCCTACAGCAGGGGTCGATCTGTGTCATACAATTTTTAAACACAGACAAAAACTGCACAGTTGAAAGCGGAGGGGTTAGAACATCTGTCAGGTTTTTATTACTGTGTGTCTTCTTTTCCCAGTGACACCCGCACCCTCTCATTTCTTGTCTTGGTGTCAATAGAACAGGAAGTGCGATCTCCAAAGTGGCTACAGCAAGACAAACTTGAAAACGGTCTGACTGCTGCCTACTCCATCAAATACTAAATACATTTTGGCTGGAAATAGACTTTCAGCCCAAAAGCATCAGAGAGGTCCTAATTCATCAAACTGCAATATCACATACAAAGTGCTAAACAGTTCTTAAAGGGGTTCTAAAGGCAGAAGGTTTTTACCTTAATGCACCCTTAATGCACACAGCATGGTTCTCTGCTATTAGCTGTGGGCGTGAAGCCTTATTTAAAGCAATGGGAACCTGACAGCCCCTGCAGCTATTCGTGGCTATTCACATGTAATCGCTTACACAGTGATTACCTGCAGATGATCAGCTCTGGATGCAGACTGTCTGCTTGCAATAGGAGTTTCAATGGGAAACCTGCTGTACCTCCTGCGGGTAAACGCAAACTGCTCCATTCACCAGAGTGAAATGAGCCTTGGATGCCTTAGAAGCTGTTACAGCTTGATGAACCAGTTTCTCTATACATTTTCCATAAAGCCTTTTGGTGGAAGTGAAATACCAAACACAATTTGGTATTACACAGTAGTGGGAAAGGCTACATTAAGCAGTTGGTGTATATCAGTTTTTACTAGCAGAATTTTAATTGTTTGAGACTTAGATAAATACTTGGTCATTGTCATCCAAATGAGAATTAAAATGCAAACTCAATAAAGGAGAATATATTCAAGCATTGTGTCCACAGTGTTAATCTTTGAGGCCCACCAGCAGATGGGATAACGACGGTTCTGCCTCGCGTTCATCTTGAAAATCTCTCTCTAGAAAGCTTTTTTGTTAAACCATCCAACCAATGGACTTTCTACTGCATGGCCCCGTATCCCATTTTCTATCTCCCAACCACATCAATCCTTAGAGCCAAGCACTCGACTACTCTTCCAAAGTGGTCCCAAGTCTCAGAGTTAAATGGACTTCAGAAACATCTGCTCACTCTCTCCATTTTCCTCTACAAATTGCCCGCTTGCCTATAAATAAATGATAAGGTAATTTAATCATGTGTGTTCTTGGTTACGGCACTGTTTGCGTCTCAGAAAATTTTAAACAACAGATGAATGGCTTTTGGTGCCGGAGCCGGGCTTGTTGTCCTCTAGAGGGGAGCAATTAAAGTCTTGTTGTTAGTTACAGATATATTCATCCACCAAGCAAAGTGCTGGTCCCATCTGCTCAATCTACGATTTTAGTTTTCTCCTGCAACAGGAGCATGGATGAGATGCCGATACGACAACCTGGTGGACAATCAACTTTTATGATAGTAGTAACGTTCCTGATTTATATTGGAGCTGCCAGGCTGATGTTCTAGCGGAGTCTCTGGAGATATAGAGTGTAGCAAGGAAAAGGTCTTATCTTGTCTGGTAAAGGCCTTGTTTGAAGTCAAGGTCATCAAACCAGGGATTATAATCGAGGTTGGATACCTTTGAAAAGGTAAGTAGTAGGTTGGCTGCAACTCAATACCTGGTGTCCTCTGCAGGCTGTAGTTCTGTGGGTTAAAAGGAATAATTTCATGGAAGGAATGTATCATATTTTAAAGGTAAATACTATTTTTAATCCATTTGTCAAAATATATGTTTACTTTTTTGGCCTATAAGCTTTGTATTAAAGTAGAGCTAAAGGCAACATTTTTAAAACATTTTTGCATAGAGTAAGAGAGAGTTATAAACCCTGCCAGTTTTTTTGCCATCTATATCCCCATTTGATAGATTTCCCTTCACTTCCTGTCACATAGCCAAAACAGGAAATGAGAAGAAATCCCACCAAGATGAGGAAATCCCGTGTTGTCACCAGGATCAGCAGAACTAGTGTCCCCATTGGAATATTTCCCCTCTGTCCCTAGTCTGGTGACAACCCAAAATTTGGGATTTTCTTACACTTTCACCTTCGCCAATAACAGGGCAACTATAGAGGGTAAATCATCCCTGTGGGAACACAGACAGCAGTTAAAATCTGACAGGAGTTCTAATCCCTCTCCTCTCCAAAAAAATTACCTTTAGTTATATTTTAAATAATCAACTGCTGGTTTCCGTTTACAAGAAAAAAATGCAGTTTACAGTTCCCAAGCCATCCATCTGTGTGCTCTGCCCCATAACCACTTACCATTATATCTGTGGTTGGTGCAGGAACCATGTCTGCTGCGGTTAGGTGTTGGAGGCCTCCAAAATTACCTAGTTTTTCATATTTTCTCCACTTCGCTCGGCGATTTTGAAACCAAATCTTGAATTTTAAGAAGATTGAAAGGAGCACAATTAGTCAGTGTGATTAGAAAAATATTACTGTATATCAGAAAGTCTTCCATTTTAAAGGAGGAACCTGTTTTAAAGGCTTTTAGAATAGCAACCAAGATTTTTCACTTATAATCCTCTTCTTTCAGATAATTCCTTGCGCAACACTGCGGACTGGAGGAGGGAGGTGCAGCAATGGTGAGCTAATCACCCACTACTGCAATGTACAATGCTGCTAATCTAATGCTGGGAGCTGGCTGACAGGAGGAGAAATCAAAGTAAGGAGACTAAGGACCTTTTTTATTGTGCTGCTGTTCATTTATTGTCCAATCAGCAACCTAGGGTGAATCAGTGACCAAACCGAAGTGCTCTACTGTGATGGAGAATTGTGAGATTATTATTCCTATTATGCAGTATGGCAGGGAAATGTGAATCATGATACTAGCTAAACAGAACTGAAAAAATGTTGTCAGATAATACTAATCACATATACAGTGTAATGTATGTGTGTGTTAGCCCACATAGTATAAATTAACTACCGTATTTTTCGCACCATAAGACGCACTTTTTCCCCCCAAAAAAGGGGGGAAAATGTCAGTGCGTCTTATGGAGCAAATATGGAGCGGCCGGTCCGGTATTTCCACTGCCGCCGTGTCAGAATACCGGGCCGGCCGCTCAGCTCTACAGCGGGACCTTATAGAGATGACTGCTGACCTTTGGGGAGGGGGGGAGCGGGTACCTGAATTTGACAGATACCCGCTCCCACTTCCGTGGAGTTGTTCTTTCATCTTACCCGTTCCTCTATCTTCCCGGCTTCTGTAGTGTGGGCATGACAGCCGGGTGCGCATGCGCAGGAAGCGGTGCTTTTTGTGAATGGTAAGGCGGCACCTGGGACACATGACAGATCCCAGAAGCCGCCGGACCAATCACAAAGCGCAAGTGCTTCTCGCTCATGCGCACTGGGCACCCGGCTGTCATGCCGAGCACCATTACAGAAGCCGGGAAGACAGTGCGCGGCTGGATAGAGGAACAGGTAAGATGAAAGAACAACTCCGCGGAAGTGGGAGCGGGTATCTGTCAAATTCAGGTACCCGCTCCCCCCCTCCCCCCCTCCCCAAAGGTCAGCAGTCATCCCCTGTACTATCCACAGTCTCTGGTCATCCCTGTGCTGTCCGCAGTCTCTGGTCATCCCTTTGCTGTCCGCAGTCTCTGGTCATCCCCTGTACTGTGTCCGCAGTCTCTGGTCATCCCTGTACTGTGTCCGCAGTCTCTGGTCATCCCCTGCACTGTGTCTGCAGTCTCTGGTCATCTCCTGCACTGTGTCCGCAGTCTCTGGTCATCTCCTGCACTGTGTCCGCAGTCTCTGGTCATCTCCTGTACTATGTCCGTAGTCTCTGGTCATCTCCTGTACTGTGTCCGCAGTCTCTGGTCATCTCCTGTACTGTGTCCGCAGTCTCTGGTCATCCCCTGAACTGTGTCCGCAGTCTCTGGTCATCTCCTGTACTGTGTCCGCAGTCTCTGGTCATCTCCTGTACTATGTCTGCAGTCCATTAGTTCAGAATTTTTTTTCCTGTTTTCTGCCTCTAAAACCTAGGTGCTTCTTATGGAGCGAAAAATACGGTAATTACATTCCAGCTGCATCAAAACAAATGGTGCTCAGATTAGTCTTTTTTTTTTTTTTTAGAAAGCAGCCACAGCTTGAATAGCAGCCACAGCCTTTCCCCTGCCAGCATGCTGAAGAAAGGACCCTTGTCACTGTGTGGAAACAGTAGTTTCTCTACCAAAATTTGACACTCCCTATGCTGACTCAGAGCTAAAGTTCTCTAATCAGCAGGGAAAATGAGCTTTGTTGTTTGCAGTGCTTAAAGTGGTTACAAATCCTTAAATATACTCAGTATAGTGACTATCCTTGGTTGTACCTATTTATCTGCAGTCATCTCTTCTCTACATCCATTTATAGTCCAGAATTTACACTGCTTGGCTTCCAGAGGCAGGGGGATGGGATATTTAATGTTACACACTGCACAACTCAGAAAGCAGAACTGAGTGTAATCTTAGATTTGATTATGGGGAATGGACACACTCCCCTTTACACAGTGTCATATGGAAACATACACAGCTGAGGCTGTCAATCACAGGCTGTGTGCTGGAGCCCCCCTTTCCCATCCTCTGGGTTCTGCATACCCTGTCAAAATGACTCCTACAGATAGCAGAGAAACAAGACTACAGACAGAGATCACAAACAGTGGTTTGGATTGAGGCAATTACACACTATAGAAAAATATGCTTTCTTCATTTTTCATGCCACTGTATCTGGTCTCCCACAGTACACAGAACATGGAAATGCAATTATTTTAGTAAATACAGACTGCTAAATACCTTTTCTCATCAGCAGTTAGAGCAGTCTTGTGACTTCTATCAGTGTTCAGCAGAGCACTGGTTAAAGCTTGTAGGAGGAGTTTTCTTTCTGCTCTATGAGGATGCAGAACCCCTGTCTTCTGTCTGGACAGTGCTGATTGGCCCTGTGCTGATCACATGTACTCTTTCAAGGAAAAAAAAAAACCTCTCTTGCAATACACACCAAACTGAGCATGTACAGAGTGTCTCCACAGGATGTGTCTTATTAGGAGATAAAAGGGTGACACTGGAAAAAAGGGAGGATCAGAGAAGGCAGGATCAAACACTGTTTTTACACAATGCAGAGGATTAACCCCTTAGGTTCCACAGTGAGTATAACAAGCATGCTTTACTGCATATACAGACTGATTTTACTGTTGTGGGTTTAGTAACACTTTAAGGTCTGACTCATTAAGGTGGTGTCAGAGCTCTGCAGAGAGACCACTGCTTCCACAACACAATAAGAGTTTCTCTCGGCAGCATGCTGTCAGGCCACAAGCTTTTCTGCTTAAGCTGCGGCTGTTTAACTGCCTCCCACTCTCCATATAAGGGAATGACGGGCACAAGGCGGTTCTCTTGTTCTGGGAGGATGTCACTCTAACCGCGCATGCGCGGATCTGGGAATGGCGATCGGTGGTGCTCTGTTTCCCTCGGACACAGCGGATCACCGATCAACAGAAAGAGCCGAAGATGTCGGCTCGGTCATGTGATCAGCTGTGTCCAATCACAGCTGATCACATGTAAATAGGGATATGCCGGTTATCGGCATTTCTCTCCTCACGAGCTGTCACACTGACAGCTTGACAGGAGAGCCGGTAATCGGCATTCCTCGGAGGGGACATGTACACTGATCATCAGGGGACTGATGATCAGTGTGCCCTGATAATCAGTTTAGCCCCAGCAGTGCCACTTGTCAGTGCCCAGCAATTCCAGCTGTCAGTGCTCATCAATGCCACCTGCCAGTGCCCATCAGTGCCACATATCAGTGCCTACCAGTGCACATATCAGTGCCCATCTGAGCTGCCTTTCAGTGCCACCTATCAGTGCCAGTCAGTGCCACCTATCAATGCCAGTCAGTGCCACCTATCAGTGCTGCCAATCAGTGCCACCTATCAGTGTCAGTCAGTGCCGCCTATCAGTGCCACTTATCAGTGCCCGTAAATGCTGCCTATCAGTGCCGCCTAACAGTGCCAGTCAGTGCCACCTATCATTGCCAGTCAGTTCCGCCTATCAGTGGCACCTACAAGTGACACCTATCAGTGCCATATATGAGTTCTGCCTTTCAGTGCCCATCAGTGATGCCTGTCAATGCCCATCAGTGCCACCTACTAGTGCCTCCTTATCAGTGCCCATCCGTGCCACCTATCAGTGCCCATCAGTGCAGCCTATCAGTGCCCATCAGTGCAGCCTCATTATCGCACATCAGTGAAGGAGAAAAATAACTTATTTACCAAATTTTATAACAAAAACTAAGAAAAAACTTTTTTTAAAAAAAATTTTCAGTTGTTTTTGGTTTGTTTAGCAAAAAATAAAAAACCTAGAGGTGATTAAATACCACCAAAAGAAAGCTTTATCTATCTCAAAAAAATTATAAAAATGTCATATGGGTACAGTGTTGCATGACAGCGCAATTGTCATTCAAAGTGCGACAGCACTGAAAGCTGAAAACTGACCTGGGCAGGAAGGGGGTATAAGTGCCCTGTAGGCAAGTGGTTAAATTGTTTCCCTGAATTCAGTCTTACAACAAATTCAAAATCATCACACCAGTCATGCCATTCATCATGACAATAATAAATGCCCTTCAAGTGGCTGTACTGTTCAAAAGAGAAAAAAATGGGTTTGTTTTTTTAAAGACTTAAAGACAATCACAGAAAATAATTGAGAAATTTACAAAGGAATTGGCCCTGGAATTTCAAATCAATCAATGTAATGAATCATTAATCCTGTCTCATATCACTCATAGAGATTTTTTTATTAGATTTGGTGGATGTTGAACTTAATTTATTGCCTTCATGTCTACACTTCAGTGAAATATTTACGCAGGGGCACTGTGACTTTCAATGGAGAGTTCTGGTGCTGTGCCATTTTGATAAAGAAATAAGTGAGAGAGAGACATACTGAGGATACCTTTCTGTTAAATAATATCAAGGATAAATATATATATAAACCTGCGCTAATAAGAACCACAATAGATCAATAATTAAAAATGAGGTGTAAAACATATAGCAGCTGAACACAAAAACCCTGATACTAGACAATCAACAATAAATACATGGAAGTGCAGCACTTAAAAAGTTACAAATAATCATAAGAAAACAGCGAAAATGTGTCAAAAAATATTTGATCCAAACATAAAAGAAAGGTCCCAGAGGCTGTGATGAAACAAAAGAAAACCAAGGACAGTTGTCGTGCCCCTGATGACGTTACCTGAGACGAAACGCATAGGGTGGAGCCACACGCACACACTACTGCGCATGCGCCAACGGCCAGCGGGCATTTTGGAAATTGGAAAATTTGGATTTTTTGCCAATCAATGCCTAATGATGTTTGCTTACATGTGAGTGCAACCATACTTTAAATAAATGTTGTTATTATGGTTTTACACTATGTATCCTAGATCGTAAGCTCGAAAGAGCAGGGCCCTCAATCCCCTCATGTTTTGCATTGTATTGGTATTGTTCTGTCACATGTTCTGTCCCCCTTTGTAATGTACAGCGCTGAGCGAACTATTGGCACTTTATAAATACTGTATAATAATAATAATAATAATGTGGTGTGTTTTTTCTTTGCATGTTTTCCACTAGGAGTCCAAGCCTTATCCTGAATGGTTTAGCAACCCTAATTCAAGTCTATTGTTTGGAAGATCCTTATCTGCTGTTTTGGTGATCTGGAGGAGGATTCCAGTGACTGGCTTTCTGGATTGTTTAACAAAGCGTGATTGACCACTCTTAACAGGGGGTCATGCCTTTCTGGTAAGCCTTCTGTAATAGTGGTTGGTGACAGGACAACTGTCCTTGGTTTTCTTTGTTTCATCACAGCCTCTGGGACTTTTCTTTTCTCTTATTTTTGGATGGACTATTTTGTTGACACATTTTTTACTGTTTTTGTATGATTATTTGGTAAATAATATTGAAAGGAGCAGAATTGGAATGGGAAAGATCAGGAAGTCATATTTTGAAGGGCTTATTTAGGGTCCTACAGTCCAACTTGTTACCTGAAGGTCACATGTAGTACTTTGATACTTGTCATGTGGCCCTCGGACCCTAGCAGGTGTATAGTTGGAGCGGGAACATTGATTTGCAAAGAGGAATTAGCAGTGATCTCGGTCTCTTCAGTCCATTCACATTTTGTGATGTAATTGAGATCACATTGCAATCGCAGCACAACGTGCTCTGTGCAATAAACATAGTCCACAAAGAAAGCATGCTCTTCCAAGGATCACCTGAGAGACTGGTAACTGGTTTTCTGGCCCAAATTCCTTGAAATGTAGCAATAATCCTCTGCTACAATAAGCCGGCTACTCGGTAACATCCATTGGAAAAATTCTTTATTGGCTACATAACAGGATACAGTAAAAACATGCCAACGCTTATCGACTGAAGCCTTACTCGTAGCATGCTATAAGTAAGGCTCCAGCTGAAACACGTTGGCGGCATGTTTTTACTGTATCCTGTTATGTAGCCAATAAAAATTTTTTCCAATGGATGTTACTGAGTAGCCGGCTTATTGTATCAGAGAACATGCTTCATGTGTTTAGGTGCTATTATCCTCAAATAGCAACCCAAACGGAATATGATTCTGTTGCATTTGTCACCTTCACAAATCATGTGAAGACTGGAAAAAAGGAGCAGGAGCTGTCGCGAACGTGCGCGCCAGAGGCAGGCACGGCCCTCCATTTTGTTAAGAGTTCTCCATGTTCTCCCCTCATTCTCCCCCCCCCCTCTCTGAGAGGCACAGTGACATTTAGTCAGTGTGTGTGTGTGCTAGGAGTGTCACAGGAGGCCAGAGCCCAGCAGGGGGAGCTATAAAATCCCCAAGGGAGCTGGGGCCTAGCTGACCAAAGAACCTGTGCAACTTAACACCTCAAAAAACGATAACTCAGCCTTCCCAGGTGTTCAAAAGACATTCCAAGGAAGCACGACCAGATAACCCTTTTAAAAATCCATTTTTCCCCTATGTCTCATATCTTGGATTATGAGAGACTTACATAAAAACCAGGCATATCGTCAGATTGGCCAAGAAGAGACGAACAGTTTGATAGGTCACTCTCCTTGTCTCGAATACATAGGAAAGCAGAAAAGTAGATCTCGTGAACCATTCAGTGTAGAATTTCATAATTTATAACTAATCAATCCTCAGACGTGTCTGCATAATCTACCCACGGGTGGAGTTTCACTTGTGCATATGAAGAGTTATGAGCCAAAATATGAAGTACACGAGATTTTGGCTCTAGTTTAGGTCTATGCCCAGACCTTCCCGCCCTAAACGGGGTATTGGTCCTTGACTTCAGAGACACCCCCTGCTGGGGAACTACAAATTGGGTTGTCAGGCCTAAGAAGAGTTAAGTTGAAGAAGTCTCCCATTTTAACATCAGAACCACCTGGGGAGACCCGTACCCTTTCGCTCTGAAACTTGATCTGCAAACCCAAGGCTGATTGGCAAGCACTTTAACCCTTTAACCTCCTTCTGTTACCTCTTTGCTGTGCTGTTGTTCTCTGTATATTTATATATACAATGGTTACATCTTTTTTCTGTAAATATTTTTATTGCACCCTTTTTGACCTTTTAGTAATAGATCTTTCCTTCTCAAAGTGGTGAACTGTTTCTATAGCTCTTAATTGCAATTTACGAATTCCTGCCTCTAAAAAGAGTGCTACTGTGTTTGTTTAACCCTCTGTATAACCGGCCTGCGGTGACCGTGATATACAGACGATTATCTCAACCATTATAGTGTTATAGCTGATAATGCCGAGTTTCCTCTTTCTCTGTACAAAAAGGAGGTGGTGGCAGTGTGAAGGGTTAATTGCGTAATTAACCTGAGCCAGTAACAATCACTCAGGCTGCCGGTACATAGATTGTGGTCCAATTAGCTGGAAAATCATTGTGCAGGGTGCAGCTGGGTGTGGCATTGTTACGCACGTGACATCGTTTTAGATTGGCTAGTCCTTCGGTCACGAGTTTGGTGAGAAGGGCTGGGGTCTGATGCCGCGTTCGTCACATATTGGTGACAGCGATTGTGGGATCGTCACATATTGGTGGCAGCGATCTTGCGTCCATCACAGGAGCTTCTTTTTGGGTCCAAATGCGTATAGGGCAGCCCTTTAAGTGAACAGTATGCCCTATGCTACATGCAGAATCACGTGAAAATCGCATGTCAAAATTGCATAGCAATTTTTGTTCTTACTATGCCATAATATGAACAGAGCTTTTCTTTATTTTGTAGTACATCTTCAGTCTCTAGCCAATGGCCTGATTCACAGGGGCAGAATAAAAACAACACTTTTAGAAGCATATTCCATTTTTCTTTTTTTTAAGCCTCTGAACGCAGCTGTATACAATGGTGTATTTAGGTTTTGTGCTGCCCTAGGCAACACAAAAATTGGCTCCCCCCATTGACCAACACCCTAGCCCCCACCCAAGAGAGCCTTCCACTACCACTGCCCCCCATACACTGGCAAACCTCACCCCCACCCCGACAAGAGATAAGACACGCACCTTCACAGCTCCAGACATCCCCGGGAACAACAGTCAGGCTCTGCATACACCATGAAACAGCCCGCAGCCTCTCTCAGATCCCACCTGGTCCCCGTGCTGCGTGTGTCCATTCTTCCTTTTCTTCTGTTGGGGGACAGCGCTGCCCCCTTGAAAAATGCTGCCCTAGGCAAATGCCTTGTTTGCCTTGTGGTAAATACACCGCTGGCTGTATATTAGCCAATGTGTACATGCGCATTGTGCCATTTAGATTTGCAATACAGAGCACTGTTTACAGGCATAAACAAAATGCTCCAAGCCTGCATTAGGAGAGAAGTGTACTGGCATAATTTTGCATATGCACACATAAACACGTGCGTAATTTCAGTCTACTGACTAGAACAAATGAATATTCTAGCCACTAGGATGAAATTACGCACATATGTCTTATGCACATGAACATGTGTAAATACATACCAGACTGAGTATTTTTTTACACTTTTTTTTCAACTCCTGGCATGTCCCCAGTCTCTGACCATCATTTTTACTAGTATATTTGCAGTCTTGACACCCCTTTCCAACATTACATACTGTACTGTATACTAAGCATTATGTGCAGACCTTTTGTGATGTAGGAAGCCGCAGTTGAGGGCACTTACAATTGCCCCAGGACACGCTATTCATTAGCACAGATTTCTGCTCAGTCACTAACATTTGGCAATATATGTTATTGCATGCAATAAGTGTTCACTGTTACATTCGTCATATTTATCAAAGGATGAATGTTACCTTCCCTGCACATTCACCTGACATTCACTGAACACATTTACATTTGCAATCCAGGCAATTAAACAAATGCACTTCACATTTGTATTATTTAATACATATATATATATATATATATATATATATATATAAAATGTATTTTTCGCTCCATAAGATGCACCTGACCATAAAACGCGCCAAGGTTTTAGAGGGGGAAAACAAGAAAAAAAATATTCTGAACCAATGGACTGCAGACATAGTACAGGAAATGACCAGAGACTACAGACTCAGTACAGGAGATGACCAGAGACTGCAAACACAGTACAGGAGATCACCAGAGACTGCGTACACAATACAGGAGATGACCAGAGACTGCGGACAAAGTACAGGAGATGACCAGAGACTGCGGACAAAGTACAGGAGATGACCAGAGACTGCGGACACAGTACAGATGACCAGAGACTGTGGACATAGCACAGGAGATGACCAGAGACTGCGGACAGTATAGGGGATGGCCAGAGACTGTGGACATAGCACAGGAGATGACCAGAGACTGTGGACATAGTACAGGAAATGACCAGAGACTGCGGACACAGTACAGGAGATGACCAGAGACTGCGGACACAGTACAGGGGATGACCAGAGACTGCGGACACAGTGCAGGGGATGACCAGAGACTGCGGACACAGTACAGGAGATAACCAGAGACTGCGGACATAGTACAGGGGATGACCAGAGACTGCGGACACAGTGCAGGGGATGACCAGAGACTGCGGACACAGTACAAGAGATGACCAGAGACTGCAGACAGTGCAGGGGATGACCAAGAGACTGTGGACCTTTGGGGAAGGAGGGGGAGCGGGTTGCTGAATTTGACAGGTACCCGCTCCCACTTCCGCGGAGTTGTCCTCCCTTTAGTGTGGGCACCCGGCTGTGACAGAATGCAGAATTGCCTATATTGTAAAATCACTATGGAGGTACAGTATATGTGATTTCTGGTACATTGCTGTTCATTCTGAATTACATTCTAATGCAGCTGAAGAAACTCACCTGCTCTTCAGTGCACTACAATGCAAGCGCATTTAGACTTATTAAGTGCATACTTAAAGTGAATGCATGAAAAACGTGCCCGAAGGTGTGAATACAGCCTTTTACATTAAAATTGGACTCAATATTTTAACTCCACAGTTCATAGTATATCCACTGCTGGCAAAAAGAAAAAAAAAAAGGATTTGTACCCCTAGACCGCACCTGCACTCTGGTTTCTGGAAGTTTAATCTTTGCGGCCAGCTTGTCCCTCATCTGGACATCGGGATAATGTGTCAAATGGAAAATCCTCTCCAGTTCTTGCACTTGATCCATGCTGAAAGTAGTTCTGACCCGTTTTTTGTTCTTACAGATATCTGCAAGAAAAGACACATATAAGACATATTTACATTGATGTTGATCCATTATATGGTGGGTTTTTTTGTGTTCACTCACACTTGGATGTTTTTCTTGAACATTTTTGCTTAGCTTTTATGTTGTTTGTCATTGTGTTGATATATACCATAAATTGTAAGTTTTGATTTCAATGCCTGCATTTATATGCTCTTTAATGTGTGCCTTTTAATTTATTTAAGATGAAAGGGACCCTTTCAATTTTATAAAGACCACGACTAAGGAGAGGTTCACACCTATGCAGTTTGCGTTTGATCCTTTTCTGCAGTGCTTTTTGCAGTGCGTTTTTGCACACAGCAAATATGCACTATATGCTTTTCTGCAGCGTCTCCATTGAAGTCTACAGAACCAAAAATGCAACTTTTTGCATTTAAAAAAGTCCCTGACCCTCTCCAAAAAATGCACCGGGTGAAAATGTGGATACAGTCATGGCCGAAATTGTTGGCACCCTTGATATTTCTCCAGGAAATCATGTATTTCTCACGAAACGTATTGCATTAACACATGTTTTGCTATACACATGTTTATTCCCTTTGTGTGTATTGGGACAAAACAAAAAAAGGGAGGAAAGAAAGCAAATTCGACATAATGTCACACAAACCTCCAAAAATGGGCTGGACAAAAGTATTGGCACCCTTTCACAACTGCGGATAAATAAGAATGTTACAAGCATGTGATGCTCCTGTAAACTCACCTGGGGCAAGTAACAGGTGTGGGCAATATAGAAATCACACCTGAAAGCAGATAAAAAGGAGAGACGTTCACTTAACCTTTGCATTGTGTGTCTGTCTGTGCCACACTAAGCATGGACAACAGAAAGAGGAGACGAGAACTGTCTGAGGACCTGAGAACCAAAATTGTGGCAAAATATCAACAATCTCAAGGTTACAAGTCCATCTCCAGAGAACTAGATTTGCCTTTGTCCACAGTGCGCAACATTATCAAGAAGTTTGCAACCCATGGCACTGTAGCTAATCTCCCTGGTCGTGGACGGATGAGGAAAATTGATGAAAGATTGCAACGCAGAATAGTCCGGATGGTGGATAAGCAGCCCCAAACATGTTCCAAAGACATTCAAGCTGTCCTGCAGGCTCAGGGAGCATCAGTGTCAGCGCGAACTATCCGTCGACATTTAAATGAAATGAAACGCTATGGCAGGAGACCCAGGAGGACCCCACTGCTGACACAGAGACATAAAAAAGCAAGACTACAGTTTGCCAAAATGTACTTGAGTAAGCCAAAAGCCTTCTGGGAAAACGTCTTGTGGACAGATGAGACCAAGATAGAGCTTTTCGGTAAAGCACATCATTCTACTGTTTACCGAAAACGGAATGAGGCCTACAAAGAACAAAACACAGTACCTACGGTAAAATATGGTGGAGGTTCAATGATGTTTTGGGGTTGTTTTGCTGCCTCTGGCACTGGGTGCCTTGACTGTGTGCAAGGCATCATGAAATCTGAGGATTACCAAAGGATTTTGGGTCGCACTGTAGGGCCCAGTGTCAGAAAGCTGGGTTTGCGTCCAAGATCCTGGGTCTTCCAGCAGGACAATGACCCCAAACATACGTCAAAAAGCACTCAGAAATGGATGGCAAAGAAGCGCTGGAGAGTTCTGAAGTGGCCAGCAATGAGCCCAGATCTAAATCCCATTGAACACCTGTGGAGAGATCTTAAAATTGCTGTTGGGAAAAGGTGTCCTTCCAATAAGAGAGACCTGGAGCTGTTTGCAAAGGAAGAGTGGTCCAAAATTCCGGGTGAGAGGTGTCAGAAGCTTATTGATGGTTATAGGAAGCGACTGATTTCAGTTATGTTTTCCAAAGGGTGTGCAACCAAATATTAAGTTAAGGGTGCCAATACTTTTGTCCAGCCCATTTTTGGGGTTTTGTGTGACATTATGTCATATTTGCTTTTCTGCCTCTGTTTTATATTTGTTCCAATACATACAAAGGGAATAAACATGTGTATAGCAAAACATGTGTTAATGCAATACCTTTTTTGTGTGAAATACTTGATTTTCAGGAAAAATATCAAGGGTGCCAACAATTTCGGCCATGACTGTATGTGAATGTGTCTCATAAGAAATCAAGTTAAATGTTAGATTGTAAGCTCCTAGGATCAGGGTCCTCCTAACCCTCTTGTATTGAACTGTATTGTTGCTGTATTGTCTCCCGTTATATTGTAAAGTGCTGAGCAAACTGTTGTATAAATCCTGTATAATATTAATAATAAATGGACTGCTGTGCGTTTCTGCTAAGCGCAAAATGCTGCGGAAAATACTTAGGTGCGAACCTAGCCTAAAAGTTGTACAATAGGGTGTACACTCATCAGGTGGCCTGTGTTGTCTACCTTCCCTCCAATCAAATGCTGTAGCCTCCATGAGGCTGTATATAATTCAGCACCTCTGGGAGGATCAGGTGGCTGTATCCTCCACTGATTACCATGGTTCAATGTTCTGTTCTCTATGACAGAGCAGTGATGTAGGGATTAGAGGACTGAACTCCAATGCCCAACACAGCCACCCACACAAGCTGAAATGTTGAATGCTGAAGGGTTCATTCACACGTGTGGATAACATACCTATTATTATTATTATTATACAGTATTTATAAAGTGCCAACAGTTCGCTCAGCGCTGTACATTACAATGGGAGACAGAACATGCAACAGTACGATAACAATACAATGCAAAACATGAGGGGATCGAGGGCCCTGCTCTTTCGAGCTTACAATCTAGGAGGGAGGGGATAGTGGTACAGGAGGAAGTGGCTGTGGGGGATGGAATGGTAGGAGGAGTGGAGGAGGTCGGCAATTAGCAGGGGGTAGGGTAGGCTTCCCTGAAAAGGTGGGTTTTCAGGGTGCGCCTAAAGGAGAGGAGAGTAGGTGATAGTCTGATGGATTGGGGTAGAGAGTTCCAGAGGATTGGAGACATCCTGGAGAAATCCTGGAGGCGGGCATGGGGGGAGGAGACCAGGGAACTAGAGAGAAGGAGGTCTTGTGAGGAGCGGAGAGTGCGTGTTGGGTGGTATTTAGATACTAGGTCGGTGATGTAGTTTGGGGCAGTATGATGGACAGCTTTGTACGTCAGTGTTAGGATTTTGAATTTGATCCGTTGGGCAATCGGAAGCCAGTGGAGGGATTGGCAGAGGGGGGTGGCGGAAACGGAGCTGTTGGTAAGGTGGATGAGTCTGGCTGCCGTATTCAGGATCGACTGAAGCGGGGATAACCAGCGGCGAGGCAGGCCAGTGAGGAGGGAGTTGCAGTAATCGAGTCGTGATATGATGAGGGAGTGGATGAGCTGCTTAGTGGTTTCTGGGGTTAGGAACGTGTGTATTTTGGCGATGTTGCGGAGGTGGAGTCTGCATGAATTTGTTAGTGATTGGACTTGGGGCTGGAAGGACAGATTGGAATCAAGTATGACCCCAAGTACTCTGGCTTGTGGGGCGGGCCTGATGGTGGCATTGTTGGACCTGATGGAGAAGTCAGTAGGGGGTGGTGTGCGGGCTGGGGGGAAGACGAGGAGCTCGGTTTTGGAGAGGTTCAGTTTAAGGAAGTGGAGCGACATCCAGTCTGATATGTCGTTCAGTAGGCTTGTGATTCGGGCGAAGACTGAGGGGGTGAGGGGTGGAGAGATAGATTTGCGTGTCGTCGGCATAGAGGTGATAGTTGAAGCCGTGAGAGTGTATCAGTTGGCCAAGGGAGGAGGTGTAGATGGAGAGGAGAAGGGGCCCAAGGACAGAGCCTTGAGGGACCCCAACAGAGAGGGGGAGTGATGGGGAGGTGGTAGCGTTGTAGGTAACGCTGAAGGAGCGTTGTGATAGGTAGGATGAGAGCCAGGAGAGAGCAGAGTCTCTGAGGCCAACAGTTACAGTTATCTGCAATTTATTGCTTTTCAGAGAGCATTTGATATGTGGTGAGGAGGTGATTTGTTGCCTCCTTATCAATTGCTTTAATCCTTTAATATGTTGCACCACCGCACCAAAACTGCATACATTTTACATGGATCCAGGGAGGTTGCATCACAACCCCAATCAATTGAATGGGTTATGTTCGTTGATGGTACTGCAGGCTGAAGGCAACATGCCGTTTAATTCTTCCAATGGTATGTGTATAGCCCTGAGTGGCTGAATTGGTTAGGTGGTAGTCAGAGGGTCTGTAAAACTCTGGCTCAGTAGCCTCATTTTACCACTCCCTGACTGCTTGTGTAAGAGAACCCCTACTGAGACAGCAGTGCTGGAAAGGAGGAAAAGTAGAAGACACCCACTTCTATGGAGTATATATGCTCTTCTGTTGCAGGGAACTTCATTCTCAATCTTTGTAAAACTTGACAAGGTTGCTTTAGAGCAAATCTGTTGTTACATACCAAAATTGTAAGCTCTAACTGTAACGCTTATCTATCCCACAACTGTGCCATGGATCTTCTCCTTAGCATCCAACACTCTTTTTAGAGTATTGGACACCTAATCCCTCACAGAATGTTGTGCTTTCACCCACCAGACACTCCCTCACTATAGGACACAGTAATGATGCAGCAGCCTACGGGTAAAACTACAGAGCACATCAAGGAGACCAGGCAAAACTATCAAATTTGACATCTAGCAGCGGCACCACACCTCTGAAAGAGAATGCAGCCAGATAAATACAGCAGAGGGTTGGAAGGAGGAGGAGTAACTGCTCTGACTCATTCAGCTTGAGCTTTTGAGCTCTGTGCCCAATAGACTTTTGTTCAGGTGCCCAGTTAAGAATAGTCTGATAAACAAGAAAATTCAATATAGAATTGCACTAAATTGGGATATACAATGTAGTTTCATTACATCATGTCGTAGAGATACACATAAAATGGAAAGATTTTAATACTGTTCACATAGAAATAGAAATGTCCTGACAAGTACAATAATGACAATTAAGATCCTTCAGGAGAGTGAGGATCAGTGGCAGGATAGATTGAGGCACTCTGTCTTGCACAAGGGTTCTTAGCGTGGCTGTTGAGCTAAGCAGATCATTATATGTTATAATGAGGCGATTTAAGGGAGTGGATGACTGTGAGCTGCACATCAGAAAACAGAGCTCCTGTTGTAGAGGCACTATCAGGAACATTGTTACATTTCTAAAAGACCCAGGGCACCTCTGGGCACTTAGATTTCTTGCCCCCTTTTTGTATTCATTCTATAATCTTCTCTCTCTATGTTTCATTTCTGCCTTTCTTCCCTCTGGCCTATTTTCCCTTTCCTATTACAGTTTTCATGACAATAGGTCTTTGGCCCTTCACTGACATTGGTGTGAAGTCAAGGAAACCAGACTCAGATTGTCTCTGGGACTGAAAGAGAAAAGAAATCCAAAAGTTTGAGCTGTCAAACGAAAAGGAATAGAGGGGGAAATCTTCCAATGGGGACACCTCTTGCAGTGACAACTAACAAACAACTTCCTTCACTTTTGCTGCCATGAAGGTCCTTATTCAGGCACTTCCTGTTATAAGTGACAACACTCTTCCCATGTCCATGGTATAGTTCTGCATTCTCACCCTGTCACACAGGTTCATACAAGTGGTTGTTTCTACAGGTATGGTTCACTGTTGTCACCATCAGAAAACCCGCTCTGAGAAATGTCATGCAGCCATCATTGGAGTGCATGTAGACAGGAAGTGACTGAATAGAGGCTAGAGGAGATTCGCAACACTGAGATGCAACAAATGATCAAAAATGGGTAAATCAGTACTACAAATAAAAAAGCAATTGCTAAAGGAGAAGTCTCACTAGCTTAAAAAAAAAAATTCTCGTCTATGGATTCATTTAGAATTGCCGTCCTTGCTTCTTCAAAGTGATGCTGAATGATTGTGGAGATAATCCCTTACTTGGTTCACCCCAGCCTTTCAGCTCCTCCCCTGCCAGAAGCCCGATTTGTGGAAAATTCTATTTTGAGCACTGACATCATCCACACTTGTTATATGCAGAGGAATGACTGTTGCACCACTACAGTAAGTTTCAATGAAGACATGGGGGAGAGCACTGACATCCCCTTCTCCCTACATATGGAGCTCAGGCACAGATCCCTGGATTCTGCCCCTACCCGTGCGTGCATGTGAATATTTACTAGAAAGCTGTTCAGACATGATGATCCCTCCTTGTGCTTGTGTTGTGACAGCACTGGCCTTGAGAGCAGAGTGGTCGGACAGCGAGGGGGGTGGGGGGGGGGTGGGGGGTGTTAGGGATGTGCACTGTCCATCACACTGACTTTGGTTATACTGTACTTTGTGCCATGGGGAGACAAAATAAAGAAAACGTGTGGTGAGATTTCTTCTTTAGGTCTCCTGCATATGTACATTTGGAGGCATAGGCAGGCCAGGCATAAAAATCCCTGCATTTTCCAATTGCTGGGTAGCCGCAGCCCCAAAGAGGCAAATGGCTTTAGGCGCTTGTACTCCTATAAACACCAATGCTTTTTTTCATAGATGTTTACCTATGCATTTGACATATTCCCTAAATGTGACACTTCTGTGTTTGGGAATATGTCATACATATGTGCACAAATGGGCAGGCCGTAAGCCCAAGGTACCTAGTCAGGGAGAGATCACACACCATCTTATGAATTGCCCTGTACTATTATTTACAGGTTAGAGGTAATGAGTGTTGACAATTCTTGAAAGCACATATATAAGGCAATGTAACCAATCTTTGGCCTGTATTACTGTAGGACGATGAAGAAATTAGTGAGTGCTCAAGATTGAGATGGAATCAGCAGCAAATGCACTAAAAAGGAACCCAAAAAAACCTTCAATAACATAAATGATCAATAAGTGCAGCGCTATAGCGTTAACGATGTGCCAAATATAAAATGAATTATATGCAAAACCAATATAACTGTGTATAGTCCTTTGTATAGACACTAAGCACTGTAGATAAAGTGCAACTGTAAAGTCAATACATGCAAAATAAATAAAAGTTCATGTGTTGGTGAAAATCTGACATCAATCAGATAATGGTGCTACGTGAAGATCCTGTGGCCAGGTGATTTCAAATGAATTCCATGTGATAATAATCCTTGCAGCAAAGTGCAGGGGATATGATAAAAATGCGCACTCATCAGATGCGAATAACAAATACGCAATTTGTATAAGTGGTATAATCTGCCAGTGGTCCCCTTTAAGGTGGATCAGATGTGCAGGCTGGAAAGAATCTCCCTCCTAAATTGGTCACTGACTGAGACCCTGTCTGTAGTCCGACAAACCACTGAAGGAGTGCACATGGCAAACTGACAACTTTGCTGCTGTATTCAAGGCAGCTGTTTAGCGCTGTCAGCCTGAAACAGGAAGTGCTGTTACTGGCAGGATCTCCAGGCTCTGTACCGAGCTGAAAATTTTCAGGATCCCATTTGGAGGATGGCTGCAGGGCAGCCCCAGATCCAGAGGATGGAGATTCTTTCCAGGCTGCACATCTGATCCACCTTAAAGGGGACCTCTGGCAGATTATACCACTTATACAAATTGCGTATTTATCATGCGCATCTGATGAGGCTAGTAGAGATCAATGCTATTACCCTAATCAATGTGTCCACTACAGACTGCTGAGGTCTGAGGGCCCCATATCATATACCAAAGGACCGCATGCAGCCCTTGGACCATGGGTTGGCCACAAGGACTATAGGCACCTGTATACACAACCTGCAGCTGCCTGGCTGCAGGAAAATGCTGGGACATTTATGCCAGACCCTGCCTGCTCCTGCTAATGTCCATGTTTATGAGATGTTAATGATACACAGGGGTTGATTTACTAAAACTGGAGAGTGCAAAATCTGTTGCAGCTGTACATGGTAGCCAATCAGCTTCTAACTTCAGCCTGTTCAATTGAGCTTTGACAAAAAGAAAACTGGAAGCTGATTGGTTTCTATACAGAGCTGCTCCAGATTTTACACTCTCCAGTTTTAGTAAATCAGCCTAACAGTACTTTAGCAAACTAAATGTCATTCAGTTAAGGCTTACATCTACTGTAAATTTTATGTGTCACCACTTAAAAAGGTCGAAAACCACCAGAGCACTTACTGAAATTATATGAGAGTGTATTTCTTAACCACTTCCTGTCCGGACACTTTTACCCCCTTCCTGTCCAGGGCAATTTTCAGCTTTCAGCGCTAGCACACTTTGAATGACAATTGCGCGGTCATGCAACACTGTACCCATATGAATTTTTTACAATTTTTTTGAGACAGATAAAGCTTTATTTTTTGTGGTATTTATTCACTGCTGGGATTTTTATTTTTTTTGCTATGTAAATGAAAATGTCCCAAAATTTTGAAAAAAAGTGTTTTTCTTATACAATTTTGCAAATAAATAATCGTTACCTTTTTAGTAAAAATAAAAATAAGCCAAATTAGTTTATAACCAAAAATTATAATTTTTAAACTTTTTTTTACATTTTTATTTTATTTTTTTATATTATTATTTATGTTTTTTTTTTTTTACATACTGTCACCCTAGCAGTACAGTGTTACCATGGTGATACTGTACTACTTGTGGGGGGTGATGAAGATTTTTTTTTTTTTTCTTTTTTACAGTGATTGCTTTTACACCCATATAGGATGTAAAAGCAATCATTTCTCCTTCTCTCTGTCTGCATTCTTGCAGCCATTGAGAAATACTGTGATTGGTCACAGCTTGTCACATGGTACAAGGCTGTTATGAACGTGTGACCTCTGTGATCATTCACAGATTTCACACGTAGTAAGCAATGATGTAATAAGTGACATCTTGCTTACTACTTTGCATGTGATCACTGATTGGCCAGTCAGTGATCACATGATCGGGATCCCATCCGACGATCGGTGTTTCACTGTTCACACAGCGGGCACCGGATCGCGGTGCTGCGTGCTCACAGCTAGAAATGGCGGGTGCCGTTTATGAGCGGCAACCCGCCCCTGGAGTGCCACCGTCCGGCCGTTTATAAACAGCAGGCGGACGGCAAGTGGTTAATAAATCTCTGTGCATTGCTTCTAAAAGCTGAAGTCTCCTGAGTCCCCCTCTCTTCATATCAGCAAGATTCATCCTTTGCCTTTTCTGACTCCAAGGTTTCCAAATGACATTTCATTGTGTAGTAGCTGTATGGAATATTCTATAAACGACCCAGAGTGCTATCCTCTACAATGAAGTCGCATCAACCCAGGTTGCACGGCATGAACGTGAGACGTGTCACGTGAAATCTCAGTGGGAATTCGTGCACTGAAGCCAATAATTGAAAGAAAATTTGAAGACATTATTTTTCAAGCGGGAAAGTGTAAGCCTAAACTCTGAATGTGACATTTTAATAACGCCACTTCTTGCATAAGCGTGGATGTAATACTTACCAGGCTTGCAAAAAAAAATTGAATTTTCTTTTCGAAACGTACCAATAGAATGTGTAACACAACAGAAAAAGCCACAATTGAAGCTCAATGTTGCGGCTCAAACCATTTCTAATTAAAACCATACCGAATTGTTTGCCAGTGAACACAAAATAGTGTAGAACCTGTTACAGGTGACATATCAGGAAAATGGAATTTTTAAAATATGTCTTAGGAAATTAAAACAGTATTGCGTTTTAGAAGTGGTTTTACAAAACCGTGCACAAGTATATAATAATAACTATTATATTTATAGCATTTATTATAATAACAAGTTAAATATTAAAATGCTAAAATTAGAAATTATGTTTTTTATTTATCGTTGTCATATTTATTGCAATTATTTTTGTCATATGTAGTGAAACAGATTAAATATTGTTATAAAGTTTATGTGTTTTTTTTATAGAACAAGCTTGCTAAAATCTTGATAAAAAATTATCATTAACAAGCTATCCTTTGTCTAGGCTCAGATGATGTCATCAATCTGCTGCAGAGAGGAGAAGGCATTTTCGCAATCTCCTCTCTCCCAGTGATCAGATTCCAACATTGTAACGCTGTTCCAAATCACATATTGAGAGACTGCAACAGGGGCTTACACAGCCCAGAACTGCACATGCACCAGGGTTTACAGGATTGTGTCATCTCCAAGCCAACATCTAATTCCAGGAATTAGATGGTGACCTTGGATGGAGCCTTAACAAATTAGTATTGGATTTTTTTTAGGGTGCAATATTAGAGGAAACTTAAAGCATACTTACAGGGGGGGCTGTTTCCTTCGGTATCGCTGATCTCCCCTTCCTCATGTGAGTCTGAAACAGAATTGCTTCTTGCTTTATCCAAGTCTGACTTCAGAGGCTTTAAATCCATTTTCAAGCTTCTTGACCATGACCTGGGGCAATTGTCACTCTTCAGACCCATTCCTTTATCTGCGTTTGAATCCTGCTGGGGTAGCGCACTTAAAATGCAGCCTAAAATAAGACAATGCGTTCAAGCTTTCTGATGTCAAAATTGACTCAATAATGCAATCTCATAATACCAAGGGGTCTATTCATTAATATCTTTGTCCAAGATTCACATCTTAGAGGTCTATTCATCAATATTTTGATTCAAGATTCACACAAGATTCACCAATTTTTCCACATAAGATTTAGTTAAAAAAAATTGGTGAATCTTGGGTAAATGTAAACCTCTAAGATGTCTATTTAGCAGGTACAAGTTGTCTCTGTACTTTCTACTGTCTTTCATAGGAAACAAGGCCTGGCAGATACACGTTGCTTCTCTTGATTCCAGCCAACGCTCTCCCATTGCTCACACTGGAGCTGATTAACGTGAAGTATATTTCTAAATAACAATAATAAGAAAAAACTGACAAAGCTGACAAAAAAGTGCTTCTGCTGCACTGAAATCCCAAACAGTGTTGTCAGCCCATCCCAGCTCTCTTCTGTTGTACTACATAACACCTTCCCCTCCACCTACCTCCATGGTGGGAAGGAGGTTGGGATTCTGTAGTCCAACAGAAAAGAACTGTTTGGGATTTGAACGCAGCAGAGGTAGAGTTGTCTCTGTGACAACTGCTCTCATCATTTTACACTTGGGTGCACAAGGACAGGAAGTGAGGGAAAATCTTCCCAATGGGGTCACAGACAGAGAAATAAAAACTTGATAAATATTTAAACTTTTCTCCACTCTATTCAAAACTTTTTGGCAAGACTTTAATAAGAACTTTTAGGGACACAAACTCTATATTTTCATCCTCGCCGTTATTCTGTACTATGCCTGGAAACATTACCCTTTCCGTAATACAGAATCCTTAATGAATTATACATTAATGTTAATATTTGCAACTTGATGCACTTATGTAAAGTACAGCATTGTAGGTTTTTTTTGCCTGAAAAAATTCATAAGGGATATTGCCAGACAAATGAATCATTTAATAAGATGTAATAAAGACTACACTACATTACGAATAAAATTTAACGCCAGTTTAAGTGACTTGCCGAGTGGAAATGAAAATCTGATGTTTGCCCTCCGAAGTTTTAAATGAAGTCGGCATAAAAGTTTGTTAAAGGCCAACTAGCATGACAAATGACATTGCACAATATAATCCGGAGCCTTCCGGGAGCTAAATGTTGTTGCGGTGATTCCAAAAGGCTGACATTTTCTTTTGTGAAGTGGAGAGGACGAGAACATTTCCTAGCAGTTTGAGAAGAGAAACATGATTCCGGGGAGAAAAAGAGAGGAGAACCTTTAGTGGTAGATTGACAAAGGTTGTTATAAGTGGAAATGTGTGTTATGTTTAATGAAGAATTCCATGTATGGATATTTTATACGTGGTTACATTGGTCCAGATTGGACCAATGTAACTATGTATATACAGCACCTTACCTGTCCAATGCCCCGGGACATCAGTCAGAAATCAGTGTTGTAGACACCAGTGATCTTTACTTCCAGTTCCTGTGTTGAGCTGCCCACCTGATGCATTCTGAACACAGGAGGTTGGCTGCTGGGCACAGGCACCATTCAGAGAATGCTTTTGTTTTCTAAATGAATGAAAAGTGGTCTCTGATTGGACAAAATGGAAAGTATGACATCACTGCCCTGCCTTTCCACCTCGTCCAATGAGAAACCACTTTGCATTCATTCAGAAAATACAAAGTATTCTATGAATGGTGCTCATGTTGAGCGGCCAACCACCTGTGCTCAGAATACATCAGACCAGCAGCTCAGTACAGGACCTGGAAAACCATTGTCTGCTTCAGTGATTTCCAGCTTCCCAGGGCATTGGTCACGCATGTTAAATGCAATTGGGTTGATTTACGAAAGCTGGAGAGTGCAAAATCTGGTGCGGCTTTGCAAAGAAACCAATCAGCTTCCAGGATTTTGTCAAAGCTTACAGTGGAAGTATAGTGATTTTTTTCTTTACAGGGCTAGGTAGATTAGGCTTAGAATGTGGCTAATAGTAGGTTTAGAGTTAGGATTTGCCTTTACTTCCACTTTAATTGAACAAGCGGAAGTTAGAAGCTGATCGGCTACCATGCACAACTGCACCAGATTTTGTACTCACTGGTTTGAATAAATCAACCCCATAGTTACATTGGTTCAAGTTGGACCAATGTAACTATGTAAAAATATACCATGCATGGAATTCATCTTTAGGACCCCTGTCAAAGCTGGGGTTTTTTTGCTGTTGGGAAGCTTTCCCTTTCTTTCCTGTCCCAGAGACACAGCAAGAGGAAGAGGTAGTCACTCCAAAGTGGGGAACAGACAATTGTTGACGACACGGGTGTGCTTTTAGGAAGAATCATTCTTTCTCACCTTGTTCTTGTGACAACTCTACGTCTTCAAGCACACTTGACATTTTTACAGCGGCTGTTTTTGGCTTTTGACGCTTTTTTTCTACAGCTAGTAAACCCCCCAGCGTGTTATCCTATGTGTCCACGCACACATAGACTGTAATCAACGTTTTTTGGCTGGGTCGTTTTTTGGCTGGAAAAAAAAACAGGACTAGTGGGTTTCTAGAGGAGTTTTTTCGCTGTAATAATGCTCTAACGCTTAAAAATGTGGTAAAATGCTGAAAACCGCCATTTTTGAAAGTTTTTTTGACCCCCCAAAAATTGGGGGCGGTAAAAAAATACTAAAAAAGGCTAAAAATGCGGAAAATGCCGCTAAACGCGGCACAACATTGCTAAACGCAAATGCAAAAACGCTAAAAAAAGCTAACGTTAAATGTGTGCATGAGGAGTAAAAGGTTGGAATTCCCTTTGCTTTCTAAACTGGAGGCAATGGCTACCAGGATAAGAGTGAGACTGAATCTCAGCAGTGGGGATGCAGTCAGCAAAAAAAAATCTGATGGCTAATTCTTTAACTATTATTCAAGGATTTTGAACCTAAGAGCTATGCCCTTAAAACTTCAACAAAGTTTTAGGGACACATGTATTATGTTCAGAAACCTCTCCCCTGCCTCTACTCCCCTTGCTGCTATTATTGGTAATTACCGGCTGCCAAAATGACAGTCAGCAAGTACTTATGTTCATGTATTTACTATTTCATTCATATCTAGATCAAAGGTGTTACCTTTGACCTGCATGTGACCTCAGGTAAAGAAACCTTACAAGTTAAAAAAATTAAATGAAATTTAATGAATTAATTTTTTTAACCCTTAATTAACCCTAATAAGCACTGATTAACCCCTTCCTTCCCTTTTCCCCTAAGTGATTTATTATTTTTTTCACCATTAATATTTAAATTATTACCTTTTTCATTTGTTTTGTTTGTTACTTTTTTCAATTGTGCAAAATTGAAAAAAACCCTTTTTTGTTTGCAACAAAAACTTTCCCATGCTTTGGATCAAAAACATTTTAAAGTAATTTTAAATTAGACTGATTATAGAATATATGCATACTTTTTTATTGATAATAAACCAACTGTGATTTTTAAACTAACCCTAGTAAAAACAACAAAAAAGTGAAATTGTCATTTGGTATCTTGTTTAAGGGCAGTGGGAATCTCCCTCTTCTAACGACTGCACTTGTTTATGTGCAGCGATTGATAGACAACAGGCCCAATACACCGATACGGCACCTCTTTAATACATGCATGTGTGGACATACATGTATGCAAACTGAATCAGTGGAGTGATGTTGTCAAAAATATTATTTCAATGTCAACCAAAATTCCCCAAAGTGGAACTTGGTTTTGCTCACTGAGCGTCTTACATAAAATTTACTTGAAACAAAAATTATTCTTTTTTTCTTTATTTTGACAAAATAGTGGATACAGGGAATGTGTCTAATGAAGTAAAGTTTATTCAATTTCTTTCTAGAGAAAAGGTAAAATAATTAAGCTAATGAGGAGTCATTTTTGGTACAAAAACAGGACTAGAGAGTTGAAGGAAGCCCCTGTAACTCCCAGGAGCCGTTTAAATTCCATAGCACCCCATAAAAACCCCAAAACAACCTTATTGTTGCCTTTCTTTTTTAATTAAAAATGGCAAAATTTGCTGATTTGCCCCAATTTTCACAGACATTTGGGGGAAATGTTTTGTCTAACTCCCAAGCATAACTGTGATCCTGTACTCCGATATTCATTGCATATGGTATAGTCCCAGCGTGCAATGTATGTTGAATATTCAAATAATTGTGCTTTTGAATACTCTATTTCAATAAGGTTAACTAATTAGCACACCAACAATTAAAAATAAAATAAAATGTAGTAAACCAAGAGCAATAATTGCTCATTAACAATATGAACCATCACTTTCCACGCACCAGTGTATCTGTACAAACCTTAGTAAATCTGTAAAAATCTTAGTAAATTAAGTTTAGCTAAAAAAAAAAGGACTTTGCAAAGTGACAAATGTTTACAAAAAATAACATAAAGGGGATCAGTTTATACCAGCAAAGCATTCTATTAATGTGCAAAGTCACTTAAAATTTTGCATAAAATCAATAATACTGTTTTCCACTGAAAATCATGAAAACTGCTATAATTGGGTTCCCTGTCTTTAACTTTCTCCTGATGTACACCCTATTAAATAAAGCTGTATTTGAAGGAATAGGTCCAACCGCAGTGCAGATTGCAGTGAGATCATCTGTAAAGCTGGATACATATTTCAATCGAACTGTACAATCAAAGCACAATCTTGTTTAGAGTTACCAACAACTGTACAGTGTCATTGCCTACCTATACAATCAAAAATGTAAACTGAAGATCCACACCACTGTAAGGGTCAGGGGGACAATCAAAAGAGTAGCCAACATGTTTCAGGGGTCTAAAAACACCCCCTTCATTAGTGCTTGGGATTATTATTATTATACAGTATTTATAAAGCACCAATGGTTCGCTCAGCGCTGTACATTACAAAGGGGGACAGAACATGTGACAGAACAATACCAATACAATGCAAAACATGAGGGGATCCTGGGGTAGAAAACAATGTAAACAATGAATATAGACTAGATGTTAACTAGGCCACTAATGGATTCTCTGCACAAGTCTTTCCAGCAGCTGGTTTGTCATTTTTGAAACTTTTTTTTAAAACACTGCAAGCCAAATAAACTGTGAAGATCCCCTTGGGTGTTCTAGAGGCTTGACAGGGAAACAGATCACCTACCTCAACATCATTACATTAAGATTGGATACCAAAACCAATAAGATACCCTAGTGGGTCCCACACTATTATTCCACTTTCCTTAATTACCCAAGCAATCAGTTTGTTTATGTCTAGGCAGGTCCGCTCTTGCACTACATACTAGTTGGTAAATCTACCATTGATTGTATAATTAGAGTGCAACATGTGTGGCTACTATTAGAACCTGAACTATAGACTCTCAGTAAATGACAACAAAGTATTCAATTTCCAACATCAAGCAAATTACACCATCCTAAAAACATTGATAATGCAAATCAGAAGCCGTCTTATATCTAATTCATACATGTTTGATGTTTTCTGTTAAGGACTACACAAAAAGTACAATACTTTAGGTTATTAGAAAATTATGGAAATGGAGGTAAATGATCATTTTAATCTCAGTCAGAAATTATCAAAACCAAAGATGAAAACAAAAACTCCATATTGAATGCAGCCAATAAATGGGACCGTTTTGTAGCATTCCATGGGCATCCTTCATTTGCCCGCTGAGTAGTTATACCCTTGCCAATAACTATGCAGTGATTTACCTTGGATACATAAACTTGTGCCTACTTACCAACAGTCCATATACAAGGTGAAGTCTTTATTGTCACATCTTGTAAATCTTGACAACTAGAGTGTTTCATGTGTTCCATGTTCTCATTTTCTTTGGAGGTATGCTGACACCAAGGCTTCTTCAGTATTTCCTCAATTGAATGAGCCAAAAATGGTTTTGGACTCTTCTTGCAGTCTGAGAACGCACTAAGATCCATTGTTTGTGTTCCACAAAAATAAGATGGAAAAACAAAAGCTCCAGAGAAAGTTGAGTAAAGAGTTTGTCCAATGTCCATGACCCCAAAAAAGCTCACTCTATCTCCCTGCACCAAAGATATTCGGCGGCAAGATGAGATGCCTTTCAAAGAACATTTTTTGTTCAAAAAACTTCAAACTCAAGTACAATTTGGAAGTTTTTAAAAGAAATCCATCTCAATTCAAACCAAGCCTAGGTTTATTTAAGATAATGCAAAGTGAAGCAGATATTTTGTTCATAATATTTTTCCCATGAGAATTCCTGAGTGATAAAAGTAATTGTCTTCTTTACTGTTCTAGAAATGACCCATTGAACGTGCAGGTAGATACTGACCACCACAACATTGGAGAAAGTCTGGGAGTTGGGCTGAGAGAGCCTTCAAAGACCAATTCTTTGGGATCTTGCAGGATTTTTTTTTCAGTTCCAAACTGGGCAGCCCAAATATGTTTTTTTCTGTTTTTGAAAGATTTTAAATATTTATGAAAACGTTTCAACTGTATATCCTGAAATAAATATTTATTTAACCAATCATTTTCTTGTTCTCTAAAAACAATGTTTTGGCTGTTTTTGTATTTATTTACACTGCTTATTGCCGCCTATTTTTACTGTGTTTTATCCACGCTATGGTTTCCTTTAATGTTCTGTTGCTAAGTTTACTATTATTCTTTTTATATACTTGTGTTTTATGCTATTTTACCTCTGTTTTTTCTTGCCTGTAGCCTTAGATATTTCTCTTTTGTAAAATTATTATTTCTCTCTTTAGCAATTACTTTTGCTCTGTGTCTGTGATTATGTCTGCTATTCCTATTGGTTCTGTTCTCCAGCCTGTCTCTAGTTCTTTTAAGATATTTGGGGTTTCTTCATTCTCTGTTTTTTACCCTCTCTATGCTCTTAGTTTTCTCTTTTTGTTAGTCCGTCTGTGCACCCGAAGCTGGTCTTTTTTTCAGTAGTGTCTGATTCTTCTATATTCTGTCTCCTCCAGCTGTGCCAATGTATCTCTTTGTGTTTCCTTATCTCCTACAATTTTATTGACAAACTCCTCCTTATTTGCTTATTGCTAGGACTAGCTTGTGCAGTTATTATCCATACTACAGCCAGAGATTACTTTGTAACTAGAATGTGTATAGCCATTATATTAACCCTGCCTGCAACTGACTGCGCTTGAAAGATATCAGTGCAAAAATCTGTTTTCGAAGCAGTCATTTTTTATTATTAAAGCTGAACAGGCAGATAAAAAATGAAAGCAATTATGCATTTAAAACAAATCATTAGTAGATGCAAACTCTGAGTGACATTTAGTTTTCCAAAATACATACCTTGATCACAAATTAATTAAACAGGAGTCATTTTGCATTTTTAATTAAACACTTGTTTTCATCCATTGTTACACCTCAGTACTCCTGATCTCCTACAGTCTATTTTCAGCCACTTCCTGTCTACGCAGCCTACAGTTTATGGCAATTACCTGCAAAAAACGTGCATTTATTAATTTATTATTTTTTGTTAAATTATATATTTATCTGTTAATGTGGAACTTTAGTCAGAAAATTAAGTCCTGCTAGATGACTTCAGGTTGGCCCATTTTGCAGGTATAGCTAAGTAAACATTACATGTAAGGCCCCATGTACACGGGACGTTTCTGAATGATGGAAACTGACTGCTGAAAAACGTAGGTTAAAAAACATCTGTTTAGTCGCGTTTGCATTTAGAAGCTTTTTTTTAAAGATAAGCACAGGAGAACCTCCCAAATTCCCAGAATGCACTGAAAAGTGGTAAATTATTAACTATTTCAGACTGTTTCAGAGAAATACACACAGTAGAAGTAGAGACAGCAGTATGTGTTGAGATAATTAGGTGTGAGTTGCTCATTAACATTTCTTTTGTTTCCAAGGGTGGGAAAGGTGTCTGGTGGAGTGAGTCATTAAGGCCACCTGGCAAGGGGTCTTCATGAGGAATTTGAGGTGTGAATGGGCATTAACATATCTTTTGTTTCCAAGGGTGGGAGAGGTCTGAGGTGTGAATTGGTCATTACAATGTGTGACAAGCTTGGTAGGAACATCCTGTGTTCAGTGTTTTGTCAATCTGAGTACCTTGAAAACGCTTTGCATGCATTTTCATGATGAAAAAAGGCTCTGGACAGCATTGGGAACTGGAAGAGTTAAAAAAAATTCAAACGCAAACGCTTATAAACACGATTTGCCGAGTTTAGACACGTTTAGCGGTGTTTACAAGCATTTTGCATATGAAACACTGATAAAATCGGCGTCTGAACGCAAGTTTGTTGGGTTAAAAAAAAACTACTGTAAACTCAACTGCCTGTAAACGACTGTAGTGAAGATGTGTACATGGACATATAGGAAAACATTAGGGTGAGTTCAGTGCTGCTGAAAAAAACACTGAACAGCTCCTAGTTTAGCAGCTGCAGTGTACATGAGCCCTTAGTGTCTATACTGTTTAAAATCCAGTAATGTACTGCTTCAACTTGCTCTGCACATGCTCAGTTGCCCTCTAATTTTAGGCAGTGTGCCAAATTTGTGGAGGTCGATCAGCTGACAGCCTAAAGATTTACTGCTGCTCAGGGGCTCTGGGTTTCAGCAAAATGGCAGCCTCCAGCAAGAAGAAACAGGATCAATGCTGGAGGCAATTTAATGCACACTCCTATTTTGGTAATATAATTATTAATGTGGATTGTACAGTATGTTTTCTGGTGAAAAAAAAAATATTTTTATCAAGTTTTTATGGTAAAATTCCACTTTAATGCTTATATGACATTTTAGTGATTGTGTTTACATCTGCTTTAAAAGTATTTTTAAATTCAATTTATGCAATTTATTCAATTTATACCTGATTTTTTACTGGACTTCATCTTGCAGTAATCCCTTGTACAGCAGCCAATCAGGTGTCCTGCATTCACATGTGCTGATAAGAAAAATGTTGACAGGAGAAGAGAGCAGAAATGAGACTATTGATGCTCTTGCGCTGCCAAATTACAGGCTGAGGGTCGGGAGGTGACCTAGCTAACTGCAGCAAAGAAAAGACAGGAAATGCATTTTAACTGTTATCTAGCTGTTTCCTGGAGTTCTGCTAAAAAAAAAAAAAAATCAGTTTTATACAAGCCCTACAATATGATAATAAATGGACTTTCATTTTTTGTTTTTTATAAAAGCAAAACTATCTATGAAAAAACACATTGGTAAGGTTATCTTTAGCTGAACACGTACTTAAATATTTAGAACATCCTTAAAAGAATATAAATTCCTTTAAGCGCCTCTTTGAACTACTGATCGGCCTATTAACACGGGCACCATATAACAAAATAAACAGACGGATATCAGAGCAGAAGCTTGGCATGCAATGTAATTTCTTAATTCCGCAATTAATCACTATATAAACTCCTTAATTAACCAAGCTTATTAATCACACTTCACATAACATAACGTGCGCAAGAGCCTGGCCGAGCAAGCAACCTTGAATCAGCTGATTTAACACGGAATGTCTTTTTTCACAATTTGTAATTGTGTTTGAAGAAGAACAAGGCTACTTTGAAATCAAGACAATCTGTCGTGGTCTACAGAATGCAGCAAAGGCTCATGGGAGACCGGATTAACATGCATTTTGCTCGGCAAAGTTTGGACTTGTAAGATAAGGCTAGATCATAAACATTTCCAACTATTGTTTTTCTCTCAGTATCTTCTTTCCATGATTTCCCACTGAAAGCTTTGACTGCTAGAGAAGAGATCCCCTTTGAACGTTCTGGCTGAAAGCTCGTCCCTTTCATAGAACATTGTGACTCAAAAAGAAAGCCACCTTTTGTTGCTTAGCAAATAACCTTTTTTGCTGTGACTGTCTTGTATTAACTGCATTTTATCATCAAGTGCCACAAGATGGTAAAAGAAGCAAAAAGGAGAGGCAGAAACTTTCTAAAAGACTTCTTTAAACTGGCTACTGATGTGTGTTTCTCTGTCACTGCATGAGATGTGCACCAATAGAATAAATGTCCATCACAAAATTTTACAGTAAGAAGCTGCAGCTCTGAAAACCAAGCACTCTGTATATACATTAAATAAAAAATAACAGTACTACACAATATCTGGTCCAAAAAATATTAACACCCTGCTAGTGACTGCACTGACCAGATTGTGATGCTAAAAGTCATGACAGCATTAAAAAGAAAGGGGGTTCTGGAGATGGCTGTACCAGAGAGTGAGCATTTGTTTTAGCAATAATGATGCCACAGCTGAGAAAGTTTCTGCCAAAATTTTCTAGATTCACCTCACCAGCAGCTCAGTCAGATGAGTACCACAGATTCCAAGACTGCATGCCAGACAGTGCATCTAATTCAGAATGCTTCTTCTGTCATGGACAGGACCTCATTAGGCTGGGAGTTTATCACTTCTCCACTGGTGCCCCTCAAGTTGCAGACAGCAAACAATTATCTATCCCTTTCTTCAGGCCCCCATGGGGTGAGGAACTAATGATTCTCATCAAAGAAATACACCAAGGCTGGACACCTATTTCCCCAGGTTTTCTTCATCTTGCCATCACCTTGCCTCTACTTTCCAGATCTCAATTGACTTTGCACCTATGACAGTACCTTCAGGTCCACCAGGACTTCTGTGAGGATCTCCAGAAATCCTACTTTCAGAACCACAGCTAGGATTTCTAGAATACACACCGTAGCCTTCCTGCTCTTGCTTAACCTTTGTGGGGCGATCCTAAGGGTCGCAACCTGGTACAAGCATGCAGTGAAACCTATCTGCATCAGAAGTTCTGGTGAAAACCCTCTGGTGCTTAGCCTCTGGTGAGCCCATATCACCTACTTTGTCGTGAGACACAGCCAAGATGCAGTCTACTGGAGATAGTTCACCACTCATGGCTTTCTGAACTCAGGATCTTTGTGCAAGAAATTCAGTGGGGCTACTTTCATCTTGAGGCATGTATTCAATTCCTCGCCATGTTGACTGCTTCCGCAGTCAGTGCTACAACAGCTCTCAACCCAGTTATGCATAAATAAGAACCTAGGGTATCCCAGGCCCTTTTTGATCACATCTCAGTGAACCACAGTTTAGAGTTTTCTGTAGTGCTTGCCTCCTGTACTTTTCTTTGCACCCAATGATCTACCCTGACAAGCAGACCAAAGTGGTTACCATAATCTCTCTTCTGCCAAGGGAGCCTTAAGTCTGGGGCTTTCTGTTTATGGAAAAGAGGCCTTGACCAGTATCTTTTCTTTGTTTGAGGCACTGGCTGAACTTTATGATGACCCTCGCTGCATTGCTACTGCTGAGTCCACTCTCTGTAACATACTTCAGGGTCAGAGGCCTGTGGAAAAATATATTTCAGATGTCCAAAGGTGGAGTAGGATAATAATGGGACAGTTTTGACCCCTTAAGCTGGTCTCCTCGAAGGCTTCTAGGCTGGTCTCCCCAAGGCTCAGACAGTGGCAGCTAGCAGCTAGGACCAGTTTTGCCCACTGTTTTAAATCTGCTGCCCAGTTCCCACAGGACGCTTTTCACAGGCACAGTGCATGCATTAAATTATCCCACTGTATGCCAGAGACTGGAGTGTGGGGCTGGATAGATACAGGGAAAAGGACAGGTGGTAGAGTGTTGGGCTGAGTGGACACAGGGGATCCACATTTTTACAGACAATGTATCCTGTTTTCAGACTTTTACAAACAAAGGAATCAGAGTGTTTTTTAAAAAGTGTCTGCAACAGTATGGACTCTGTAGCATGCTGCAAAACCCATCCCCACCATTAGGAGCTCTGTTGGTGCTTAGACTCTGACTTAAAACACTTCATTGAAAATTATTTTTACAATGGTACATATGATATGTATGATACATATGCCCTGTGTGAATGAAGCCTTACCATCCTTCCACTGGCAACCGCTTTCTCTTAAAGCAGTCTGCAAAATACTCACCTCTGCTCCAGCTATATAACGCATGCAAACTCTCTCGCTGGTGCTGACATCTTCCCTCAAGTTTCTTTCAGGTGAAGGGTCTATGCCCATCATGAGTGGTTGGCACAGGATGGAAGACCCCTAGGCATGGCCACAGGAGTTTTTCTACACCTGCACCTGGTAGATGCTGAAATTGTACACTGAGCTGTGCATGCAGAGTCTAGTGTACAGTGTAAAGAATACTGCAAGTATGAAGGTGTGATAACATTTATTGCAAAAGAGCCAAAGTATGTATCTTCTGTAATAAAATACCTTCTTGCTCACAATTTTTATTTTAAGGATACAGTTCTGTGTAAGGCTACGTCCACACTAGTTCTGTCAGCAGGCATCAGACAGCCGTTTGGGAAGCGTTTTTAATGCTTCTCAAACGCCTCTGAAAATTCTGCACATGGCAGCACACAGTGCTGTTCACACGGAAGCGTTAGCGTCGTGTCGGGGCAAAACTGACGCGTCTGGTTGAGTCAGGAGGAGTTGAAGCCTCCCATTCAAGTCTATGGTGCCGCTCCGCAAATGCCTGGCCGGCGTTTTCGGTGCGGTTGCGAGGCGTTTGCAGAGTGTTAATACCATTTAAACTTCATTATAGGCTTTTGTGGTGCGGTTTTAATGCTTGGCAAACGCCTATCAACCGCCTCAAAACCGTGCATAGGGCGTTTTGGGAGCATTCCCAAATGCCTGTCTAACGCTTGTCAAACACTATAGGGGCGTTTGGCAAGAGTTAGAAATAAAGTCAAGTGTGAACGAGCCCTAAGAGATTAACTAGACTAAAAAAAAAGCAGGCAGAGGGCAAAGGGCTGGAAACTGGTATTTCCTGTGGTTTCCATGTGGCTAATTATTGACTTACCATGCCGTGTTCTGCACTGTGTCTTTGTATGGAAGTGGCTATCTTGGCAGAGGCAGGGTTCTGCTACCTCAAGTCAGAATTGCAACAAGGAGAACAGTGAACAGCAGTAGTATAATCACCAAATCTCACACTAAATCTGCTGAGACTAGCAGTCAGAGGCAGAAGTGCCTTAGATCACACACTACAGACGTAAAGCTTTGAGACTGTAAGCACAAGAGTGCCTATATTCCAGTGCTGTGATATTTTCAATTCAGTTACAGAAAAAGGGTATATATTTTAGGGTACTTGTTAGGCAGAATTACCAATGGATTTTTTTAGGTTTTGTTAGAGTGCTAAAAAGTTAGAACTTCTAGCAGATGTTGTTGCTGACTGTGACTCCACAGGGGAGGTTTTCCAATGCTTATGCCCATGCTCAGGGCTATTTTTCTCATAAAATTATTATTATTATACAGGATTTATATAGCGCCAACCAGGGGCAGACTGACCATTTGGAAACTCGGGCACTGCCTGAGGGCCCAGGGTAAGTAGGGGGCTCCATGAGATGCCCCTGGTACCTTTTTCATAGGCTTTTTTGAGTTTGGGCAAGGACACATGGGGCCCCATGATCCCCTATTGCCCGGGGGCCCCATGAGTTGTCAGTCCGCCCCTAGCGCCAACAGTTTGCTCAGCGCCTTACAAAATAAAGGGAGACAATACAGCAACAATACAGTTCAATACAAGAGGTTTAGGAGGGCCCTGCTCTTTGGAGCTTGCAATCTAAGAGATTGGTGCAGGAACTCAACCACAGCCCCCCAACACCCCCCCCACACACACCCTCTAAAACTACATCAAATAATTTGTATCGTCAAATTTCATAAACAATGGGAGGCTCTTAAAGGGCCATTAAATACCAGGAGTGCAAGACATTCAGAGTGCAGAGTTTGGTGAGGTTACACACAGAATAGAGTTCAGGGGTGCGCAGATGTGCAGGGATGTGCAGAGTTTGGGGGTGAGCGACGTACATAGTGCAGAATTCAGGGGTGCCCCGCATACAGACTGCATAGTTCAGCCTTCTTCCACAGCTGCTCACCTCTGCATCCCCTCTTCACATCTCACCTTCACCCCTCTTCTTCTCTATTCTCTAGCACCTCCCCACACACTGTAGGTGGCTCTGTCTCAGGGAGATCATCCGGGGGGGGGGGGGGGGGGGGGGGTGTCAGCATCCGCACTGCATCGTTGGGAGACAAACTGTCACTTATAAACACAGAAGCAGGACCTCTGCATTTACAAGTGATAGTGGTGAGTAGGAAGCAGAGGGCCTGAGCAAGCGGCGGTGGAGCTGAGTTCCACCAAGTTCCAGGTGAAAAAGGCCCTGTCCACTCTTATGTCCTACAAGAAAAATTTGGGTTGGAGTAATGATGCCAGTGAGTGATGTATGGTGAGCACAACTGGCAGCTAAGGGGTTAACTGGCTATCAGTTACTGTCTCACCATATGCCTTAACATGCAAAGCCTATCATATCACGTCAGTGTTTTTCTATATACCTTAATTCCTCGCAACTTCTGTGCTCACAGTTATCTGCCACCTCAGCTATCTCCGGCTCACTTTCAATTAACTCCCTGCTCCATGGCTCATTTGCTGCTCATTCTGTGAATAATTAAGAAAGGAATTTTTAATAACTGTATAGAAGCTAATTCATTTATTGAGCGCCGTCCTTCTCCCTTGTAGCACTTCAGGCTGTGCCTGTGCTGCCCTGTCAGGACACCAGGGGGAGCTGTGCCCCAAGGCAGACCTTCACTGCCTTGCTGATGCAGAGCCATTGTGATGAGCAATTTCAAGGAGGCCAAGTGCACCACGCCTTACCTGTCCCTTTAACCCCTTCTCTAATGCACACCTACTGCAGCACGTTTGCCAGCCTTTTGGCACACAGCTGCTTACTTTTGGCTTGCATGCTGATGTTGCAGTGTCACTGGCTGCTGTTGAAGTTTTTCTAAAGCCTTAGGGTTTTCTGTGCCTTAATGCATTCTCTGTATTAAAGTAAAAATCCTTCTGTGTCCAGTATCCCACTATCCCCCCCATATACTTACCTGAGCCTGATCACAAACCAACGCTGCGCACGAGAGCAGCAGTCCTCTCTGTTCTCTCCCTCCTCACAGGGCAGATTAATAGCAGTGACATTGATAGCAGTGACATTGGCTCCTGCTGCTGTCAATCAATTCCTATGACAAGGGAGCAGGGGGCGGGAAAAATCCCTGCTGTCTGTGTCAATGGATGCAGGCAGTGGGGCTCAGGACGAGCCTGCACGAGTATCCCTCTTAGCAATCAGCTTGCAAGGGGGTGGGGGTACTTGGAAAGGGGGAATAACCAGGAGCATCGACAGGGGACCCCAGAAGAGAAGGATCATGGCTGCTCCGTGCAAAAACATTACATAGAGCAGGTAAGTATAAAGTTTGTTATTAAAAAAAAAAAAAAGGTTTACTATTACCTTAACCACTTACCCGCCGCCGTATAGCAGATATACTGCTACACGGCGGCATGGGTGTGCAAAATCACATGTATATAAATATATATACGAGATTTAGCATTTCTGGGTAGGGGGCGCACGCAAGCCGTGCATGCGCCCTACCCGCACCACCATGTCAATGACCAGGTCCTGGCTGGAGATTACCGGCCGGTGATTACCAACAGTCTTCCTCTCCGTCAGCTCGGGCACACTGCTCGGGATGGCTGTGCACTGCACAGCACAGCCATCCCAATCAGTGTGCTTATAGTGAAGCACACACCCCCCCGCCCCCTAGTAAAACACTCCCTACACGCAGTTAACCCTTTGATCGCCCCTCACATTAACCCCTTCCTGCCCATTATCATTAGTACAGTGTCAGTGCTGTTTTTTTTAGCACTGATCACTGTATTGGTGTCACTGGGGATGTCAGTGACACCAAGTTAGTAAAAAGGTTGGGAGAACCACAATCGGGCTCAGGGTAGGATTTCTGCTGCTGTTCCTAATTTTGAGATATGGATTGCGTGCACACCGGAAAATAATTACACGGACAACTGTCCAGTACAACCACCTTCACATCATCTCATCTCTGTTTATTGCAGGGTGGTGCTTAACCTTTTATACATAGAAAACAATAGAGTATACGTCACTATTACGTATATACAGTCACATTCTGAAAGGCACATTTTGCTTGGTTGAAATATAGGAGAAATGTAGAAACTTGATGCTTGCTTCTCATCCCGTTATCTATTCACTCCTCCTCACATTCCCAAAGTCTAAGTGAAGTCCTCTCAGTGCGAAGGGAGGGGTTGAGAACATCGCTCTGAGCAAAACAAGTTAAGGAGGACTGCAAAGCCCAGCAGACAAAATATATATATATATATATATGCACAACACATATATTTAGAAATATAAAAAAGTATAAAAGTAAATATGTATAAAATGTATATTTTAAACAGAAAACAGAATAGGCATTTTACCAAATCCATCACAGTCCCCCCTTAAAATGACTATTTTACTCTGTCCCTATGAATCCTAGCTCATCTGTCCTTATGTACCTTGGAACTCTTTTATGCTGTATGTTAGACAGGTGATGACTATTTCATCACCCCCCTTGCCACAGACTTTGTACATAAGGAAGTCAGATGCTATCCCTACAAAATTGTGAAATTGCTGTTGACAGGGAGGGACCGTAGAGGAGTGAAAAGTTTATCCTCTTCCATCGCAAGGGGGTCCTCCTCTTCTTGATGGAGAAATATAGGTGTGCTGTTGTCTACAGCCTTGCTTATTAACTTCTTTACAACTGGTAGAACACAACATACAATCAGAGCTAAAAGAACTAGAATTAATTATACCGTTACCCCTATTTGGGCGAGCACTTTTTGCCACCCACTCATCCAGCTAAAATATTGATCCCACGGGTCTGTGATACCTGAGTTCTTTTTCAGCTCCACTAACAGACCTTCTAATTTCTTTATAGCCAAAGTAACCTTACCATTCGGGCCAGTATTGTCAGGAATATATGTACAACATGTTCTGGTTCCTTCTATCATTTTACAGACACCTCCTTTTTCCGCTAAAATCATGTCCAGAGCCATCCTATTCTAGAATGTCATGTAGGATGTAGGGGCTAACTGGTCAACGATTCCTTGGAGGGCATCTCTGGTGTAATTCACAAACCTCTGTTGGTTGTAGTATATGTAATTTATCCAATCTACATTTTTATTAACAGTTATTATGGGGATCAGAAATTCGAAGCCTGATTTTACTTGGTCTCTTGCTTTGAATTTATTAGGCACCTCCCTTGGGACTCCAATGGCATCTATATACACATGTGGGTCAAAACTGCCAGAAGGAGCTTTTCGCTGCCTCCTACGGCCAGGCATTGGGTCAGGGGTATTTTCTGCTAGGATGTGGAGAGGCATAATGGCCTTTGCAAGGGCACACTCAGCAGTCCAAATCCCTTCCAATCTGGTTCTAATCTTTTGGTTCCCAGTAATCATCCGTGACACATATGTATATTTTCTCACTACTATCGGAACATGCTCATTATGTCAAGATCATATAGATTACGGTCATAGCACCACATGGGTTCTATACTACAGAAATCAAAGGTGAAAATAGCTACATGAATGTTGGATGAGTTGTACCAAAATATGGTAGTGTCACCTATTTCGGTGATATCCACCTGTTGAGCCTCTGTCAGACTTATAAGAAAAAGGATATACAACATAGTTGTCATGGTGTAGATGACACCTTTTCCTCAGGGTTGGGACATTCTTGCAGTGGGCGGCGTGTATCCAAGTGTTCTTCCCGGCCACCTTGTCAGAAGGGTCTGTGGTCAGCAGAACCTCGAATGGACCATCATATCTTGGCTCAAGGGAATGTTTCCTCAAATGTCTTTACTAATACCCAATCTCCGGATAATAGGCTGTGAGTTCCTGTATCTGACTCAGAATCTGGAATGGAGAAAACACTTGGACATAGATACGGGTTAATTCACATGATAATGCAGTCACATAATCAGTTAACACATCAGATTGTAATTGCAACTGTTGCAGAAAGTAACAGCCAAGTCTGGGGGCTGAGCTAAACAAAATTTCTTAAGGGAACAGGGCATGTTTCCCCCTGGGGGTGTGTCTGACACTAAACAGAGCAATAGGCAAACTGTCTGGCCAACCCATGTTAGTCTCTAGGGCCATCTTTAGCATCCTGTTTTTTTAGGGTCCCATTCATCCTTTCTACCTTCCCACTGCTTTGAGGGTGATATGGGGTGTGTAGGGCCAACTCGACCCCCAGTGCTGTCCAAATCTCTTTTGTAAGGGTTGCTGTGAAGGCTGGACCCTGATCACTCTCTATTACCTCTGGGACCCCAAATATACAGACTACCTCACTCAGTAATTTCTTAGCCGTGGTCTTGGCTGTCATGTTTGTAGCAGCATAGGCTTCCGGCCAACCAGAGAACATGTCCACCACCACTAGGGCATATTCATATCGTCCACTTTTTGGCATCTGTATATGATCAATCTGTATCCTCTGGAATGGATAGAGACGTTTTGCCAGATGTTTCTGCGGTGTCTTTTCCGTCCTCCCCGGATTACATTTTGCACATACTACACACGAGGCGCAGTAATTTCTGGTTAAGGTGGTTATCCCTGGAGCCCAGTAATACTTGCTGATCAGTGAGTTCATTAAGTTCTTAGAGAGATGTGCATGTCTATGCGCCCATTGGACAACTGCTGGATACATATGTTTTGATAAACAAGTTTTTCCTTTCATCGAATACAATTCTCCATCGTAGTCTGCTCCTTTATCAATCCATTCCAGCCTTTCTTCTGTATAAGCAGCCATTTGCATAGAGATCAGGTATTGCTTGTCAGATGGCACATGCACTGCCAAAAGTATCTGTGCTAAGGTCTCACTCTCCTCTTCAGCCACCTCAGACGTTTTTCGTTGGTTTTTCGCTGCTTCTTTAGCAGCTATATCCGCCAAGTGGTTCCCTCTGGCCTCTTGAGAATTCAGTTTACCATGTGCTTTAACCTTCAAGACAGCCACTTGGTCAGGCAGGAGCAGTGCATCCATTAAATCCTTGATGGCTGGGCCGTGTTTTACCAGTGTTCCAGCCTCTGGCTTTCCAGATGATACCGAAGTCATAAGCTACTCCAAAGGTGTACCTTGAGTCTGTGTAAATATTGGCTCTTTTACCTTCTGCCATCTTACACGCTGTAGTGAGGGCTTGAAGCTCTGCTTCCTGGGCAGATAAAGTTGGTGATAATGCTCCTGCTTGTAGAATTTTGAATTCCGAGGTCACAGCATAACCTGTGTGGTACTTGCCTCCTTCATCTGCATATCTGGAGCCATCCACAAAAAGTGTGTAGTCAGGGTTTTCTAGAGGAATTTCACTCACTGTAGGTAGATGTGTGGTTTCCATGCGCATCATTTCAAGGCAGTCATGTGGAGTAGTGCAGGGGTCTCCTTCTTCACCTTCGCCTTCTTCTCCCCCCTCGAAAAATGGCAGAAGGGTGGCTGGGTTGAGGTTAAGACACCTTTGGAGGGTCACATTGTCAGAAATGAAGAGGGAGATTTGCAACCGTAGATGTCTGGCCGTGGACAGGTGTCGGGGTTGTACTTGATTCAGGATGGCAGCAATGTCATGCGGTGCCAGAAGAAGCAGGGGGTGTGCTAAAACGAGATCTGAAGTTTTGTCCATCAGTGCTTGAGCAGCGAAGACAGCTCTTTAGACATGAAGGACCACCCCTAGCTACGGGGTCCAAATGGCAAGAATAGTACCCAATGGGTCTGGTTTGCCCTCCATATTCCTGAGCTAGGGCCCCCGTGGCTTGACCTTGCTTTTCTGACACAGTTTGAAAGGTTTCTCATAATCTGGAAGTCCCAAGGCAGGAGCGGTGGATATTGCTTGCTTCAGCAGAATAAAATTGTCCAGGGCCTTGCTTGACAAGGTAAATGGCACAGACTTGAGAGCATCATAGAGTGGTTGCATGAGGACCGATGCATCAGGGATTCACGTCCTGCAGTAGGATATAAGTCCAAGAAAGGCATGCAGTTGTTTAGCTGCTTTAGGTTGGGGAATATCCTGGATTACAGCTACACGGTCCCCCAGTCTTGTTCGAGAATACTGCCATAAGGGGTGACACGGGTTTGCCTTTTTCCTAACGAGAGTTGGGGCGTGGTGGTTGATATCTGCGCTGCCCTTCCCGGGGGTCCCTGTCTTATTTGGGATATCTTGGGGCTCTGCATTCTCTTCTAAAGTGTCCCCGTTTCCCATAGTTATAACAGGTGATCCTTTCCCTGATATTTGGCAATGGTGGTGGACGAGTGTAGGTGGGATCTTCGTCATTGACCACCATAAGGGGCGCTGGGTTTTTTTCCCTTTTTGGTTTTCTATGCCTCTGGCCACCAACAGTAAGTCAGACATCTTCATAGAGCGGTATTCAGGGCGGGCCACCATCAGACCTTTCCTAATATCCTCTTTGAGCCCTGAGACAAAAGCAGTTGAGAGCATGTTTGTATGTGCCTTTTCATATTGGGAGAAGCCCAGATCATCAAAGGCCTGTATGAGTCTGGCATAATACTTCTCCACAGACTCCCCTTTATCTTGGGTGATGTCTTGAATCGTGGTAGTCTGATCCGCCAATTTCTCCTTTGTTTAGTCGTGGAGCTGGGCACAAAACTCCACGCCTGAAGAATAGGAAATAACACTTGTCAGGCAGGCATCATTGGAGGCCATCTGCATAACTGGCCAGAAAACATGTCCTGCTTTAATTTGGCATAGACTGAGCAGGTATTTCCAAGCAGCTGAGTAAGTTTCTTGTATCTGCACTACCCTGCGGTAAAAGGGCATTGGCTGTTTCTCTGGGTCAGACAGACTCGTCACTAAGGCCGCTGCTTGTGATGGGGTAAAAGCGACAAACATTACCGGTGCCCCTTCCGGTAATCTTAAATGACGGTGTTGTCTTGTGTACTGTTCCTGTTTAGGTTGTACTCCATGCGTGGGTTTGGGAATCAAATCTATTGGCGCCCTTGTTGCTTGCAACTGTTGATCACTCCATTCAGATGCATTGTCATTCATGTATCCGGCTTGTGAAGGTGACGCTTCCATATTGGGAAAAGCGGGAGTGTGGTAGGAACCATCCTGGTTTAGAACAGGGAGAACTGGATAAACTCCTTGTTTAGGCCTTCCGGGTGTACCAAGATGGCCGCCGGACAGAAGTGCACTGGGCTGGACAGGAAATGACAATACAGATGTAGCAAGATGGCTGCTAGCAGGAAGTGTACTGGGCAGGGCAGGAAGTGACAACACAGGTGTAGCAAGATGGCTGCTAGCAGGAAGTGTACTGGGCAGGGCTGGGGTAATGGGAATAAAGTAGGCATTAGACAAAGGGCAGGGCTGTCCCTCCCCTCCTCCACCCCACATTCCAACATAGGGCGGTGGTTTTAGCACACTTCCAATTACAATTTTGTGATACACATACATTATACAATTGCCATTTTCTTGAATTTCTTCCAACTATCCTTCTTTATGCAACACTTTTCCAGTTCTGTACCAAACTTCTGTCACGTTCAGCAAACCTTTATCACATAACATTCCTCTCTGTTCCTGCAATAATTTATGCCAATCCTGACCTTCAGCTTACAAACTTTCGCTACTTTAGATAACTTTTTAACTGCTTCACTTCCTTCTCTCCTCTTTACAATATCACATACTAATAATCCTTTCTGTGGCTTGACTATCTTCTGACCCATCTTCCCCCCTCTCTCTGGGTCACCCAACTTCTCACTCTGTTCTGTTCTTTCACCGTAGTCTCAGCTAACGGTTTCAGAGGCAGCGAGGGCAACTATTAAATTAATATCCCTATTCCGCTGCTTTCTGTCTTATCTCAGAACAAACAGTGATTCACAAATACACTCAGAACAGGACATTACACCTGCCGCCCCTCGCTCCGTGAAGCCTCAGCAGCTGAGCTAAACCCTCAGGGGTCTCACACCATCAACCCCGAGTCACCGTCCGTAGACGCTTGTTGCAAGGTTCCGTCTCTTCAGGGGCCCACAGCTCACCTGGCCGAACACCCAATTGCAACATATTGCAAGGTTCCATCTTCCAGGGGCCCACAGCTCACCTGGTCAGGACACTCATTGCAACTTATCTTTCAGTCTACTGAGTTATCACAGTTGCACAGGAAGACAGACACTGAACAAATACACAGTCAGCAGAGATCCAATGGCAGGTTCGTTAAACAGCCCCAGGCGAGAAATAAAAATTACCTGCCGCTCTTGATGACCTCTGGAAGCCGACAAAACTGGCGCCAAGGCTGGACAGAAACAAATCGTACAGTGGTAAGTATAAAAAGTACCTACCGTACTCTCAGGGGTGCGCAAATCCCTTTTGGTCTGTCCTGGCCAGCCGCTCAGTCTGACGCGCGGACTTCCATCGATCACAACCTGGGGCCCTTCGTTGGGCAGCCAGCTAAAAAGGTTGGGAGAACCACAATCGGGCTCAGGGTAGGATTTCTGCTGCTGTTCCTAATTTTGAGATATGGATTGCGTGCACGCCGGAAAATAATTACACGGACAACTGTCCAGTACAACCACCTTCACATCATCTCATCTCTGTTTATTGCAGGGCGGTGCTTAACCTTTTATACATAGAAAACAATAGAGTATACGTCACTATTACGTATATACAGTCACATTCTGAAAGGCACATTTTGCTTGGTTGAAATATAGGAGAAATGCAGAAACTTGATGCTTGCTTCTCATCCCGTTATCTATTCACTCCTCCTCACATTCCCAAAGTCTAAGTGAAGTCCTCTCAGTGCGAAGGGAGGTTGAGAACATCACTCTGAGCAAAACAAGTTAAGGAGGACTGCAAAGCCCAGCAGACAATATATATATATATATATATATACGCACAACACATATATTTAGAAATATAAAAAAGTATAAAAGTAAATATGTATAAAATGTATATTTTAAACAGAAAACAGAATAGGCATTTTACCAAATCCATCACATTAGCATGTCTCTGCCACAATGCACAGCCAGTAAGGTGACTACATTCTTTCTTCATTCAGTTTACACTGTCATTTGCCTGCTTGATGTACTGTGAATGATGATCATCATACTATTGATGTCCTGCCTCTACCATGTATGTGCCATGTCACTCTTGTGATTTCTGTTTCTATTGGTAGCTTGACAGCAACAGGATTGCTAAAGCAGCAGAGAGTCTTGCTCCATTGTTGCCAGATACCAAACCCAGCCAGGACTGCCAATGTACTGCTGGGCCTTCAGCGGCAAACCACAGACCCATTTTCTCCCACTATTGCTCTGAGTGGATTATGAGAAGATAATATAAGGATAATTTTGCAGTTATTCCACAGGTATTTTAATAAAAATTTAAAGCAGAGCTTAAAGTAGAACTAAACCCATCAATATAACTGTTTCCCAAAACCATTACATTCAAGGCATGCCTTGAATGATAGCTGTCACGGCTGCATGTGTTCTCAACCGAACTGTCAAGCCATCAAATAGCTGGTATCATAACTAATATCAAACGGAGGATAGGATGGCAGCTTCTTTGGCTGAAAAGGATAGGAGGGTTTATTTTCACATATAACTAGCGATATGCTAAGTTTCGGCCCGAACCCATGGGAGGTTATTACAGGATTGTAGGCTGCTCGCCCAGGGAATTGCCTGCCCTGCGGCCACATGTAACCTAAAGGATGACATCATGTACCAGGGGACCTCCCCTATCTTTGTGAGCAAGCCAGGAGGGATGAAACACACCAAGGAAGGTTGGTTTTTGGGTGGAGACATTACTGTATTACTGTATGCAGTCAATTCATCAATTATTAAAAATGACTGCGAAAGGAGATAAATGGAGTGTGGCTGACATTCTTTCATATACTTAACGGAGAGTATAGACAGACTACAATGGACAGCACCCAGGATGTCCATGGGAGGCCAGTCTTGAGTTGAGCTATGGATCTGTGGGTGCTTCGGTCACATTGCCACATGGCCATATGTCATCTCACTTCCTATTGATTCTACACATGGATGGCAAAAAACAGCATTTTTAACTCTTTACTATGCTAAGCAAAATATAAAAAGTTTTGCCTTTAGATATTCTTTAAAGCGGCAACTTTACTCATAACAATAGCTAAAAAATAATGTTCTTCAACAAGGAACATACATTCCACATTAATATTAATGCTACCAGAATTAGCATGTGCTGTAAATTGCCTCCTGCATTGTTCCTGTTTCTTTTTGCTGGAGGCTGCCATTTTGTTGAAGCCTAGACACCTGAGCAGCAGTTAAAGCATAACAAAACCCTTCAATCCTTTTCAGCCAAGGAAGCTGCTTCTGTTTGATCTGCAACTACCATAGTGCTGCACCTGTGACCAATTATAACACTAGACATTTGATGGTTTGACAGTTTGGTTGAGAACACAAGCAAATGTGACAGTTTGCATTCCTGGCATGCAGGTTTTTGAAACTGTTAAATCAGTGGGTTTAGTTCCACTTTAATTTTTAGACTGTCAGCAGATCGACCTCTACGAATTTGTTACGGTGCCTAAAAATGGAGAGTAACTGAGCATATGTACAGCAGGGTGAGACAGTGTATTACCATACCTCCCAACTTTTTGAGATGGGAACGATGGACAGCTGTTAGCAAAAAGACAGTGCCCTGAAAAAGTATTCATACCCCTTGAACTTTTCCACATTTTGTCATGTTACAACCAAAAACGTAAATGTATTTTATTGGTATTTTATGTGATAGACCAACACAAAGTGTCACATAATTGTGAAGAAGAAGGAAAATGATAAATGGTTTTCAACATTTTTACAAATAAATATCTGAAAAGTGTGGCGTGCATTTGTATTCAGCCCCCCAGAGTCAATACTTTGTAGAACCACCTTTCGCTGCAATTAGAGCTGCAAGTCATTTTGGGGATGTATCTAACAGCTTTGCACATCTGGAGAGTGTAATTTTTGCCCATTCTTCTTTGCAAAATAGCTCAAGCTCTGTCAGATTGGATGGAGAGCGTCTGTGAACAGCAATTTTCAAGTCTTGCCACTGATTCTCAATTGGATTTAGGTCTGGACTAGAGATGAGCGAATCGAAGTATCCGAAGTGGAATTCGAGTCGAATATCGGAAAAATTTCGATTCGTGCCGAATCCGAAAAACAGCCTAATTCGGACGCGCGAATCGAAATTTTTCCGAAAATGGCGGCTGACATGTGCGGCGACGGAGCGGGGATGTCGGGGAAGGCGCGCAGACAAGGCGCGCTGCCCCATAATGCATTCCTCAACGACATGTGATCGCATCAGCCAATCAGCAGCCAGCCAGCCAGCACTGTGTAATGGTCGAGGTATATATAGCGGCCATTTTGGAAATCTTCATTTGCCTGCAGTCATTGAACAGAGGCAGACCGCTCTGTACTAGGGACAGGGACAGAGTTAGGGCCACAGAAACGAGAATTGGGGACAGAGAGAAGTTACTTAGGGACAGAGAACCATTACTCAGGGACACAGACTTGTTAATGAGGGCCACAGAATCGTTATTTAGGGACAAAGAAACGCTAGTTAGGGCCACAGAATTCATACTCAGGGACAGACAGAATTGTTACTCAGTGCCAGAGAATTGTTACTTAGGGCCACAGAAACGTTATTAGGGCCACAGAATTTTTACTCAGGGACAGACAGAATTGTTACTGAGTGCCAGAGAATTGTTACTCAGGGACAGACAGAATTGTTACTGAGTGCCAGAGAATTCTTACTCAGGGCCACAGAATTCATTCTCAGGGACAGACAGAATTGTTACTCAGGGACAGACAGAATTGTTACTGAGTGCCAGAGAATTGTTACTCAGGGACAGACAGAATTGTTACTGAGTGCCAGAGAATTGTTACTCAGGGACAGACAGAATTGTTACTGAGTGCCAGAGAATTGTTACTCAGGGACAGACAGAATTGTTACTGAGTGCCAGAGAATTGTTACTCAGGGACAGACAGAATTGTTACTGAGTGCCAGAGAATTGTTACTCGCACAGACACAAAATTGTTACTTGCACAGACACAGAATTGTTACTCGCACAGACACAGAATTGTTACTCAGGGCCACAGAATTCATACTCAGGGACAGACAGAATTGTTACTGAGTGCCAGAGAATTGTTACTCAGGGACAGACAGAATTGTTACTGAGTGCCAGAGAATTGTTACTCAGGGACAGACAGAATTGTTACTGAGTGCCAGAGAATTGTTACTCAGGGACAGACAGAATTGTTACTGAGTGCCAGAGAATTGTTACTCGCACAGACACAAAATTGTTACTTGCACAGACACAGAATTGTTACTCGCACAGACACAGAATTGTTACTCAGGGCCACAGAATTCATACTCAGGGACAGACAGAATTGTTACTGAGTGCCAGAGAATTGTTACTCAGGGACAGACAGAATTGTTACTGAGTGCCAGAGAATTGTTACTCAGGGACAGACAGAATTGTTACTGAGTGCCAGAGAATTGTTACTCAGGGACAGACAGAATTGTTACTGAGTGCCAGAGAATTGTTACTCGCACAGACACAAAATTGTTACTTGCACAGACACAGAATTGTTACTCGCACAGACACAGAATTGTTACTCAGGGCCACAGAATTCATACTCAGGGACAGACAGAATTGTTACTGAGTGCCAGAGAATTGTTACTCAGGGACAGACAGAATTGTTACTGAGTGCCAGAGAATTGTTACTCAGGGACAGACAGAATTGTTACTGAGTGCCAGAGAATTGTTACTCAGGGACAGACAGAATTGTTACTGAGTGCCAGAGAATTGTTACTCAGGGACAGACAGAATTGTTACTGAGTGCCAGAGAATTGTTACTCGCACAGACACAAAATTGTTACTTGCACAGACACAGAATTGTTACTCGCACAGACACAGAATTGTTACTCAGGGCCACAGAATTCATACTCAGGGACAGACAGAATTGTTACTGAGTGCCAGAGAATTGTTACTCAGGGACAGACAGAATTGTTACTGAGTGCCAGAGAATTGTTACTCAGGGACAGACAGAATTGTTACTGAGTGCCAGAGAATTGTTACTCAGGGACAGACAGAATTGTTACTGAGTGCCAGAGAATTGTTACTCAGGGACAGACAGAATTGTTACTGAGTGCCAGAGAATTGTTACTCGCACAGACACAAAATTGTTACTTGCACAGACACAGAATTGTTACTCGCACAGACACAGAATTGTTACTCAGGGCCACAGAATTCATACTCAGGGATAGACAGAATTGTTACTGAGTGCCAGAGAATTGTTACTCAGGGACAGACAGAATTGTTACTGAGTGCCAGAGAATTGTTACTCAGGGACAGACAGAATTGTTACTGAGTGCCAGAGAATTGTTACTCGCACAGACACAAAATTGTTACTTGCACAGACACAGAATTGTTACTCGCGCAGACACAGAATTGTTACTCAGGGCCACAGAATTCATACTCAGGGACAGACAGAATTGTTACTGAGTGCCAGAGAATTGTTACTCAGGGACAGACAGAATTGTTACTGAGTGCCAGAGAATTGTTACTCAGGGACAGACAGAATTGTTACTGAGTGCCAGAGAATTGTTACTCGCACAGACACAAAATTGTTACTTGCACAGACACAGAATTGTTACTCGCACAGACACAGAATTGTTACTCAGGGCCACAGAATTCATACTCAGGGACAGACAGAATTGTTACTGAGTGCCAGAGAATTGTTACTCAGGGACAGACAGAATTGTTACTGAGTGCCAGAGAATTGTTACTCAGGGACAGACAGAATTGTTACTGAGTGCCAGAGAATTGTTACTCAGGGACAGACAGAATTGTTACTGAGTGCCAGAGAATTGTTACTCAGGGACAGACAGAATTGTTACTGAGTGCCAGAGAATTGTTACTCGCACAAACACAAAATTGTTACTTGCACAGACACAGAATTGTTACTCGCACAGACACAGAATTGTTACTCAGGGCCACAGAATTCATACTCAGGGACAGACAGAATTGTTACTGAGTGCCAGAGAATTGTTACTCAGGGACAGACAGAATTGTTACTGAGTGCCAGAGAATTGTTACTCGCACAGACACAAAATTGTTACTTGCACAGACACAGAATTGTTACTCGCACAGACACAGAATTGTTACTCAGGGCCACAGAATTCATACTCAGGGACAGACAGAATTGTTACTGAGTGCCAGAGAATTGTTACTCAGGGACAGACAGAATTGTTACTGAGTGCCAGAGAATTGTTACTCAGGGACAGACAGAATTGTTACTGAGTGCCAGAGAATTGTTACTCGCACAGACACAAAATTGTTACTTGCACAGACACAGAATTGTTACTCGCACAGACACAGAATTGTTACTCGCACAGACACAGAATTGTTACTCAGGGCCACAGAATTCATACTCAGGGACAGACAGAATTGTTACTGAGTGCCAGAGAATTGTTACTCAGGGACACCTAATCGTTGAATTAAATAGTATGTCAGACAACATGCAGAGGAGTGGCAGAGGAGGCAATGTTTTAGGAGCGAGCAGACGTGGCAGCAGAGGAAGGGGTCGAGGCAGCAGTATTCGCAGCCAGAGGCCAGTGCTCCCGGTGTCATCCAGCGGTCGTGTCTCCACCGACAACCCTGCCGTCATTGATTGGTTGGCTCGGTCGTCTTCCTCTTCCCAGGTCACCTCTGACACCTACAGCCAACGGTCGGTGGGTACGTCAGACACAACCGTTAGTTGGCATGGCCCGGGACCAAGCCCACTGAAATCACGTGTCCTCTACCTGCCCCTGTCCTTTGCTGTTCCCTCACCAAGCGAAGTATCGCATGCTGTGGGCTCAGCCCCACTGTACAGTGAGGAAGAGCTAACAGAGGGCGGTCAGGAACGGGGGGAGACATCGGCCTTTTCAGCAGCCAAGCGAACAAGTACTGGCGAGGAGAGTGGCTCGGTAGCCGGTCTAGAGACAGGTCTGTCTCCTGACCCAGACGCAGCCGAGGGGGCTAGTAGTGAGGCGGAGACCCTACTTGATGATGAGGAGGTTGATCGCACTTGGCAGCCTCGTCGTCATCAGGCAATTTCTTCCGCATCATCAGGAGAAGAGGGTGGCAGCTTGGCAGCGAGCAAAACAGTCGGTGGGTTGCCCAGGAGACAGCAGCAGGGTCGCATCAGTGTCAGTGGAGCCAAACGTCCACGGAGTAGAGCACCAGCTCCACTGCAGCCTACCACCACGGCCAGTAGTGGTGCCGGTGCGCACGGAGGAAGTAGCAGTCAGCCAGTGAAGAGTAGCGGGGGCAAAGTTTCCTACTCGGTGGTGTGGCAATTTTTCCTCAAGCCGCCCGAGGAAGTAAACGTAGCCGTATGTCGACTATGTGGCCAGAAATGCAAGCGTGGCCAGGGGGCCCATGTTGGGACTACAGCGTTGCGTCAGCATATGCAGCGTCACCATTCGGTGGCCTGGGAAAACCGTGATAAACATACGGCGGTTCTGCCTGCCCCAGCCCCCGCTCCATCACCCGCTCCGTTACTTGCTCCGTCACCCGACGTCGTCAATCGCCCTCTATCAGCCAGTCAAGGCTCCAACACCTCTGCTGAGGGGAGTTGTCGCTCATTGGCATCTTCCGCTCGTTCAGATGCTCCTTCTCCTGCTACTCCTCTTCTCGGATTCCGTCAACAGTCTTTCTTGGAATCCGTATCCAAGAGACAACAGTTTGCGAGCACGCACCCGACGGTGCAAAAGCTGAACGTCCTCCTGTCCAAGTTGCTGGTGCTGCAGTCCCTCCCTTTCCAACTGGTGGACTCAGCACCTTTCCGAGAAATGATGGCTTGTGCCGCGCCGCGGTGGAGAGTGCCAAGCCGTCATTTCTTTGCCCAAAAGGCAGTGCCAGCCCTGCATTCACATGTAGAAGAGATGGTGGGCCAGTCTTTGAGCATGTCGGTCTCTGCCAAAGTGCACGGCAGCGCCGACGTGTGGAGCTGTAACTACGGTCAGGGACAGTACATGTCATTTACGGCCCACTGGGTGAACGTGGTGCCGGCACAGCCGCACCAGCAACTTGGACAGGTCACGACGCTTTTGCCTCCACGTTTGCACGTCCTTGGTCCAGCAAGCATGTCCGCCTCTACCACCTCTTTTTCCGCCGTGTCCTCAGCCGCCACCCCCGTGCCAAGTCCCATTACCCGACCGGCATATCACATGTGCAGGGCGCAACGGTGTCACGCTGTGCTGCACCTGGTATGCCTTGGCGAACGTAGTCACACAGGGGAGGAACTGCTGAGTGTAATGAACAGAGAAATCGACAGATGGCTGTCTCCGCGCAAACTAAAAATCGGAACCATGTTGACTGACAACGGAAAGAACATGGTGTCTGCTCTGCGTCAAGGAAGGTTGTGCCATGCGCCATGCATGGCTCACGTGTTCAATCTGGTTGTCAAGCGGTTCCTAAAATCCACCATCCCACTGCAAGACATCCTTAAAATGTCACGTAAACTGTGCATGCATTTCAGCCATTCCTACACCGCAAAGAACACCCTCATTGAGCTGCAGCGGCAGAACGGAATTCCACAGCATCGCCTGATCTGCGACGTTGCAACAAGGTGGAATTCAACCCTACACATGTTAGACCGCCTTTACGAGCAGCGAAAGGCCATCACCGATTTCCTGATGTTACAAGCGGATAAAGGTACTCCCCTGTGTAACTTAGATGTCAGCCATTGGCAGCTCATGCGTGACACCTGCCGCTTGCTCAGGCCCTTTGAGGAGGCCACGCTATTCGTGAGTCGGCAGGACTATGGGATGAACGACGTCATTCCTCTGTTGCACGTCCTGGAACAAATGCTGTTAACAATGGCTGGTCAGGGTGCGGTAGACGTGGCGCACAGATCTCAACGCCACATGACCCCTGTGGGGGCAGGACAGGAAGAAGAGGAGGAGGTAGAGGAGGACATTTGTGCTCAGGAATTATTGAGTGAAATGGGTGGTTTTTCCACTCAGCGGACAGGAGTGGAGGAGCAGGAGCATCTGGTAGAGGAGGAGGAGGAGGAGACAGAGGACCCAGACGCACCGTGGCAGTATGCTGTGGAGATGGAGGCAGGGAGTCCCTCGCATTCCTTGGCACAAATGGCCCATAGCATGCTCGGTTGCTTGCGTAGCGACAGCCGAATAATAACCATCAGACAGAGGGATGACTTTTGGCTGTCCACCTTGTTGGACCCTCTCTACCGGTCCAAAATGGTGGCCTTTTTCACACCTGCTGAGAGGGAGGCCAAAATTACGTACTATAAAAACCACCTATGTAGTCAGTTGGTCTCTGCCTTTGTGCGCCAACGTCCATCCTCAGACACTGTGGGCCCTGTGCGCTCGCGTTCCGCTGGCATGGCAGCAGGGGAGGGGTGGGGTGGTAGGAGCAGTGGCAGCTCCACCAGCAGCGGCTGCCTCAGTCTGCAGTCGATGATGAGTAGCTTTCTTCACCAGCGCAGTGAGGAAACTACTAACCAGCCGCAGCAGCAGCAGCAGCATCAGGTGGACCTGGAGCAGGAGCTCAAACAACAGGCTTGGGCCTACTTGGACAGCACCCTGCCAACCGAGGTAGACAATCCCCTTGACTACTGGGCAACGAAACTTGACCTTTGGCCCCAACTAGCTGAATTTGCCCTTGAAAGGCTGTCATGCCCGGCCAGTAGCGTGGCATCGGAGCGCGTGTTTAGTGCGGCAGGAGGTATTGTAACTCCGCGGAGGACACGACTGTCCACCCAAAGTGTGGAGAGACTCACGTTTGTGAAAATGAATCAGGCGTGGATTAGTCTGGATTTCAAACCACCAGTTCCTGACACAACTGACTAAATCCGCCATGAATCATGCCTCAAACATGTGCCACTTTCAGGTCTCCTCACACTGCTGGTGTGTTTAATTTTTTGACATAGGGTGCTGGCAGATTACGGGCCTCCTATAGCTGCTGCCAGGCCCCTAATCTGCCATAGGCCCCTATATACCGCCTCCTCATGCTGCTGCTAGGTCCAGAGTCTCTCATGGGTCCCTGTACGGCCTCCCATTGCTGCTGTCTCCATCGCCACACTCTGCTGCCATGTGCCACTTTCAGGTCTCTTCACACTGCTGGTGTGTTAAATTTTTTGACATAGGGTGCAGGCAGATTACGGGCCTCACATAGCTGCTGCCAGGCCCCTAATCTGCCATGGGCCCCTATATACCGCCTCCTCATGCTGCTGCCAAGTCCAGAGTCTGTCATGGGTCCCTGTATGGCCTCCCATTGCTGCTGTCTCCATCGCCACACTCTGCTGCCATGTGCCACTTTCAGGTCTCTTCACACTGCTGGTGTGTTAAATTTTTTGACATAGGGTGCAGGCAGATTACGGGCCTCACATAGCTGCTGCCAGGCCCCTAATCTGCCATGGGCCCCTATATACCGCCTCCTCATGCTGCTGCCAAGTCTAGAGTCTCTCATGGGTCCCTGTACGGCCTCCCATTGCTGCTGTCTCCATCGCCACACTCTGCTGCCATGTGCCACTTTCAGGTCTCTTCACACTGCTGGTGTGTTTAATTTTTTGACATAGGGTGCAGGCAGATTACGGGCCTCACATAGCTGCTGCCAGGCCCCTAATCTGCCATGGGCCCCTATATACCGCCTCCTCATGCTGCTGCCAAGTCCAGAGTCTGTCATGGTCCCTGTACGGCCTCCCATTGCTGCTGTCTCCATCGCCACACTCTGCTGCCATGTGCCACTTTCAGGTCTCTTCACACTGCTGGTGTGTTAAATTTTTTGACATAGGGTGCAGGCAGATTACGGGCCTCACATAGCTGCTGCCAGGCCCCTAATCTGCCATGGGCCCCTATATACCGCCTCCTCATGCTGCTGCCAAGTCCAGAGTCTGTCATGGGTCCCTGTATGGCCTCCCATTGCTGCTGTCTCCATCGCCACACTCTGCTGCCATGTGCCACTTTCAGGTCTCTTCACACTGCTGGTGTGTTTAATTTTTTGACATAGGGTGCAGGCAGATTACGGGCCTCACATAGCTGCTGCCAGGCCCCTAATCTGCCATGGGCCCCTATATACCGCCTCCTCATGCTGCTGCCAAGTCCAGAGTCTGTCATGGTCCCTGTACGGCCTCCCATTGCTGCTGTCTCCATCGCCACACTCTGCTGCCATGTGCCACTTTCAGGTCTCTTCACACTGCTGGTGTGTTAAATTTTTTGACATAGGGTGCAGGCAGATTACGGGCCTCACATAGCTGCTGCCAGGCCCCTAATCTGCCATGGGCCCCTATATACCGCCTCCTCATGCTGCTGCCAAGTCCAGAGTCTGTCATGGGTCCCTGTATGGCCTCCCATTGCTGCTGTCTCCATCGCCACACTCTGCTGCCATGTGCCACTTTCAGGTCTCTTCACACTGCTGGTGTGTTAAATTTTTTGACATAGGGTGCAGGCAGATTACGGGCCTCACATAGCTGCTGCCAGGCCCCTAATCTGCCATGGGCCCCTATATACCGCCTCCTCATGCTGCTGCCAAGTCTAGAGTCTCTCATGGGTCCCTGTACGGCCTCCCATTGCTGCTGTCTCCATCGCCACACTCTGCTGCCATGTGCCACTTTCAGGTCTCTTCACACTGCTGGTGTGTTTAATTTTTTGACATAGGGTGCAGGCAGATTACGGGCCTCACATAGCTGCTGCCAGGCCCCTAATCTGCCATGGGCCCCTATATACCGCCTCCTCATGCTGCTGCCAAGTCCAGAGTCTGTCATGGGTCCCTGTACGGCCTCCCATTGCTGCTGTCTCCATCGCCACACTCTGCTGCCATGTGCCACTTTCAGGTCTCTTCACACTGCTGGTGTGTTAAATTTTTTGACATAGGGTGCAGGCAGATTACGGGCCTCACATAGCTGCTGCCAGGCCCCTAATCTGCCATGGGCCCCTATATACCGCCTCCTCATGCTGCTGCCAAGTCTAGAGTCTCTCATGGGTCCCTGTACGGCCTCCCATTGCTGCTGTCTCCATCGCCACACTCTGCCATGTGCCACTTTCAGGTCTCTTCACACTGCTGGTGTGTTTAATTTTTTGACATAGGGTGCAGGCAGATTACGGGCCTCACATAGCTGCTGCCAGGCCCCTAATCTGCCATGGGCCCCTATATACCGCCTCCTCATGCTGCTGCCAAGTCTAGAGTCTGTCATGGGTCCCTGTACGGCCTCCCATTGCTGCTGTCTCCATCGCCACACTCTGCCATGTGCCACTTTCAGGTCTCTTCACACTGCTGGTGTGTTTAATTTTTTGACATAGGGTGCAGGCAGATTACGGGCCTCACATAGCTGCTGCCAGGCCCCTAATCTGCCATGGGCCCCTATATACCGCCTCCTCATGCTGCTGCCAAGTCCAGAGTCTCTCATGGGTCCCTGTACGGCCTCCCATTGCTGCTGTCTCCATCGCCACACTCTGCCATGTGCCACTTTCAGGTCTCTTCACACTGCTGGTGTGTTTAATTTTTTGACATAGGGTGCAGGCAGATTACGGGCCTCACATAGCTGCTGCCAGGCCCCTAATCTGCCATGGGCCCCTATATACCGCCTCCTCATGCTGCTGCCAAGTCCAGAGTCTCTCATGGGTCCCTGTACGGCCTCCCATTGCTGCTGTCTCCATCGCCACACTCTGCTGCCATGTGCCACTTTCAGGTCTCTTCACACTGCTGGTGTGTTTAATTTTTTGACATAGGGTGCAGGCAGATTACGGGCCTCACATAGCTGCTGCCAGGCCCCTAATCTGCCATGGGCCCCTATATACCGCCTCCTCATGCTGCTGCCAAGTCCAGAGTCTCTCATGGGTCCCTGTACGGCCTCCCATTGCTGCTGTCTCCATCGCCACACTCTGCTGCCATGTGCCACTTTCAGGTCTCTTCACACTGCTGGTGTGTTAAATTTTTTGACATAGGGTGCAGGCAGATTACGGGCCTCACATAGCTGCTGCCAGGCCCCTAATCTGCCATGGGCCCCTATATACCGCCTCCTCATGCTGCTGCCAAGTCTAGAGTCTCTCATGGGTCCCTGTACGGCCTCCCATTGCTGCTGTCTCCATCGCCACACTCTGCTGCCATGTGCCACTTTCAGGTCTCTTCACACTGCTGGTGTGTTTAATTTTTTGACATAGGGTGCAGGCAGATTACGGGCCTCACATAGCTGCTGCCAGGCCCCTAATCTGCCATGGGCCCCTATATACCGCCTCCTCATGCTGCTGCCAAGTCCAGAGTCTCTCATGGGTCCCTGTACGGCCTCCCATTGCTGCTGTCTCCATCGCCACACTCTGCTGCCATGTGCCACTTTCAGGTCTCTTCACACTGCTGGTGTGTTAAATTTTTTGACATAGGGTGCAGGCAGATTACGGGCCTCACATAGCTGCTGCCAGGCCCCTAATCTGCCATGGGCCCCTATATACCGCCTCCTCATGCTGCTGCCAAGTCCAGAGTCTCTCATGGGTCCCTGTACGGCCTCCCATTGCTGCTGTCTCCATCGCCACACTCTGCCATGTGCCACTTTCAGGTCTCTTCACACTGCTGGTGTGTTTAATTTTTTGACATAGGGTGCAGGCAGATTACGGGCCTCACATAGCTGCTGCCAGGCCCCTAATCTGCCATGGGCCCCTATATACCGCCTCCTCATGCTGCTGCCAAGTCCAGAGTCTCTCATGGGTCCCTGTACGGCCTCCCATTGCTGCTGTCTCCATCGCCACACTCTGCTGCCATGTGCCACTTTCAGGTCTCTTCACACTGCTGGTGTGTTTAATTTTTTGACATAGGGTGCAGGCAGATTACGGGCCTCACATAGCTGCTGCCAGGCCCCTAATCTGCCATGGGCCCCTATATACCGCCTCCTCATGCTGCTGCCAAGTCCAGAGTCTGTCATGGGTCCCTGTACGGCCTCCCATTGCTGCTGTCTCCATCGCCACACTCTGCTGCCATGTGCCACTTTCAGGTCTCTTCACACTGCTGGTGTGTTAAATTTTTTGACATAGGGTGCAGGCAGATTACGGGCCTCACATAGCTGCTGCCAGGCCCCTAATCTGCCATGGGCCCCTATATACCGCCTCCTCATGCTGCTGCCAAGTCTAGAGTCTCTCATGGGTCCCTGTACGGCCTCCCATTGCTGCTGTCTCCATCGCCACACTCTGCTGCCATGTGCCACTTTCAGGTCTCTTCACACTGCTGGTGTGTTTAATTTTTTGACATAGGGTGCAGGCAGATTACGGGCCTCACATAGCTGCTGCCAGGCCCCTAATCTGCCATGGGCCCCTATATACCGCCTCCTCATGCTGCTGCCAAGTCCAGAGTCTCTCATGGGTCCCTGTACGGCCTCCCATTGCTGCTGTCTCCATCGCCACACTCTGCTGCCATGTGCCACTTTCAGGTCTCTTCACACTGCTGGTGTGTTAAATTTTTTGACATAGGGTGCTGGCAGATTACGGGCCTCCCATTGCTGCTGCCAGACATGTAATCTGCCATGGGCCCCCGTACCGACTCCTCATGCTGTGACGTTGCAACAAGGTGTAATTCAACCCTACATATGTTAGACCGCCTTTACGAACAGCTAAAGGCCATCACAGATTTCCTGATGTTAAAAGCGGATAAAGGTACTCCCTGTGTAACTTAGATGTCAGCCATTGTCAGCTCATGTGTGACACCTGCGCTTGCTCAGGCCCTTTGAGGAGGCCACGCTATTCGTGAGTCGGCAGGACTATGGGATGAATGAGGTCAAATCGGCCATGGGCCCCCGTACCGCCTGTTCACGCTGATGCTGGTCCCACAGTGTGACCTGGGTCCCTGTACGGCCTCCCATTGCTTCCACTCTGCCATGTGCCACTTTGAAATCTCCTCACACTCCTGCGGTTGTCCATTTTGTCATAGGTTGCTGGCAGATTACAGGCCTTCCATAGGTGCCACCAAGCCCCATATCGGCCATGGGCCCCCGTACCGCCTGGTCACGCTGCTGCTGGGCCCATAGTGTGACCTGGGTCCCTGTACCGCCTCCCATTGCTCCCACTCTGCCATGTGCCACTTTCAGGTCTCCTCACGCTCCTGCTGGTTTCCATTTTGTCATAGGTTGCTGTATGGCCTCCCATTGCTGCTGCCTCCACCGCCACACTGTGGCTCCAAACACTGGTTTTGGCCCCGTGACTGGCCAAAGGAGTGAAGTGTGCAGTGATTCTAAGATCGACGGCACTCATCTGCATGTCATACTGACAGACAGTATTATTTCTCTTCCCCAGCAGACTCCAAGGGCATTTAAATTAAAGGTACAGTGTTCTGCACTAATATTAAGTCTCTCTGAAGCCTAGAAACACCCTTTTTTAAGTTAAATTCACAGCGAATTTATTCGACTCGAATCGAATATTGTCCACGAATTCGCCGAATCAGTCGAATCGAATTTTTCATTTCTTCGCTCATCTCTAGTCTGGACTTTTAATGGGCGATTCTAACACATGAATATGCTTTGATACAAACCATTCCATTGTAGTTCTGGCTGTATGTTTAGAGTTGTTGTCCTGCTGGAAGGTGAACCTCTGCCCCGCTCTCAAGTCTTTTGCAGACTCTAACAGGTTTTCTTCTAAGATTGCCCTGTATTTGGCTCCATCCATCTTCCCATCAACTCTGACCAGCTTCCCTGTCCCTGCTGAAGAATAGCTTCCCCACAACATGATACTGCCACCACCATGTTTCACGGTGGGGATAGTGTTTTCAGGGTGATGTGCAGTGTTAGTTTTCTGCCACACATAGCGTTTTGCTTTTAGGCCAAAAAGTTCAGTTTTGGTCTCATTGGACCAGAGCACCTTCTTCCACATGTTTGCTGTGTCCCCCACAAGGCTTCTAGCAAACTGCAAATGGTACTTCTCATGGCTTTCTATCAACAATGGCTTTCTTCTTGCCACTCTTCCATAAAGGCCAGTGTCACAGCTGCTTCCCCCCGTCAGGATGACCTTCCCCCCCTGCTGTCTCTCGTCCTGCCGCGGCTCTTTGAAGCCGAGTCACGCAGGACGAGAGGCGTGGTCCCTCTCACCTCTGCCACTATCTTGTCCCCATCCGGCGAGGCCGGAGGAGACAGGATAGCGAGGTTCACACCTCTCTGTGGAGAGGTGCAAGCCTCCTGCAGAGATGAGAGGGATCACGGCGACAAGCTGACACCGCACGATCCCTGTCATCCACAGCATGGGCACAGGAAGTTCCCGCGCTTGTGGATGTCCCTGGACAAAGGTCACGCTCATGAGAAGCGCAGCCCGTGTCTAGGGGGTGTGCCTCGTTGCCGGGCGATGAGACACGCCGCCCCAGCTTGCCCCCAGTTGCCAGGACGACCGGAGAGCATCCTGCATCAGCTTAAGAGGCTGATGCCAGGCTCTCCGATCATCCATTCTGCTGTGCAGTCATGGAGGGAGCCCAGCTGCGGCGGGGCCCTTGTGACCAGACTCTGCCTGAGACCCCCAAGGCTAGGGGGAGATCGCCCACACCTGTCTGAGACCCCAAGCAAAGGGGGGAGATTACCTGCTACCTGCCTGAGACCCCAGCAGAGGGGAGATTACCTGCCAGCTGCCTGAGACCCCCAAGCCTAGGGGGAGATTGCCTGCCAGCCAGCCGGAGACCCCCAGCCCAGGGGTAGATTGCCTGCTGCCTGAGACCCCAGTCCAAAGGGGGGAGACCGCACAAGCCAGCCTGCCTGAGACCCCCAGCCCCAAAGGGAGAGACCCCTCACCTGTCCTGGACCTCCAACAGGTACCTGTGTCTTACTTTCTTATCCCTGGGAGACTGGACACCCTGTCAGATCCGTGGGCATATGCTTTCCCCTGTTTTACATGAACTATCCCTGTGATGATCCCCTAACCCCCCCGTTGGATTACAATGTGCTACAGAGACTTTTTCTTTGCTCTCGATACTGAACTACAAGTGTTTTAGCCCCTCCTTGCTGTCCCCCTACTGGCGAGATCACCCTCCCTGCCATTTTCCCATTGAGTGACTGTCATTTTGTTGTCTCAATAAAGCTTTGTGCGTTTTCCATCTGCTTTGTGTGTTCTGTCCTGCCTACCCTCCGTCACAGCCAGTTTTGTGGAGTGCACGACTAATAGTTGTCCTGTGGACAGATTCTACTACCTGATCTGTGGATTTCTGCAGCTCCTCCAGAGTTACCATGGGCCTCTTGGCTGCTTCTCCGATTAATGCTCTCCTTGCCCGGCCTGTCAGTTTAGGTCGACAGCCATGTCTCGGTAGGTTTGCAGTTGCGCCACACTCTTTCCATTTTCAAATGATGGATTGAACAATGCTCTGTGAGATGTTCAAAGCTTGAGATATTTTTTTTATAACTGAACCCTGCTTTAATCTTCTCCTCAATTTTATCCCTGACCTTTCTGGTGTGTTCCTTGTCCTTCATGATGCTGTTTGTTCACTAATGTTCTCTAACAAACCTCTGAGGGCTTCACAGAACAGCTGTATTTATACTGGGAATAAATTACACACAGGTGGACTCTATTTACTAAATAGGTGACTTCTGAAGGCAATATGTGACGGGTGCGGTGTCAGACCCCAGCCCTTCCCACCAACTTGTGAACGAAGGACTAGCAAATCTAAAACCGCGCTGCCACTTGCGTAACAATGCCACCCTCAGCTGCACCCTGCACAAAGATTTCCCAGCTCGTGGGACCATAATCTATGTGCCAGCCGCCTGAGAGCGATTGTTACTGGGTCAGGTTAATCACACAATTAACCCTTCATACCGCCACCACCACCTTTTTACAGAGGAGGAAACTCACAAATCTTAGTAGTAACACTATGATGTTTGAATAAGCATCTGTATACACACTGTCACCGCAGACAGATGTATCCAGAGGTTTTAAAACACACAGTAGCACTCTTTAGAGACAGGGTTTCTTAGTTTGCATTAAAGAGCTTTAGAAACAGTTCAACACTTTTCAGAAAATCGGATTTATTACTAAAAAGGTCAAAATGGTGCAATAAAAATATTTACAGAAAAGATGAAACCAATATATATATATAAATAGAGAGAGCAATAACACAACAGAGAGATAAGAAAGAAGTTTAAGAAGGTAGAATACTTGCAGAAGTCCTGGTTTAAGCAGAGTTCAAGGGTACCTTTTCTCCCAAAGTTGGTTCCTGATGTTAAAAGGGAGAATCTCTACCCAGAGCTGGCCACATCTGCCTACAACAACTATCTATCATCCTCCCTGGAAGCTCCTCTTTCTACACGCAGAGCCAGGCCTCGCCTGTCTCTACCCTGGCAAACATATGACACCAGAAGTCTCAAGAGACGCAGCCGCACTCTTGAGCCAGCATGGCGTAAAACTAAATCCCTGAAAGACTTTATCTTCTACAAACCCGCTCTTCTTAAATACAACTCCCTACAACTGCTAAGCAAACCAACTATAACACTCTTATCAAGACCCTCTCATCCAATCCTTGTCAACTCTTCTCTACCCTTAATTCCTTACTCCACCCCCCACTGCCTCCACCCACCAACTTACTTACTGCACAGGAGATTGCCAGTCACTTCAAGAAGAAGATCAACACAATTCGTGATGAGATCTCCAGTGTGAAGCTTCCTCCTCTAACCAACATACCAGGCCCAACACCAAACTCAACAGTTTCCTCCCTCGACCCTGTTACCTTCAACGAAGCTACCGATCTCCTTTCCAAGGCCCACTTCACCACCTGTCCCCTGGATCCTGTCCCCTCACGACTGTTGCAGCCTCCTTCCTGCTCTATCCTAAACTCTCTAACCCACATCTTCAACCTCTCACTCTCCATGGGCACCTTTCCCTCCCCACTCAAACATGCACTGGTTACCCCCATTCTCAAAAAACCCTTGCTGGACCCCACCTGTTTGAATAACTTAAGACCCATCTCCCTGCTCCCGTTTGCCTCCAAGCTTCTCCAAGGTTGTTCACAACTGTATGAACTGCTACCTCACCGACAACAACCTTCTTGATCCCCGACAGTCTGGCTTCTGCCCACAACATTCCACAGAAACTGCCCTACTAAAACTCACTAATGACCTACTAACTGCTAAAACCAACAGCCATTACTCCATACTCATACTCCTTGACCTTTCCGCTGCCTATGACACAGTCAACCACCCGCTCCTCCTCAGTAAACTCCACTCCATCGGCCTCCATGACTCTGCTCTCTCCTGGTTCTCCTCCTCAGTGCACTTTCAGTGTCACAAAGAACTCCTCCTCCTCCGATCCTCTTCCCTTTCTGTTGGGGTACCCCAAGGTTCTGTTCCTGGGCCCCTCCTTTTCTCTCTCTATACCTCCTCCCTGGGCCCACTGATAACCTTCCATGGCTTCCAATACCACCTCTATGCTGATGACACCCAAATCTATCTCTCTAATCCCCAGTTCACCCCCTAAATCTCCTCACGTATCACAAATCTACTAAGCGACATATCAGCATGGATGTCACATCACTACCTCAAACTCAATCTTTCAAAAACTGAGCTTGTAATATTTCCTCCTCCCCGATCCCCCACTCACGACTTTACCATTAAGATCAACAGCACAATCATTGGTCCTTCCCCTCATGCCTGGGTGCTAGGCATAATCCTAGACTCTGAGCTCTCCTTTGGGCCCCACATCCACTCACTGGATAAATTCTGCCACCTCAACCTCCGGAACATTTCCAAAATCCGCCCCTTCCGGACCAATGACACCACAAAACAACTTATTCATGCCTTGGTTTTATCCCGCCTTGATTACTGCAACTCCCTCCTCACTGGTCTACCGTTAAACAGGCTATATCCCCCCTTCAGTCTATTATGAATGCTGCTGCTAGACTCATACACCTTACCAACCGATCAGCATCTGCTGCCCTCTCTGCCAATCCCTTCATTGGCTTCCAATAACCCAATGTATAAAATTCAAAATACTAACCACAGCTTACAAAGCCATCCACAACACTGCCCCTAGCTACATCACTGACCTCATCCACAGATATCGGCCAAATCGCCCACTCCGCTCCTCCCATGATATCTTCCTCTATAGCTCCCTCATCACCTCCTCCCATGCTCTCCTGCAGGACTTCTCCAGAGCCTCTCCCATCCTCTGGAACTCCCTACCACAGCATGTCCGGTCAGCCCCCACCCTGTCTACCTTTAGGCGATCTTTGAAAACGCACTTCTTCAGGGAAGTCTACCCCACCTCCACCTAAGAACTGTACTTGAATCACCTCCGCCAGATCATCCCCCACAGCTATCACCTATTGTATCATCTCCCCCTTCCTTTAGATTGTAAGCTCCACAAGCAGGGTCCTCACATTCCTTCTGTACTGAAATGTATTGTAATTGTACTATCTCCCTTATATTGTAAAGCGCTGCGCAAACTGTTGGCGCTATATAAAACCTGTATAATAATAATAATAATTGGTTCTACTAGAGTTCAGTTAGGGGTATCAGAGTAAAGGGGGCTGAATACAAATGCATGTCACACTTTTTAGATATTTATTTGTAACAATTTTGAAAACCACTTATTTTCCTTCCACTTCACAATTATGTGCCACTTTGTCTTGGTCTATCACATAAAATCCCAATAAAATACATTTACATTTTTGGTTGTAACGTGACAAAATGTGAAAAATTTCAAGGGGTATGAATACTTCTTCAAGGCACTGTAGGCATGGGACACACCCCCTGCCAAGCTGTCCTAAAGGAGAATTATACAAAAAAAATGATTAGTTAAACACACAAGTGCTTTTTTTGTCACTACTATTCCTTTATACTGGCTTTCGAAATTCACAAATGCAGCAATTTAGAAATGGAATGAAAGGTTTAGCACTGGGAAACACTTTTTGAAAGATAAGAAGAGCATTTTATATACAACTATATAGATGAGACCAAAATGAGACCAAAATGAGGGACAAATGAAGGGGAAAGAGGGACCTTATTCCAAATCAAGGATAGTTCCTTGAAATCAGGGAAATTTGAAAGCTATGGTATTACTGGATTTTAAATGGTATAGTGACTTATTTTTAATGTATTACATAGCTATACCTGCAAAAGAGGCCAGCCTGAAGTGATCTAGCAGGACTTAATTTTCAACAAAAGTGCCACTTTAAGTCCAACTGTCTGTGAACTGATTATGCAGCAACTTTGCCAACCATCATCATGCAATAGCAGTAGTTTACCTACCAACCAAATGCATACATTCTCCATGGGGTGAAATAACCCTGCCGTGCTCTGTATTCTCCACCAACAAGTAGAAGACACAGAGGCAGAATAGTGCTGCCCATCTACCAGCAGCAGTAAGAGAGCAAGTGGCAGCAACGCTCTCGCAGACTGCTAAACACTAATGCAGTTACATAAGGTACAACATAAGAATATATGACATGTCACTGAGGTATCACAAGATTCTAATTTAAAGACATTGTGCACTGTAAAGTGTTTTTTGTTCTTTTAGCTAGATATTAGTGTAATTATATTCTCTGTGTTTTCCTTGCCTGGTAATGATGGGCTCATGTGCGTTGGCTGCAGTTAGTAGTGTCATGGCTGATTGATTACCTGTGCCCATGTATTCATTCAACTAGCTTGCCCCTATTCACTAAAGGGACAAACATTTTCTTGTTCTGAGTCACACAGCATCCTTGGCATTTCCTCTATGTTGCAACACAAATATTGGATTGGTGCTATGTAGGTAGATCATTCTTGGTTAAATGCATTAGTGGGAATAGACCCTCAAAAATTTTCTTTTTTCTCCTGGTAAAGTAAGTGGTGGCGCTACCATGCGAGTTGGTGCCTGCAAATGCACTGCATTACATTGGCACCCACATGCAAATAGCAAGGGCTAGCACTCCATTCTGGTGTGAACTAGCCCTAAGGGTGCATCCACACCAGTGAAAGCATCCTGCCTGTCATTATATGCAAGAACGCCAGCAGGGATTCCCATGATTAACTGCAAGAGGCAGTCCCTTTGAAAGCAATGGGAGGCTGCCGGCTCCCGCAGCTAATTGCGCTCACTCACCTGCCATCTCTCATTCAGAGATCACATGCTCAGCCCTGAACACAGACTGCCTGCATGCAGGGCGGATTATCTGCATATGATTGCTGCATGAATTTTTACATGGGTAGGGCACGATTAGCTAGGGAGTCGGTAGCCTCCCATTGCTTTCAATGGGGCTGCCTCTCGCAGCTAATCACGGGAACCCATTCTGGGTTATTCACAAATATGAATGTACCCTTGGGCTGCAATGCCAGCAGGATCTCCATGTACAAGTTTGCCACTGCTTGATGGTCATGAATTTTTGATATGGCTAGTGATAGCAGTGACTTACCGTACTTCCATCATCTCTGAAGTTTTCAGTGCAAAGTAGAGATAATCACAAGAGCTACAGGTTTACCTGTGATGAGGATTAAAATGCCATTGCCTATATGAAGGCTGTGTGCTGATTGGCAGCTGGTATTAAGCTTTTAAAGACATAAGAAGTTGGTGCAACATTTTTCCAAGACTCACAGGTTGGCGTATACATGTACTGACACAAAGGTGAACAGTTAGCATTTTTCCATGTGTCAGAGATTGACATTGTACTCTCTAGAGAAATCAGAGGCCATTGACATGCAGTCATTGCACTTAGACCTGTGGTCCATATTAATTTCTCAGGTTACATATTTTCTTGAGACTGCCTTAGTTTAAAGGATGCAATAATTTAAAGCTGAACTCCAGCTAAACTGCTAAATACACAGATGACATACATGTATGAGTGTTGTTTTACCTGCCAAGGGATTTGTATTCCTGACCATGCAGTTCTGAAATTTTCACAGTTCCACCGCACAGCAAAGCCTTGATTGCAGGGCAGAAGACCTGATTTTTTTCTCTTCTTTAGTAACACTTATAGGTCTTGTCCCTCCACCAGCCTGTGACTGGACAGTGAAAGGAGAAGCAGCAGACTAATAAGTTCATCTGTAGTCATTCTGCTCTCTCCTCCTATCAGCATGCTCGTTGTACTGTAGCAATGGGCTAGCTCCTTGTTGCTTTACTGTACAGGGATCACAAGACGTTGATATTAAGTAAAATTCGATACTTACACTGCTAGAATTTAGAGAAAACACTTAAAGGAAATCTACAGTCAAAGCACACACTCTCATTTCAGAGCGTTAGCATTGTAATAATACAAACTACAGATATTTTTGACAATCTAATATAAGCTTACTTGAAATATCTCCATTCATGCTGTAAGTTCTGTCTGTCTGCTGGTCATCTCTTTCCACAACTTCCTGGATTCCCTGAATGCTTTGCAGCTTCTCCGCTGCTGTTTACTTTCAATTTCTAAGGACTACATATCCCATGGTACCTTGCCTGCAAGCAGTGATTCGTGTCCTGACTCCACCTCCTGAAACTCCTCCTCTCAGCACCTCTGTAGTCCAGAAGGCAGGCTCTGTGAAATGTGTGATACAGCAGTAAATATCACAGGGCATATTGACTACAGGTCACAGAATTCAAGGAAGTAAATGTGTGAGGTTCTTCACAAAGTAAGTTTACAAACTTCAAGATCATTCAGATTAATAGGAATAGGCTACAAGTAACTTAGATACTATGTGAAAATGAATATATGGTTTTAGATTTGACCATAGACTTTAGTCAGAGTGCCTATCTGATCTGGGGGTGCAGTAAAAAAAAAGTCTGGGGGCATAATGTCAACACTGTGTGTGTGAGTCACTGACAGTCTGTCACACAGTGTCACGATCTGGGAAACACTATTATGTATTAGGTTGTCATTAGATTAGGGGGATTAAACAGAACCAGAGCCCCCTTATATCTGATATTTCTATCAGATTCCCCTTTTATATCAGGAGTCCTCATCAGAGTTCCCCTTTACATCAGGTTGCCATTAGAGTGCCCCTTACATCAGGTTCCCATCAGAGTGCATCTTTACATCAGGTGTCTCCATCAGAGCTTCCCCTTACATCAATTGTCCCCATCAGAGTGCCCCCTTACATCAGGTATCCCTATTAGAGTTCCCCCTTACATGGATTGTCCCCATCAGAGTGCCTCCTTATGTCAACTGACTGCACTAGACTGGCTCATGGATCGGTGAATGCAATCTCAGAGACCTTTAGGATCCCAAAAAAACCCTAAAAGGCATTTTTTTCACCAATGAGTGCGGTGTGATACTTGAGCACTATTTCAGTGGAAACACAGGTCAAAAGTTTTTTTTGGAAAAAGGACTTTTATGAATATGGTTTTTTATTTTTCACTTTATTGATTTGGAGTGGGACTTATTAATTTAAATTTTTTATATATATATTTTATTAATTATTATTTATTTAATTTTTCACTGGAGTGTATATTTATTTATATATCTGCGCTGTTTTGATGTCTTATATTACTTTTAAATAATTGCAATGGCATCCAGTTATATTGTTGTGCGCAGTACATTCCACTCCAATAGGAATTAATTACAGCTGAGCATACATTTTTTATATATTTGAATCAAAGTTATATATTTTAGATTCATCAATTGGCCAGATGGTGCGTAGGGAAACGCACCTTCGTCCAGTATAGATTTGTTATTTGTCAAAGATGATGATTTACAACTAGGGCTTAGTTCAATAGAAGATAAAAAACCTTCACCCTTTACAACCACTTTGAGGTTGAGAAATAGGAAATAGTCAGGTGGAGCAAGTATTGGTGAATGGTCTATGCACTGAAACCCTAAATCCTTCAAAATGTGTGATGGTTCATTGTCCTGCAAAAACAGCACACCCTTCTTCTCCACCATGGTTCATTCACTCAAGAAAATAGGGCTCTAAAACTACATTAACAAAATTGGTGTTACATGCTGGCAAAGGGATCGGACTAAGAACCTTTCAGCCCCCCTCTTGTAATTGGCGCAATATAGAAGTGATATGCTTCATTATTTGGTGCTATCCCTGTAAGAACTCAGTATAATACTTTTTTATGAGGGCAGTGATGCCAGTTATTTACTTTGCACTAGTTTGGTGGTGCTATAAACCACTTTTTCATTATACATCAGTTGAATCTAATAAGCAAATATTAGGGTCTTCCAGTTATACAAGGCCTTACTGACTGGAGCCAATATCTGTCATTTCTTACACACCAGGCATGCCATTTATTTGACTTGTCAGACTTTAAAGTCCACCCGGGACAAGTGCTGTCACTGCGGTTGGAGAAATGCCGTGCACCATTGCCACCAGGAAACTGTTTTTTGTCTTTTAGACTGATAGGATGGACATTTGATCCCAGAATAAAGTGGCTCTCTGTTTATGAGACATGTACGCTTTAACCTCCCTGTTGATTAATATGTGTCTTGATGTGTAGAGGTGACCTGACCCCGGATCAGCAATGACATAATGATGCAATCTCAGTCTTCCAGTAATTAATGGCAGATCATTAGCTAATGGCTGCAAGTTTGTAATTGTAACGTTATTATGGATGATACAAAGGAAGGTACTTATATGAATATGGATAAGGAAGCATCACAGTGATTAATCAATACTGGAGCTTCACCGTGTGCTGTGCTTTGATGCTAGGTTGGGGATCAATCCTACTATGTAGCACTAGGACTATTTTACGGGATGTGCTGGGGCTTATCAATGATCTGTAGACATTTAAAGTAAATGAAAAGATTTGATTTTGATATTTTATATATATATATATATATATATATATATATATACAGTACATAGAACAGTACTTCAGTGAAGATAAACTCCCCTTCTTTATAAATGAAGTATTCTTAGATCACTAGAGCCAGGGCCAGTGCTTCCACTAGGCAAACTAGGCAGCCGCCTAGGGCACACTGCCACCTAGGGGCGCCTTGGCGCAGCACAGGCCAGCACTCTCTCTTTGTGGGACGCTGCCACATCATGAATGATCCTTCATCTGAGAGGAGGGGCGGCAGAGGGCAGGAAGAAAGGACCGGGGAAGATGCTGGGTGTCTGGGGCCAGTGTAGCAGCTGAGCTGCTGCTCCTTCTAGTGTTCCTCTCAGACTCAGTCCCTTACTGCTAGCTGGGTGGTGGCTGCTGATCACTGTGGAGTTCCAGCCCTTCTCTTCCCATTCATCATTGGAGGCAGAGCTGCACCTGCGGAGGAAGGTAATATCTGACTCTGATGTCTCGTGTCGTGTCTGGCCAGCCGGACATCCATCACATGTGTCAGTGAGTGATGACATCATCTCGATCCCACAGCCTGCTCTTCTAGTGCCTGCTGGGCCTGCTGATCTGTGTCTTTGTTGGTGGTGGCGTGTTTTGTCAGATCTGTCACTGTGTGGGATCACTCAGTTCAGCTGCCTGCTGTCACAGCGTTTTATCTCCCCCCATTGCCTGGCAAATTCCAGCCTGGGATCTGTCAGAGTGTGGATCCATCATCTTCCACTCACTGCAACTGTCACCCTGCCACTGCCAGACACAGATACAGTCTGTCCATGATGCTGACTTTGTATTTAATATTGGAGCTGGTGGCATCTTATGGCATGTTTTGTTGATTTAATATTTTCTACTGTTTTTAAAAATATTTATTTATTTAATTTAATTTTGGGGGGGGGGTGCAAGTAGATGGTCTTGCTTGTGGTGGAAAATAGTCTAGCACCAGTTCTGACTACAGCAGTGCTCTTCCACCACCAAACAGATTGAATAAACTCATCAGAGTGATAAGCTGGTCAAATCATAAGCCAGCAAAAACACATGGTGCTCTGGGAGAGACGTTCTGCAGACTTGTATGTTTTTGGTTGGTTTGGATTTTATATTGATTGTTTGCACTTTATAAGGGTATTATTGGATGTTATATAATTTGTCTCTGATTTTGCACTTTAATGCACATTGCACTTTTGAAAGAGCGGGGTATTTAGAAGAGAGAGCTGGTTGGTTTTGAGTGCAGGTAGTGCTGTTCCATATTTATACCCACCAGGGTAGCCTGGTATTCAGCAGAAAGGAAAACAGCTCTAAGGTCACTTAGAGAACTATTCTTAGTCTTTGGTCCAACGTCCAGTCCCATGGCATAGGCTATGGCGGGTCAGGGCATTTCTGAAGGAGCTCCCTATATGATGGGGAAATCTGCTTTTTTGTTGTATTTTGTTGTATCTTGTGATAGACAACTAATTTTTATCTTGTTCTTATCTTGTTGTTTTTCTCTGCCTTTGTTCTGCTTTAAAAAACATTATGCAGGTATGGCACATTGTTCTCACTATCAGGGAAACCTCCTTGAAAAATGCCATGTGGTCATTGTGGGAATGTATGGATGTAAATAGGCTGTAGGAGATCAGTATCAACAAAGGATTAAAAAAAAGGTAAAAAATGTATTGTGTTTAAAAAAAATGTCAGTTGCTTATGATACAAAGTACTTTAGAAAACGAAAACCACATCTACTTTGCCTTGAGGAAGGTAAAAAATTAGTCAATAGCACAAAGTTCTATGAAAAATGAGCAGTATTACTGACCAATTCAGCTCCCAGGCTACAAAGATTAAAGCCAAAATCTTGTCAAAACATATTTTTATTTTGAGTAGATCATGGATCTCCGAACTGCGGCCCAAGGGCCGGATGAGGCCCTTTGCTAATCTTTATTCGGCCCTTGGGGCACTATTCTACCTAATGATATGAGGCAATATTCTTCCCACCAACACCAACAAAGAAGCACTACTTCATCCACTGATACCAATGATAGGGTACTTTTCCTATCACTAATAGCAATGATGGGGCACTACTCCTCCTCCTACTGACCACCAACTGTAAGGCCTTGTTTACTTCACTAATGCTGGGCCCAGGACATTTTCCACAACCACTGGCCACAATCAGGCCCTCCTAAAATCTGAAGGACAGTAAACTGGCTCTTTTTTAAAAAAAGTTTGGAGACCCCTGGAAAGAGAAAGGAACTGAATGTAACCCCTTTGGTTATTGTTTTCTTTACATTCTTTCTTGGTGACCCTTTATTCCCTTGCTACTTGTCCTGATGTCACAAGGGTAAAAATGAGGATCTTAAACAACAAAAGGAGAGAAAAAAAGAGTAGTTCAAAAGCATGGATGTCAAGTGTCTCAGACTTTCCAAAACAGTCTCACATCTTGTCCTGATGATGCTGTGTGCCGAGAAAAGTCCTGGAGTTTTACCACCTGCGATCTTTACATCTGGAGGAAAAGAAATGTAATCTCCAAACACGGAAAGGTTTCTTCACAGTGAGAGCTGTGAAAATGTGGAATAGACTCCCTCAAGAGTTGCTTCTGGCCAGCTCAGTGGATTGCTTCAAAAAAGGCCTGGATTCTTTCTTAGATACACAGAATATAACTGGTTACTAACATTTATTGGTAAAGTTGATCCAGGGAATATCCAATTGCCTCTTGTGGGATCAGGAAGGAATTATTTTCCAACGAAAACAAATTGGATCATGCTTTGCTGGGTTTTTTTTTGCGTTCCTCTGGATCAACTGTGGGTATAGGATTATAACTTTTTTTTTATGGTTGAACTGGATGGACTTTTGTCTTTTTTCAGCCAGACTAACTAACTATGTAACTATATATTTGCATATCATTTTTATTAATTTCCCCCTATTTTTCTATTCCATTTTATTGCCCCTTGGCTGTCCTTGCCAGGGCACCATAAAATATATTGTGTGTATTTACAAAAATGAGGATGAATCTCTCCAATGGAGTCAGAGTATCCAAAACTAATGGGCAATGTTGCTTGCTACTGCATTGTTACAATGGGGTTTATTTACTAAAGCCGGAGTGTGTAAAATCAGGCTCACTTCTGCATAGAAAGTGCCCGAGTTTCCAAATGGTCAGTCCGCCCCTGGACCAACCCAATAACAAGCTAATATTGGCTCCAATTGTTTTCTTTGTGCCCTGTTCACACTGCAGTGCTGCACAGGGGAATGATATAGGGAGCTGCGGTAAAATGCAGACATGCTGCATTTTACTGCAGTGCACAGGTAGGCTTTGCATGTCACTGTACAATGCACTGCGCTGCTGTTCAGAGATATGAATCTCAAAATAAAAAAAGGAAACAGTTTGTTTCCGCTGAAATATGCATCACACTGTCCCTCACTGTGACTCACTGCAGCCGAGAACTGACAACTTCCCACGCACTAAAACGGAGCTTTGTTCTTCTGGGACAACACACTATCGATAGACATGTGTTCAAATACAAACTGGGCACCAGTGTGCATGAGGCCTAACTGAAGCACTTTATAGTTTCTATTGACTGTTGCTTTAATAAATGAAAAGTAGAAAATGATAAGCCCTTGACGACTTTCCTCGTTAGAATTCGGAACATATGGAGCTATCCCACGCAATTCACATTGAATAGCTTAAGAAAAAAAACCCTCTACCGCGTTTCACAGCTAGCGATCTGGCTCTGCCAATTCGTTAATTAAATGATTTTTTTTGCTTATTACAAAAAGAATAAAAAATCTGATGGAGAATTAAAAAGGCTCTTGTATGAATTGTGTACATTTTTTACAGTATTGTGTGTACAGCTATCACTTACGAGATTCGTTGTAATTTATCAGTTTAATGGTGCAGTTTGAGAGCCTGGGGTGCTAACTAGAAGGAAATAAAACTCTTTAAAATGTTTTTCCTCTGCCTCTGTTTAAAATTTGTGTTGTAAAGATTAAATCCTTAGGCGGGGAAAAAGAAATCATTATTCCCCCTGTGGACAAAGCAGTATCAATTTTTATTCCTCTCCTCCTATCCTTGAACTGGAGACGTATGAGAAATATGTACAAGTACATTTAATAGAAAAGCCCAGCTGAGCTTTCAATTTAAATCAGCTAAATACATTTCAGGTACATCAAAACAAAATGTGCACAAAGTAGTTTGTTTTCAGAAAAATAGCTACAGCATGAGTAGAAAAGTCTGTTCCCAGCCAACATGCCTCAGAAAAGGACCCTTTCTTTCTATGTGGAAGCAGTGGTCTCTCTGCATAGGTCTGACATGCCTGCTGAGGAGTCAGAATTATAGCTCTGCAATACCTCATACTTCCTGCTTATTAGGGCTCATGTACACTGCAGCTGATAAACTCAAGTTTAGGAGCTGTTCAGCATTTTTTTCAGCAGCCCTGAACTCACCCTAATGTTTTCCTATGTGTCCATGTACACATCTTCGTTTACAGTAGTTTACAGGCAGTTGAGTTTACAGTCGTTTTCTTTAATGCAACAAACTTACGTTCAGACGTCGATCTTATCAGCGTTTCAAACGCAAAATGCTTGTAAATGTGGCTAAACACGGCAAATCGTGTTCCTAAGTGTTTGCGTTTGAAATTTTTTTTAACTCTTCCAGTTCCCAATGCTGTCCAGAGCCTTTTTTCATCATGAAAAATGCATGCAAAGAGTTTTCAAGGTACTCAGATGGACAAAACACTGAACACAGGATGTTCCTACCAAGCTCCTCACACATTGTAATGACCAATTCACACCTCTCCCACCCTTGGAAATAAAAGATATGTTAATGACCATTCACACCTCAAATTCCTCATGCAGACCCCCTGCCAGGTGACCTTAATGACTCACTCCACCAGACACCATTCCCACCTCTGGAAACAAAAGAAATGTTAATGAGCAACTCACACCTAATTATCTCAACACATACTGCTGTCTCTGCTTCTACTCTCTGTATTTCTCTGAAACAATCTGAAATAGTTAATAATTTACCACTTTTTAGTGCATTCTGGGCATTTGAGAGGTCCTCCTGTGCTTAGCTTTAAAAACTGCTTCTAAACGCAAACACTTCTAAACTCGCATAAACACGTTATGCAAACACAGCTAAACAGACGTTTTTTAACCTACATTTTCCAGCAGTCAGTTTCCATCGTTCAGAAATGTCCCGTGTACATGGGCCTTAGAAAACTCTAGCAGGGGGTGTGCCAAGCCTCTGCAGAGAGACCATTTTGCTTCCACGCAGAGCAGCCCTTCTCTGCAGCCTGCTGGTAGCAGACAGGCTTTTTTACTCAGGCAAAAGGTAATGATCTGTAAAATTTTGCACACTTTTTGCTTTGACCAGCCTGGAATGTATTTAGCTGATTCAAAGTGACACTAAAAAATATTCTATTCAAGTATGTATTCTTAACTCAAAAAAGTACCCTCTGTTGCTATCCGCCTCCTCCAAATTCCTTGTTTTTTTTTTGTTGTTGCTGCTGTAACCTGATTTCCAGTTAGAGGGAGACTACATTCAATCTCCATGGTCCCACTGTATGTAGGAACATAGCCACTGCCTGTTACTCACTCCTGAGATGCACTAGGAACTATGGACTGTGATTTGTAGTGTGCATAGAGCAATGCACATGACCAAACTGCACTGTTCATTCCAAAAAAATGGAAGTGAGGGGAAAAGGAGAGGTTCACGAGCTCATGAAGGACAAAGGTGAGAAAAAAATTGTAAAAAACTATTTCATGAAAAAAAGATTATGGGGTCATTAAAGTAATTGTAAAGCCAATTTTTTATTGTAAAAATAAAAAAGAGGGTATGCTTACCTGCTCTGTGCAAAATTATTCCTCTTTGGTGGTTCCCATCCAGTGCTGGCAACTCCTTCCTTTCTCTGAACAAGCCATGTGCTATGGGTGCACCCGTGTGGGCATATTCTAGAGCCATGCTGTGTGCGTCCATGGACACACACAGCGTGGCTCGGCCCTGCCTCCTGCTGCCTCCTCACTGGATTTGACTACCAGCAGCAGGAGCCAATGGCTCCCCTTGCTCATAGAGTGTCCTGTGAGAGCAGGGAATAAAGAGAGAAGAGATGCAGCTTGGCACAGCTCTGAATTGTGAGAAGACTCAGGTAAGTGTTTGGGAAGTGGGCACAAGTGGTGAAATGTTTTTTACTTTAATGCAGGGAATGCATTAAGTTAAAAACACATTTAATTTTAGAATCACTTTAACCAGTTTCCTCCAGGACAATAACGAAATGACGGAATATGACTTCCTCCTGGATTGGACACAGCCAATGAGCGATCTGTGTACCAGCCTGTTGCTGGAACCAGTATAATGTGACCGCGGTGACCAATCACAGCAGGCCACATGACAATTGTAAACAATGGATGGGTTCCCTTCATGCCATCCATTGTATACAATTGTGTTGCAAGCTGTGATTGGTCACAGTAATCACATAGTACAGACTAGGCCAATCACAGCCCATCTGTGTCATGTGATTAGCTGTGGCCAATCACAGCTAATCACAACAAAAAACACTGAATTTCATGCAGTTAAATGCTTGCCTATAGTAGTGACATTCACTGCTATAGGCAATCATAATGTATTAAAAAAAAAATACTGATCACTTTCCCAGAGTAGTACAATCTTACTATGGTAACATTATATTACTCTGATCAGAATGTTTTTAGAAAAAGAAAACAAATTGTAAAAAAAAAGAAAAAAATGTAATAAAAACTAAAACAATTTTAAAGAAATTTTTTTTATTTCCACTCGGTCACCAGTCAGTGTTCCTGATCAGGGCCACACCAGTTATATGATTACTCTGCACTACACTCGTGGGCGTATGTAAAACAAATATGGTGAAAAAACATTTTTTTAATTTCTTCATTTTCCAAAAAATTGTGACAAAAAAATTACGTAAAAAAACTTGGTCATGCCTCTTACTAAATACCGCAGACGTCTTTCCAAAAAGAGGTAATTTGGGGGATATCTGTATTGTCCTGACATTTTTGGACCTCAAGAATTTAGATCAGTAAATCAGGATTGATTCCATATATATTGATATTATATACCATAGTTTGTGGACTATCCAACTTTCCTACATACTAAATAATACAGTATATAGGTACACTAATTTGGGTTATTTTCACCAAAGAAATGTAGCAGTATACATTTTGGCCTAAATTTATGAAGAACAAATATTTATTTTTACAACATTTTATAACTGAAATGAAGAAAAAGGTTATATTTATTGTTTGTTTAACAGAAAAAAAACTGTGGTGATTGAATACCACCAAAACAAAGCTCTAGTTGTGTGAACAAAATTATAAAAATTTTGTTTGGGTACATTGTTGCATGACTGCAATTTTCATTCACACTGTGAGAGCGCTTAAAGCTGAAAATTGGCCTTAGCAGGAAGGGGGTAAAAGTGCCCCATATTGATGTGGTTAAGTAGAGGATGTAATTATTTTTGGAGAGTAAGAATATTGTTTAGTGTCACTTTAAGAAGCAAATATAATGCAAGACTCTTTTGCTGTAGAGGTAAGAATAATTGAGATTGGTACTTAAAGGGAGGCTGTAGTGTACTTTTTGGAGGTGCACATTTTGCATTACTAATGCTCTACCTAACATTATACTATGGTGTAGTAAAATGTTTACTTGCATGTTCCATATTTTGATTATTGTACTCCACTTAGCGCCTGCCTGCCCGCAATGTACTGCAGATGGGTAGCCGCTGTAGGCAAAGTGACATGCCCATACGCTGCTGCCTACTTCCGGGTTTCAGGCGTGCTAATCCTCTCCCCTGGGCGGTACCCACTGTGATTGTGCACAGCGAGAGCCTGTCAGCAAGTCCCGGTCAATGATTTACAGCCAGGACCTTCTGATTAATTGGGTACAATCACAGCCCAGAGCTCTGTGTTGACAATCAATACAGAGCTCTGTAGAGAGGGAAAAATCTCTGTGTTTTTCATCCCTGAGAAAAGTAGCACATAATACACACATTACACATAGTTAGGAACATATTTAAACCCTTAAACGCCCTAGTTGTCAACCCTTTCCCAGCCAGTGTCATTAGTACACTGGCAGTGTATAATATAAATGATCACTGAATTAATGTCACTGGTGATGTCAATGACAGTTAGTCAGTTCTCCCCAGTGTCAGTTAGTGTCAGATTGCCTTCCACAGTCCCATTATAAGTCGCTGATCACCACCATTAGTACTATATATCCTGTATATATACCATAGTTTGTAGATGCTATATATTTCATGCAAACCAATCAATATACACTTTTTGGGATTATTTTATTAAAGACATGTAGCAGAACACATTTTGGCCATAATTGGTGAAAATGTTTTTTATTGAATATGTTTTATAGCAGAGAGTAAAAAATATTGTTTTTTTTCAAATTTTTTATTGTATTATAATACTATTTGTATTGTGGCATTTTAAAGATCTCAAGCAATAAGACAGATTGTCGGTACATCAGGATTGATCCGTTTTCAAATACTGTAGATACACTGTCATTTGTAGATGCTATAACTTTCACACAAACCAATTAATATACACTTATTGGGGATTTTTTTTTAACAATGACTTATAGCAGAATACATTTTGGCCTAAATTTATGAAGAAACTTTATTTTATTGGATATTGTTATTATTATTATTATTATACAGGATTTATTTAGCGCCAACAGTTTGCTCAGCGCTTTACAATATAACGGGAGACAATACAGCAACAATACACTTCAATACAAGAGGGATAGGAGGGCCCTGCTCCTTGGAGCTTACAATCTAGGAAATGTTTTAAAACAGAAAGTAGAAAATATATTTTTTTCCAAATTGTCGGTCTTTTTTCATTTTTATAAAAAAAATACAGTGGTGATCAAATACTACTAAAAGAAAGCTTTATTTGTGTGAAAAATATATGAATATTGTGTAATGATATAAATTTTGTTTGGGTACAGTGTTGCATGACCAGGCAATTACCAGTTAAAGTAACGCAGCGCAGTATAGCAGAAAATGGCCTGGTCACGAATGACGTAAAATCTTCCCGAGCCCAAGTGGATGCACAGATTCATAAAAGCTCCCTCTGCTGCTCACCAGTATATGAAGTATTATGATTGGCATTTATGGCATTTCTTCAGGTAGGTTTTCATTAACAACTGCTCAGATACACTAATTCAAGCTTATAGCCAGTTCATTGTTTTCCGCAAGCCAGACTTAACTCATAGGGGTTGATTTACTAAAAGCAAACCGGCTGTTCACTTTGCAAGGAAATTTTCCCTTAGCTTAGTGATTGTGGTGAAGCTAGGGCAGCACAGTGGCTAAATGGTTAGCACTTCCACCTGGCAGTACTAGGGTTGCTGGTTCAAATCCCAACCATGGCACCACCTGCCTGGAGTTTGCATGTTCTCCCTGTGCCTATGTGGGTTTCCTTCAGGTACTCCGGTTTCCTCCCACACTCCAAAGACATGCTGGTAGGTGAATTGGCTCCTGTCTAAATTGGCCCTAGTATGTGTATGTATGAATGTGAGTTAGGGACCTTAGATTGTACACCCCTTGAGGGTTAGGAACCGATGTGAATGTACAATATATATGTAAAGTACTGTGTAAACTTGATGGTGTTATATAAGTACCTGAAATAAAGAAATAAATAAGCTCTGCTGACTTCCATCATCAAACTATGTGAAAGCAAACTTTTTTTTCCTGATTGCCTTACATTTGCATGGGTATTCTATGCAAAGTGAACTTTTACCACATTCACTGAACTGTGAAAATTCCCTTGCAAAGTGAACAACATTTTTGCCTTTAGTAAATCAACCCCAACATACCATGAAAAGAATGAGCAACAACGCACAAAATGCACTAAAGCTCATATTTACTTGATAATATAATTTGAATTATTTTAAATCTTGACCAGAATAAAAAACAGAAATTTTGTATAAAGTCACTATAGCTTTGCTGTGAGTGACGGAGCTGTCCAGTGCTGAATCTGTGCAATTAGATGTGGGATCTGTGCAAACCCTTTGTTCAGGTTAGCTGATACCTGGTAAAAAGTTTTAGCAATGTTATACCAAGGGCAAGTTTAACTTTTCTCAAACATAAACTGAATTAAAACCCCAAAACAAATCAATCATATTTTTGCATATATTTCTATAATGCTAAGTGCTCATGCACACTGGATGTTTTTATAGCTGCTGTTTACTGGCTGTAGAAAAAAATGCCAAAAGCCAAAAACTCCCCAGCATGCTATCCTATGTATCCTATGTGTCTATGTTTTTTGGCTGGAAAAAAAAACCCAGAACTAGTGGGTTTCTAGAGGAGTTTTTTAGCTGTAAAAACTTTCTAACGTTGAAAAACACAGCAAAACATGGCAAACGTTTTTGGACTTTTTTTGAAGCAAAAAAATATATTTTTTGGTAAAAAAAGCTAACAGACACAAGCACGAAAAAAAAATGTGGCTAAACGCTAATGTAGGGGCATCGCCACTGTACAGACATCCATCCCATTTAGCATACCTTATACTAAACCTCCCTCAACACTTTCCTCTTTTGACCTTGCTACTACCAAAGAGGTCACTAAGGTTTTCTCAGAAGCCCATCTCACCACCTGGATCCTGTCCCCTCACAACTACTACGGTCACCCTCTTCTTCCATTCTATGCTCCCTCACTCACATCGTCAATCTCTTTCCCTCTCTATTTCCCTTCCCCTCTAAAGCATGCACACATCACTCCTATACTTAAAAAGCCCTCCCTGGACCCCACCAACCTGAACAACTTAAGACCCATCTCCCTGCTGCCATTTACCTCTAAACTCCTAGAACGCTTAGTCTACAATCGCCTGAGCTCCCACCTCACCGACAACAACCTTCTTGACCCTTTACAGTCTGGCTTTCGCTCACTACACACCACTGAAACTTCCCTACTAAAACTCACTAATGATCTACTAACTGCTAAAATCAATGGCCACTACTTCGTACTCTTACTACTTGACCTCTCTACGGCTTTTGAAACGGTTGGCCATCCCCTCCTCCTCAAAAAACTCCACTCTCTTGGCCTCAGAGACTCTGCTCTCTCCTGGTTCTCCTCCTACCTATCGCAGCGCTCCTTCAGTGTTAGCTATAACGCTGCCTCCTCCTCTTTACTCCCTCTTTCTGTAGGGGTCCCTCAAGGTTCTGTCCTTGGACCCCTTCTCTTCTCCATCTACACCTCCTCCCTTGGTCACTTCATAAACTCCCATTGCTTTAAGTACCATCTCTATGCTGATGACACACAAATCTATCTTTCTACCCCTTATCTCACCCCTTCAGTCTCCACTCGCATTACTAACCTACTAAGTGACATATCAGCATGGATGTCACTCCACTTCCTCAAACTCAATCTTCCCAAAACTGAGCTCTTAGTATTCCCTCCAGCCCGTGCCCCCTCCCCTGACTTCTCCATCAAGATCAATAACACAATCATCATTCCCTCCCCTCATGCCAGGGTACTAGGTGTAACCCTAAACTCCCATCTGTCCTTTCACCCCCAAATCCAATCACTGTCCAAATCTTGTAGACTTCACCTCCGCAACATCTCCAAGATACGCCTGTTCCTAACCTCGGAAACTACTAAGCAACTTATTCATTCCCTTGTTATATCTCGCCTTGACTATTGTAACTCCCTCCTCATTGGCCTTCCTCATCGCAGGCTATCCCCTTTTCAGTCTACCATGAATGCTGCTGCCAGACTAATCCACCTTACTAACCATTCTGTATCTGCCACCCCTCTCTGCCAATCCCTCCACCGGCTTCCCGATGCCCAACGGATAAAATTCAAAACACTAACAATAACGTATAAAGCCATTTATAACACTGCCCCAAATTACATCACCGATCTTGTCTCTAAATATCACTCAAACCATACTCTCCGCTCCTCGCAAGACCTACTCTCTAGCTCCCTTGTCTCCTCCTTCCATGCTTGTCTCCAGGACTTCTCCAGAGCTTCCCCCATCCTCTGGAACTCTCTACCCCAATTTATCAGACTATCGCCTACTCTGCTCACTTTTAGGCGATCTCTGAAAACCTATTTCTTCAGGGAAGCTTATCCTTCCCTCAGCTAATACTGGAATCTTCTACTCTTCCAACCAGTCCATCCCCCACAGTTACTAGCTTTTGTACCACTAGCCCCTCCTTCCTAGATTATAAGCTCCAAGGATCAGGCCCTCCTATCCCTCTTGTATTGAACTGTATTGTTGCTGTATTGTCTCCTGTTTTATTGTAAAACACTGAGCAAACTGTTGGCGCTATATAAATCCTGTATAATAATAATAATAATGCAAAAAAGCTGAAAAACTCAAGTTAACGTGATTTTACGCTTGTTCAATTAACCTTTTGCAATAAACCTGGAAGAGCTGCACCAGATGTTGCACTCTCCAGTTTTAGTAAACCCCCCTAAAGAGTGTAATTCTTTTTTCCTATATTAGTTGCTTTCAGTTCTCAGTTGCAATGTGTCACCCCTTCCTGCTTGCTACAAAGTTGGACTACAAGGAGCCTTCCTGGTGCACGGCAGGTGTAGATAGGGGGGTCTTTTGGAACATCACACCCACCAGGAGTTCATACAAATGGTCTGACGGATGTGCACAGAGAGAGAAAACAAGAGCAAAGCATATATTGTTGAAGATTTAATTCTACTGTATATAGCCATGGCCCATGTTGTAACACAACCACAGCTGCCCCAGCCAATTAAAAACTCGCAAAAAGAAGAAAAATAAACATGGGAAGGGAAGAGCAATGTACAAAACAATACAACATTTTCCCAGAAGATTTTCAAGCTAGGCAGCATTTTTACTGCATACATTCTGGAAACACATATGAAGCTGCATTGCCACATCAAGGCACCTCTGAATAGTCCGTTCCCTAACTCAAATCTGATTTCCCAACACAAACAGCAATGCATATTTTGAAACAACGCACAGTAACGCACTTTAGGTGTGCATTACAATACAAAGTAAATTGCATCCCAAATCACAAGCGCTGCATTCAAATTCACCATAACACACATATGCTGTATGCATTGCATTGTCCTTTCCTGAAAAAGTTCATGCAGGACCTTTTTTTGTGCATTGAGGCATGCTGACAATCCATTCTTTTTTAATGAGCTGCCTCAATGCAAAAGACGTGGGAGGTTGGAATGAGCCCCTTTGTTATCATTGCGCAAGACACATGTGCAGGTGAGCATTCTTGTGCATTTTCCTGTTGGAAAAGTTACCATTCCTAACAACTTTAGTAGGACTAAACCACCCTGCATCAGCTGGGCATTGTTAGAACGGTTAACCTATGCGAGATACGTTACCGCTGCCTAGTGCTTCAATCCATGTGTGTATGTGACAGCTACTAGTACTTCAGTGCTTGACTAGTGAGGAACACCTAGGCTGCATACATATGTGAACAAATGCGCAAAAGCACACGTTTTCGTGCACGTTCATGGAACGCGATAAAAATGTGCATCTTGCTTGTGGTGCTATTAATTATTAATGGTTCCCCAAGAGTGGCAGGCAGATGTGCAATTTTGCACACGTCAAAAGCGCGGTTAGGAAACGCGTAAAGTTTAACACCTAAAAGGGCACAGAAGCTTCTTTGGTGAGTTTTGCACATGTGGGCCGTACAGTGGCTAAATGGTTAGCACTTCCGCCTGACAGTGCTAGGGTCATTGGTTTCGAATCCCAGCCATGGCACCACCTGCCTGGAGTTTGCATATTCTCCCTTTGCCTGTGTGGGTTTCCTCCAGATACTCCAGTTTCCTCCCACACTCCAAAGGCATGCTGGTAGGTTAATTGGATCCTGTCTAAATTGTCCCTAGTATGTGTATCTATGAATGTAAGTTAGGTACCTTAGATTGTACACCCCTTGAGGGTTAGGGACTGATGTGAATGTACAATATATATGTAAAGTGCTGCGTAAATTGACAGCGCTATATAAGTATCTGTAATAATAATAATGTAGGGCAGCCCAGTCAAATGAATAGGCTGCCCTATGCATGTATCGTGAAAATGTACCGAAAGAGTGTGAAAAAAACACGGGTAAGGTGTGGACCTAGCCTTCTAGGGAATTATAGGAGTTGAACAATGCACACATTTTGCAGCACACATTTTTTGCTGTCAGACTCATTTAGCAATGATATGGCGAACAAGGTGTATAATTCACATTTCCATACCTGGCAGTTAGTCATAGGATCATTTTTCTAACATAATAATTGGGACATACCATCATTTTAGGCATAACCAGTGGTTGTCGGAGTTCTTTTTTAAACCTTATCTATAATGTATGATCTTCAAAGGATTCCTACATTATCATGTAATACCAGTGCAAGGCTGCAAGTGTCCTCCACAATAATCAATGTAAAAAATCTTTACAGAAAAGCAGAGGACACTAAAGTCCTGTAAAAATACAGCAGGGATTTATTAAAGTTAATTTATGACATCTCTTTGATCTGAAGAAAAGACACTTTACTTTCCTACAAAATCAATTTTCCTAATGTCTTTTTTTTTCCTTTTAGAAACAAAGCTTAGGAGCAAAAATCCGACAAGAAAGGAGAAAGTTTTCCAAGTCCGGCGGCTCTTCCGCTACTAAATGACCCGCGAGACTCTGCACGTAGTGGAGGGCAAGCGCAACGCGGCAATGTCATCACCTTGATGCGAGGTGTTTATTTGATAAAGGCTCATTTTCCCGTTTTGATTAATTAAACGCTCTAATGGTGCTCAAAAACTATATTAAGACGTGTAATAAGCGCCGTGCGAATGCGTACAGACGCCATTAACCATCTTGATGAGATGTTTTGGAAGATGTTACAATAAGTGCCGTCTAATTAACTGACTATTCATCAAAGCTGAGCAGCTAAGCTGACACACAGTTTGTCCTGATTAACAAAGTGCTGGAAACCCTCTAGTCCTTGGTCTAAAATTCTGAAGTCTCTTTAGTTTTTGTTTTGTATTTTTAAAGGATAGAACTTTCAGTGTCTACATTTTTTTTTAACCTTGGTTGTCTCCAAAAGAAGGAAGTGATATGTTGCCCGACCTCCCATGGACTCCCAGTACTCCTGAGTGTAGCAAATTGAAAATATTGATTCAGGTGATGATCTCTTGAGCCTCATGCACACTGCTGCATCTGAATGTGAGTTTAGGAGCTTTTGGCATTTTTTTGTCAGAGCCCCTGGACTCAACTCAATAAAAGCCTATGTGTCCAGGTACACATAGGCTTTTACCAGAGTTTAGTAACAACAGAATTTAACATTTAAGTAGTTAAACATCTCTCTCCTGAATGCAGAAGAATTGTGATCAGAAGAGGAAAGTTTTGGCCCAAAAACACCAAATGTAGCAAAAACGCATGTAAAGCTAAGCGCTAGCCACATTTAGCACTTGGGCATTTGTTCATTTTAATAGCAAGTATTTGGGCCAATGTGGCTAAACGTGGTACCGTGTTTAAACTCATTTTGGTCGCATTTTTCTGCTTCCAGTTAACTTCTACGGCAGTTCCAGTGTACATGTAGCATTATTAAGCTTGTCACCTCATCTCTTGGCTCCTGGTGGTCTCCTGCCATTATAGACAATAGGGACAGAGTGTCTGTATGGAGAACCTCTTCTGTGGTGGTGGTTACACAAAGCAGACTTTAGAACCTGGTGGGTAAGGCATTTTTTTTTTTTAAAGAATATCTATAGCCAACACCTTTTTGTTTTAGTTTTAAGTAGAAAGTTGACGTGATTGAAACTTTGTCAGGTTTTTATTGCTGTCTGTATCTCTTCGGTGGAGATTCACCTTCTCTATTTGTCCTGGTGACCGTTGTCACCAGGACAGAAAGGTATGTTGTCACTGGAATAGGAGTTAGGAGAGGAATGGAAATCTTTCAATCGGCATACCAGTTCTGCTGACAACTGTCTAAGAGGGTATTTCCTCTAATCTTGGATAGATTTTCTCACATTTCCCGTTCCAGGACAAATAGAAAAGCTGAATCTCCAATAGCACACAAACAGAAAGAAAAACTTAATAGAGTTTTAACCATTCCATTCTCTGTCCACAACCATATATTGGATAAGCCCTGGTTCACACTGGTGTGACTTCAGGTGCAACATGAGATTTTCAAATTGCACCTGAAAGGGCATCTAATGTATTTCTATGGCATTAAATCGGTGCGATTTGAATTAGCGTGATTTCAGAAATAGTCCCTGAAGTACTTTTTTCTCCGATTTCATTGTGACTTGCAATAATTGACTCCTGTTATATGAAGTTGCAGGCCACAAGTTGCAGGCCACAGTGAAATCAGAGGTACAAATGGCAATGATGTGCAGCTTTGAAATTGTGCTACTTCAAGTGAAGTAGCACGATTTCAAAGTCGCATTCAGTGTGAACCAGGGCTAAATGGATGAAGTTTTATAAGAAGCATCACTCCCTTACCCCCCATACACACAAACACACATTTTACCATCCCTTACCTTTTTTCTTGGTTATCCTCAAAGTCAAGGTGGAATACATTAGATTGTGCGCTCCTTGAGGATTAGGGACTGATGTAAATGTACAATATGTACATAAAGTGCTGTGTAAATTGACAGTGCTATAGAAGTACCTGAAATAAATATATAAAATAAATAAATGCAATGCTCTTGGCTCAAAAATGCCAGTCCCTGCCTACTGGAAATGGAATGCCGGTATCATGGGTTTGGCACATTTGAAAGAAGAGCAGGATGGCAGTCCAGGATTCTCTCCTTACCCTTAATCTTTGGTCAGTGGTAATCCTTGGAGTGACACTATTATGACTTGCCCTGATTGAAAGTTTTTCATCTACTATGAAGTTTTTACTGCTATGGGGTTTTGGCTCTCCTTTTGCTGTGTAAGCAGCTCAGTTTATGGCTCCAAGTACTGTATCTGCACAGGTTATGAAGACAACGACCATTCTACTTTTTGGAGACAGAGGTATTCTATGTTTTGTCTTGCACGCATTGCAAGCATATTATGGTGGTTAGACAAAAAGTAATATCTTTTGTTGTTTTTTCTTATTGTGTCACTTTTTATCCATCATAGATATTTGTAAAGACAACTGACTACAATCATATGGAAATAACTAATTACTTGGTGGTCAATCATTGTAAGTAATTTGTTGATGTGAAAAAAATTTATTTTATTTATGAAAGTAGATGACTGTTCATATGTCTTTAGAAATAACCATGTCTAAAAAATGACTGCATGACTTTTCTTTAGTCTTATCTGTTTATTCAATAGAGTACTCAACCATAAAAGTAAAGCCTTAAACCTACACTCTTTATTAAACTCTTCTTATATCTATACAAAACAAGAAAAAGACGGCTTTGGCTATACATACTTGGGATATCCATCTTTCAATGTAAGTCTCTAAAGCTGGCCATGTATGGACCGTTTTTTGTTTTTTTTCAAGCAGCCGGTGGGTGGATGGAGGAATTCTTTATAAATAAATAGTGCGGCGCTGCCTAACACAAATGAACAAATACATATATCTTATATGTATGCGTGATGTGCTACAACCGCAGCGCTGCACCATTTATTTATAAATTGTTCACACATTCTCACTTGGTTTGTAGTAGGCGTTAGCAGCCTCCTATTATATTTGTTCCATCTATTCCCCTTATTTAGTTTTCAGATGCAGGGATTCTGTTGTGCTATTATATACTGTCAGCGAGGGCCCCTCCACTGTCAAAATACATTGATCAGTGCTGCAGCTGAATGGCTGCAAACACTGATTGGATGAAAATTTTCTAATTTTAGAGAAGTCTACTGATACTCTTAAGGAGACCTTTAGACCTATGTTCAGGGATCTGGCAGTAAATGTTATAACATCTAAGATGGACTTTAACTCAAATGTTAAACTTAATTTTAACCCACAAACAAAAATATAATTATATTGCAGCTTACCAGTTTCTAGACGTGATGGCTGCTCTTGTTTTATTTTTCTCTGGACTTTTATTTCTTTTTTACCTGGCAATCCCAGTAATACACATCCTGTCCATGGGTGACTGTGCTCAGTCCTCTGCTGTATCTATGGATTAAATCAAAGTTGTCACATAGACTGGACTTTAAACATGCCTTCTTCTCTTTATGCCCATTGCATGAGGAAGGGATTAGTAGTTTACAAAAGGAAGACATGTTTTTTGCTGTCTGTTCAGTTCAAACTGACAAGGACAATGCATATTGGCAAGATCAGCTGGTATTTTCTTCAGAAAATATTCTGTGTAAGAAATGAAAACTAACGCAGAGATAAAAAATCAGTGCATTTCCTAGTATGTGCCTACAACCTCACCTATCAGCAGCATGAGATCAACCAAGGCACTGCTGTGTCTGACTGTTTGTTTTAGGAGATTTGAAGTAAGATTTGGTGATTGTCACTACAAGAAAGCAATCTTCACTACATATATCTGTATACTTCTGCTTCATCTATTCTGTGGATTTGTGCTTCCTCTATTTCCCCTGCTGTTTCGTCATCATTATCCCACCAGCCACCAGATCACCAGCTATTGGGTGGTGGTGGTGGGGGGGGGGCAGCCCTAACAAAAGTGGCCACACACAGAGACACAGTATAGAGCAAGGCATGGTAAATCAGTGGTGGGTAAAGATCAACTGCAGGGGGCCACATGCTATACTTGATACTTGACTATTCCATTTCCCTCTGCTTGCCTTATGTGGGTGCAGTATGCACACTACAAGTCCTCTTTAAGCAGTGGTTTGGTAACTTTGCCATGACTTTAAGTTTGCTTTAAAATGCACTCTCCATTTTATACCCCAGGTAAGAGAAAAAATAGACACTTTCTATGAGCTCATACCTCGTATTATGATACATACATTTATTTCACATGTAGACATAGCAGCAAAAATTTGAAGTTGCGCTTTCATGCTGCATATTCTCCTTTTCTTGATTTCAGCATTTTAAATTGTTCCATTTTGCTTGTCTTCCTTCTCCCTATGCCACCCCCTCCCCAATCTCTCCCTTGATAGAGGCCCCTGTGCGCGTGCTGCTATTTTAAGCCTGGCGGTGTTCCTGTGCTATCAATAATCCCTTGTCTATCCTTCTCTCCTTCCCTGTGAGTGAGGACAAGCTTGTTCTAACCCAGCAAAGATCCTAGCTGTCTTCATGATTGAAGTATTTGTGAGCGCTGCATGGTTCTTTGGCAGACTCCTTCTGTTACAAGCTCCTGATTACCCCGTGAAGCCCTCCAGACTTTTCTTACTGGTGTCTTTTATAAGCGTATTTATAATCAGAAACATTGTTCAGTGCCTGGGACTGGTTCCATGATCGCAGAAAACTGCAGACCCAGCAACCATGATGGCTCAGGAGCTTTATCCTTCTGCAGGATAGTTATATGACTACAGGAAACCAGTTCAATGTCTGACATAACAGAGAATTATTGGAAATGATAGATGTAACAAACATGATTATTCCACTATCTCAGTGGTTCCCAACCTTTTCTATACCGCACACCCCTAGAAAATATTTGATTAATGTTTGCACCTCCTGCAAAAGTAATATCACATTTGAAGATGAAGACGACTAGTTTATTCTTTTGGAGCCACATGCATTATTGCAGGTGTACAGATGAAACTTAAAAATAAGTACCAAATTGTAGGAATATGGATCATGATTCTTAGCACTGACCAAGACCTATCCTTACAAGATCTCAGCTCAGAAGAATTTGTCTTAGGGATCAATAAGGTGCCTAAGTAATGTTTTTAGGGATTATAAAGGTTAGGAGTTAGATTCTTGATTAAGCACTTGCTGACCGCCTATGGCAGTTTTACTGCTACAGGGCATCCGCTCTGTGCAGAATCATGTATGTATATATATGTGATTCTGCATTTTCCGGGTATGTGGCATGCACGCGAGCCCACCTACCCACACTGTCATTGGCTCTGTACATGTTAATCACCGGGTCCTGGCCACTGATTCATGGCAGAGCAACTGACAGGAGAGAGATCCATGAAAGTAAACAACACAGATCTCGCCTCTGTCAGGGGGGATGTGCTAGTTTTCATCTCCTTGAAAAGCAGGGAGATAAAAACCAGCACATCCCCTAGTAAAGCACCACACCGTACACTGTAAAATAACTCCCCTAACAGAGTTAACCCTTTGATCACCCCAGTTGTTAACCCCTTCCTGCCCAGTGTCATTAATAGAGTGACAGTGCTTTTTATTAGCACTGATCACTGTATTAGAGTCACCAGAGATGTTAGTCAGTTTCCATCCAGTGTCATCACTATAATGGAGTACAGGGGAGGGGGGATATACATACTGTGTACATGTCATATCACTATAATGGAGTACAGGGGAGCTGGGATATACATACTGTATACATGTCATATCACTATAATGGAGTACAGGGGAGGGAGGATATACATTACTGTATACATGTCATATCACTATAATGGAGTACAGGGGAGCTGGGATATACATTACTGTATACATGTCATATCACTATAATGGAGTACAGGGGAGGGAGGATATACATTACTGTATACATGTCATATCACTATAATGGAGTACAGGGGAGCTGGGATATACATTACTGTGTACAGTTTTATATTTTGGACTATTTATTCTAAAGAAAAATGTAATTTCATAAGCTTTAAGGGGGCGTGGTTGGGGCCGGACAAGGGTGGGGTTGGGGGCAGACCTGGGAAAGGTTGGGTGGGGCAACTGGTGGAGAGTAAGTTTTGTGACTGGCTAGTAGGTCTGTACTCAAAATTTGTGTTCTTTCATTTCTGAGCATCACAGTCTTGGTCATTCAAATTTTATTGACAAATACTTTACTGATTACACAAATATTGTTCGTTTTGTTATCTGTTACACAGCTGCAACACCGTATGTGATCTGCAAGAGATTTTTAAAAAGGCATACCTGTAAAAGAACTATATTCCACTGACCGCACTGCTGAACAACTGACCAGTCCTGAGATATGGTCCCCCTAATTCTGCAGGAAACCAACACCTCCATTAATATTAATACGTAAATCAACAACATCTGCTCAATGTGAAGGTTTTGAAAGTTTATTTAGAAAAGTTGCAAAGAAAAAGTAAATATGAGAAACAGATATTAACATCTATGGAGATCCTGGCAGATGTTCCAAGGATCTGACCTCTTGATCAAAACCAGAGGCTTATAAGCTCAAGTCCTGGACAACTGTCATGTAGGCCCCTTCCAAACACACTTTTTACATATCAAATTATTCCGAATTCACACAAGCAACATATCATTACCAGACAAATTCATTTCTGCTATCTTGAAATACCTTATCAGCTTGACTGTCCTCCAATCTCTGAAATGCCTCACTGTACAGCAGCGGTCTCCAAATTGCAGCCCGGGGGGCCCTTTGCTTGCTTTTATCTGGCCTTTGGGACATTATTCCCCCTGCTGTCATCAACACTGGGACACTACTCTTCCGACTGACACCTTTCCTCCCACTGACACAAATTATGGGGCACTATTCCTCCCACTGACACAAATGATGGGGCACTATTCCTCCCACTGACACCGACCACCAACCATGGGGCACTATTCCTCCTACTGACACCAACCATGGGGCACTATTCCTCCCACTTACACCAACCATGGGGCACTATTCTTCACACTGACACGAACCATGGGACACTATTCCTCCCATTGACACCAACCATGGGGCACTATTCCTCCCACTTACACCAACCATGGGGCACTATTCTTCACACTGACACGAACCATGGGACACTATTCCTCCCATTGACACCAACCATGGGGCACTATTCCTCCCATTAACACCAATCATGGGGCACTATTCCTCCCACTGACACCAACCATGGGGCACTGTTCTTCCCACTGACACCAACCATGGGGCACTATTCCTACCACTGACACCAACCATGGGGCACTGTTCTTCCCACTGACACCAACCATGGGGCACTGTTCTTCCCACTGACACCAACCATGGGGCACTATTCCTACCACTGACACCAACCATGGGGCACTGTTCTTCCCACTGACACCAACCATGGGGCACTATTCCTACCACTGACACCAACCATGGGGCACTATTCCTTCCATTGACAATAAAGATGTGACACTGTTCCTCCCCTAATACAAAAGAGGGTACACTGTATACTGTTTACTCCGGGACATTTTCTTCTTCCAATGGCCCGTCTAAAATATGAAGGACAGTAAATTGTCCCTTTGTTTAGAGAGTTTGGAGAGCCCTGCTGTAGAGCAAAAAGATGAATTGTCTCTGTTGTACAAAAGGCATTTCAAAAATCCCAGTCATCTGTTCTAATAATTATTTTTCTGCAAATTCAAGTGAATCTGCTATTATATAAAGAACCTAACATTCGCATAAAAGCACTCAGTAATCTCATTTAGTAATTAGTGAAACATAATAGTAATTTTTTTTCTTTATCAGTCTACCTCAATGCATTACAGGATACAGGAGTATAAAGTATATTTTATATACAAAATAAAAATGTATACACTTTCAAAAAGTTGTAAATATAAGTGGCTTTACAGCTTTCTTTTAATATTTCAACTTTGTAATTTCTTATAAAAGCAAAATGAGAGCAAAATCATCCCCTTGAAGTATTGCTACCCCAGGCCTGAGCCTGAATAGCCTTTCCATTGATCTGTCAGTGATTTTCCATGTAAAGCATTCAATAAGCAAAAAAAAATGCTCAAATCCCGCATTTATTTTCTAGTGGAACAGTTAAAAAAAACAGGCGGTTCGGAATTATGGAAACGACACACAGCTTTACAATTTCATTAGCCGCAGAAGCGATGTCATATGGGCCTCTTTATTTTTTTTGAAATGGAAAATAGTTTTTCTAAGTCCTCCAGGCAAGACTTGGCAGATCTGCAAAGACTTCATCTCCCTTACAACTAATAAATGGAGTATCTCCTTAATGCCGATTTCAAGAATAAGGACAAAAATTCTGCAAATTAGATTCGCCTTCAAAATATTGAAAATGTGATGTTTTTCTATTTGGCAGTAATAGCGTTCTAATTGAATTGTTAACACTTGCAGAACTGCAGAGCTTAGGGACCAGATTTGTATTCTAGGGTAGAAGTGTTCACAAGGAGATGACACAGTTTCCCTTCTCCTGAATGTTTTATACATTGAATTACAAAGGAAAGAAGTATCTATATAACAAACATCAATTTAAATAAGTCCAGGTAGAAGCTCGGAAATATCAAGTTATTTTAAATGCTCATCTGCAGGGTTTTTCCTGTCTATAAATTATGTTTTATTTACTGGAAATGTGCCTTTTAACTTGCTAGAAAATATTACTGCTCCAGATAGAGTCGATTCCCTAGCTCAGCCCCTCCCTCCTTCCACATTGTAGCGCTCTCCTCTGTGGGGAGTGTGTAGCCTCCCTGGCGGTATTCCCGAGTGTAGCTCGGGGTAAAGTTTCAGCACCACAAGCGGTAACCCTGAGCTACACTCGGGAATACTCTGCAGCGTTGCTCCGGGATCTCTTCTTCACTTACCTTGTCCTGCGCTCCCGCGATGTCCCTCCTGCAGTGTCCCCTGTAATGTCCTCTGGGGCACGCCGGCATCTGTCTTCTGGGTTCCGTCCCCTGCGACGTCGGGACGTACGGGGGACGGAACTGGCGGGAAATTTGAAAATGACAAAAAGTGACATTCACTAAATACACTAAAATCACATAGTAAAACATTACTGTATCAAACCATTTCACATACATTCTGTCCCCAGTGCTTTGTCCTGTGCCCTGCCTGCATTTTTACTGTTCTTTCTGCCTGGAAACTGAGAAATGTCCATGGTGTCCAAAAAGCGCCCCTTTAGGTCAAAATCTGTTTTAGACCAGCTAGAGAACAGTGATAGTAAATTAGAACCACTTGCAGAATTGAGTGATAATGATTCGTGGGGAAATTCGTCATCAGACACTGAAAACGATTTTGCAACTTTGCTCAGTGATGTGCGAACTTGGCGCTATATTTCAAATTTCAGTGTTTTTGGTTTGATTATATTATTGAATTAAATGTATTATTATATTATTTTTTATGATTATTTATTAAATTATAATTTATGATTTTGTGTTTCAAATTTTAACATACCCGGGATGTTTACTAGACTCTTGTTTGGACAGATTTCAATGAGTTATGCCTAAAAATTACAGGCCTACAATAAAAAAAATACATATTTCCATGCAAAAAAATGTACCGCTTTGAGCACTGAAATATGGACATAATCAGACCACTAGGGTGGTTAATTACTCTCTGTGCTGGCCCAGCTCCCCCGCCCCTCCCCTTTCTTCAATGGATTACCCTTTTTTGTAGCTGCTTGGGATGAAGGGAAGAGCAATACTATATAGACTGTCACTCGAGAGATGACTCAGTCTGCTGGGGCTGCTGACATCACATCCAAGATGGCGGTGCCCAGCAACAGACTCAGGGCTTTTAAATGTCCTCACAAGGGAGGCTTTTACAGGTAATTAACATGCACAAAATACATTTGTCACGACCCGCGGTCGCCGCCACCAACAGGCGACAATCGCACAGCCGCGACTAACAGTAATACGTCACGCCCATGGCGTCAGACCCCAGACCTTCTCATCAAACTCGTGACCGAAGGGCCGGCCGATCCAAAACCGCGGTGTGACGTGCGTAACAAGGCCCCACCCAGCTGCACCCTATACAGCGATTGCCCAGCTAATGGACTACAATCGGTGCCTGCAGCCTTAATGCGCTTGTTACTGGGTCGGGTTAGTTACGCAACTAACCCTCTACTGCCACCACCACTTTTGTCGGAGACTGGGAAACTCCCGTTATCAAATATACACTATAATGATTGAAATATTGATCTATATAGCACGGCCCGCGGACCTGCTATACAGAGATATAACAAACCGTAGCGTCTCTTCAAGGCATTCGTGAATTGCAAGTAAGCGCTTAGAAACAGTTTAACACTTTCAGGCAGAAAGATTTATTACTAAAAGCGTCAGACAGATGCAAATACATATTTACAAAGAGATGTCACAAAAATATATATATATATGTATATAAAGACACAGCAAAGAGATAATTAGGAAGAAGATTACAGGGTTGAGTTACTTGCCCTTAGCCTGGGTTTGCAGATCCAAGTTGTGAGCAGGGTGATTTCTTTGATCTCCCCTTGTTACGATGTTGCTGGGAGATCTCTCTGTGTGAGTCTTGTGTGTGTGTGTCAGACTAACTCACTTGACGCTCTTAAAGGTCCCTCTCAAAGGGGAGGGGGGGGGCTCTGACTACACGTTTTGGGAGTGGTCATTGGGGAACTCTGAACTAACTACAACTCATCCCCCATGATATGAAACATACAGTTCACCTGAGGAATGTGCAATTATCTTATCTTGAGTAAGATGGGGGAGGAAGTACACTTTACAGCCTTTATCGACTGCTGGACGCAGGATGTCTTAACCTGGTTGACCCCCACACCATCTGCCAGAAGATACTTTGCCTCTCAGGAAGGGAGGAGGGTAGGAATAAGGCTGAGGAATGCCTCAAATAAACAGACAGAACACGAAAAAGGGAGTTGAAGGGGGACTCCGCTCCAACAAGGATGAGCAAGTTTGCCACAACATTCACTGGCCAATTTATAAGGTACACCTGTTCAATTGCTTGGTAACACAAATTGCTAATCAGCCAATCACATGGCAGCAACATAATGCATTTAGGCATCTAGACGTGGTGAAAGACGAATTGCTGATGTTCAAACTGAGCATCAGAATTGGAAAGAAAGAGGATTTAAGTGACTTTGAACGTGGCATGGTAGTTGGTGCCATACGAGCTGGTCTGAGTATTAAAAAAACTGCTGATCTACTGGGATTTTCACGCACAACTTCTCCAGGGTTTACAGAGAATGGACCGAAAAATAGAAAATATCCAGTTGTGGCCAGTTGTGTGGATAAAAATGCCTTGTTGATGTCAGAGGAGAATGGGCAGACTGGTTCGATATGATAGAAAGGTAACAGTAACTCTAATAACCACTCGTTACAACCAAGGTATGCAGAATACCATCTCTGAACACACAACACATAGAACCTTGAAGCTGATGGGCTACAGCAGCAAAAGACCACCCCGGGTGCCACACCTGTCAGCTAAGAACAGGACACGGAGGCTACAATTCACACAGGCTCACCAAAATTGGACAATAGCAGGTTGGAAAAACGTTGCCTGGTCCAATGAGTCTCAATTTCAGCAGCAACATTCAGATGAAAGGTTCAGAATTTGGTGTAAACAACATTAAAGCATGGATCCATCCTGCCTTGTATCAATGGTTCATGAATGTGCTGCTGACAAGTCTGCAGCAACTGCGTGATGCTATCATGTCAATATGGACCAAAATCTCTGAGGAATTTTTCATATTAATGTTTCATAATCATATAAATATACAGTATAATAAATAGTTAAACCCCCCATATTTTAGGAAAACAGAGGTCCTTGCGATTAAATTGGTCACACTTCCAAAATGTTAAATCACACTAAGAGCAATAGTTTTATTATGCACAAATTTTTGGTAAAAAGTACTCAAAATAATTTTAGTGGACACTAAATATGAAGTTGTGTTAAGTAAATAGATACCCAACATGTCAAATAACATGCTCTGAAACTGGTGACTAATCTCGGTACTCCACAAATTTCTATACGCAATGCTACAAAAGCTCTTATAGGTCATCAGTAGAGATGAGCGAAGAAATGAAAAATTCGATTCGGCTGATTCGGCGAATTCCAGTGTGAAATTCGATTCGATGCGAATTTCTCCGCTACGAAGATGACTTATTTAAAGGGTTTCTAGGCTTCAGAGAGCCTTTAAATTAGTGCAGAACACTGTACCTTTAATTTAAATGCCCTTGGAGATGAGGAAGGAGAAGGAGAAGGAGAAGGATGAGAAGAAGGAGAAGGATGAGAAGAAGGAGAAGGAGAAGGATGAGAAGAAGGAGAAGGATGAGAAGAAGGAGAAGGATGAGAAGAAGGAGAAGGAGAAGGATGAGAAGAAGGAGAAGGAGAAGGATGAGAAGAAGGAGAAGGAGAAGGATGAGAAGAAGGAGAAGGATGAGAAGAAGGAGAAGGATGAGAAGGAGAAGGATGAGAAGGAGAAGGATGAGAAGAAGAAGGCTGAGAATAAGGAGAAGGATGAGAAGAAGGAGAAGGAGAAGGATGAGAAGAAGGAGAAGGATGAGAAGAAGGAGAAGGAGAAGGATGAGAAGAAAGAGAAGGATGAGAAGGAGAAGGATGAGAAGAAGAAGGATGAGAAGAAGAAGGATGAGAAGAAGGAAAAGGATGAGAAGAAGAAGGATGAGAAGAAGGAGAAGGATGAGAAGAAGGAGAAGGAAGAGAAGAAGGAGAAGGATGAGAAGGAGAAGGATGAGAAGAAGGAGAAGGATGAGAAGAAGGAGAAGGATGAGAAGAAGGAGAAGGAGAAGGATGAGAAGAAGGAGAAGGATGAGAAGAAGAAGGATGAGAAGAAGGATGAGAAGGATGAGAAGAAGGAGAAGGATGAGAAGAAGGAGAATGATGAGAAGAAGGAGAAGAAGGAGAAGGATGAGAAGAAGGAGAAGGATGAGAAGAAGGAGAAGGATGAGAAGAAGGAGAAGGAGAAGGATGAGAAGAAAAAGGATGAGGAGAAGGAGAAGGATGAGAAGAAGGAGAAGGATGAGAAGGAGAAGGAGAAGGATGAGAAGAAGGAGAAGGAGAAGGATGAGAAGAAGGAGAAGGATGAGAAGAAGGAGAAGGATGAGAAGGAGAAGGAGAAGGATGAGAAGGAGAAGGATGAGAAGAAGGAGAAGGAGAAGGATGAGAAGAAGGAGAAGGAGAAGGATGAGAAGAAGGAGAAGGATGAGAAGAAGGATGAGCAGAAGGAGAAGGATGAGAAGAAGGAGAAGGATGAGAAGAAGGAGAAGGATGAGAAGAAGGATGAGAAGAAGGATGAGAAGAAGGAGAAGGATGAGAAGAAGGACAGTTCTGTGACAGTTTCTGTCTATTTCTGACAGTTCTGGGACATTCACTCCATACAGCGGTTTCAACCGCTGTATGGAGGGAATGTCATAGAACTGTCAGAAATAGACTATTAATGACAGTTCTGGGACTGTCCTTCCATGCAGCGGTTGAAACATTGTATGTATTTGTTTCCATAAATGGATCCATTTATGGAAACAAATACATACAATGTTTCAATCGCTGCATGGAAGGACAGTCCCAGAACTGTCATTAATAGTCTATTTCTGACAGTTCCATGACATTCCCTCCATACAGCGGTTAAAACAGCTGTATGCAGTGAATGTCCCAGAACTGTCATAAATAGTCTATTTCTGATAGATCTGGGACATTCACTCCATACAGCTGTTTTAACCGCTGTATGGAGGGAATGTCATGGAACTGTCAGAAATAGACTATTAATGACAGTTCTGGGACTGTCCTTCCATGCAGCGGTTGAAACATTGTATGTATTTGTTTCCATAAATGGATCCATTTATGGAAACAAATACATACAATGTTTCAACCGCTGCATTGAAGGACAGTCCCAGAACTGTCATTAATAGTCTATTTCTGACAGTTCCATGACATTCCCTCCATACAGCGGTTAAAACAGCTGTATGCAGTGAATGTCCCAGAACTGTCATAAATAGTCTATTTCTGATAGATCTGGGACATTCACTCCATACAGCTGTTTTAACCGCTGTATGGAGGGAATGTCATGGAACTGTCAGAAATAGACTATTAATGACAGTTGTGGGACTGTCCTTCCATACAGCGGTTGAAACATTGTATGTATTTGTTTCCATAAATGGATCCATTTATGGAAACAAATACATACAATGTTTCAACCGCTGCATGGAAGGACAGTCCCAGAACTGTCATTAATAGTCTATTTCTGACAGTTCCATGACATTCCCTCCATACAGCGGTTAAAACAGCTGTATGCAGTGAATGTCCCAGAACTGTCATAAATAGTCTATTTCTGATAGATCTGGGACATTCACTCCATACAGCTGTTTTAACCGCTGTATGGAGGGAATGTCATGGAACTGTCAGAAATAGACTATTAATGACAGTTCTGGGACTGTCCTTCCATGCAGCGGTTGAAACATTGTATGTATTTGTTTCCATAAATGGATCCATTTATGGAAACAAATACATACAATGTTTCAACCGCTGCATTGAAGGACAGTCCCAGAACTGTCATTAATAGTCTATTTCTGACAGTTCCATGACATTCCCTCCATACAGCGGTTAAAACAGCTGTATGCAGTGAATGTCCCAGAACTGTCATAAATAGTCTATTTCTGATAGATCTGGGACATTCACTCCATACAGCTGTTTTAAACCGCTGTATGGAGGGAATGTCATGGAACTGTCAGAAATAGACTATTAATGACAGTTGTGGGACTGTCCTTCCATACAGCGGTTGAAACATTGTATGTATTTGTTTCCATAAATGGATCCATTTATGGAAACAAATACATACAATGTTTCAACCGCTGCATGGAAGGACAGTCCCAGAACTGTCATTAATAGTCTATTTCTGACAGTTCCATGACATTCCCTCCATACAGCGGTTAAAACAGCTGTATGCAGTGAATGTCCCAGAACTGTCATAAATAGTCTATTTCTGATAGATCTGGGACATTCACTCCATACAGCTGTTTTAACCGCTGTATGGAGGGAATGTCATGGAACTGTCAGAAATAGACTATTAATGACAGTTCTGGGACTGTCCTTCCATGCAGCGGTTGAAACATTGTATGTATTTGTTTCCATAAATGGATCCATTTATGGAAACAAATACATACAATGTTTCAACCGCTGCATTGAAGGACAGTCCCAGAACTGTCATTAATAGTCTATTTCTGACAGTTCCATGACATTCCCTCCATACAGCGGTTAAAACAGCTGTATGCAGTGAATGTCCCAGAACTGTCATAAATAGTCTATTTCTGATAGATCTGGGACATTCACTCCATACAGCTGTTTTAACCGCTGTATGGAGGGAATGTCATGGAACTGTCAGAAATAGACTATTAATGACAGTTGTGGGACTGTCCTTCCATACAGCGGTTGAAACATTGTATGTATTTGTTTCCATAAATGGATCCATTTATGGAAACAAATACATACAATGTTTCAACCGCTGCATGGAAGGACAGTCCCAGAACTGTCATTAATAGTCTATTTCTGACAGTTCCATGACATTCCCTCCATACAGCGGTTAAAACAGCTGTATGCAGTGAATGTCCCAGAACTGTCATAAATAGTCTATTTCTGATAGATCTGGGACATTCACTCCATACAGCTGTTTTAACCGCTGTATGGAGGGAATGTCATGGAACTGTCAGAAATAGACTATTAATGACAGTTCTGGGACTGTCCTTCCATGCAGCGGTTGAAACATTGTATGTATTTGTTTCCATAAATGGATCCATTTATGGAAACAAATACATACAATGTTTCAACCGCTGCATTGAAGGACAGTCCCAGAACTGTCATTAATAGTCTATTTCTGACAGTTCCATGACATTCCCTCCATACAGCGGTTAAAACAGCTGTATGCAGTGAATGTCCCAGAACTGTCATAAATAGTCTATTTCTGATAGATCTGGGACATTCACTCCATACAGCTGTTTTAACCGCTGTATGGAGGGAATGTCATGGAACTGTCAGAAATAGACTATTAATGACAGTTGTGGGACTGTCCTTCCATACAGCGGTTGAAACATTGTATGTATTTGTTTCCATAAATGGATCCATTTATGGAAACAAATACATACAATGTTTCAACCGCTGCATTGAAGGACAGTCCCAGAACTGTCATTAATAGTCTATTTCTGACAGTTCCATGACATTCCCTCCATACAGCGGTTAAAACAGCTGTATGCAGTGAATGTCCCAGAACTGTCATAAATAGTCTATTTCTGATAGATCTGGGACATTCACTCCATACAGCTGTTTTAACCGCTGTATGGAGGGAATGTCATGGAACTGTCAGAAATAGACTATTAATGACAGTTCTGGGACTGTCCTTCCATGCAGCGGTTGAAACATTGTATGTATTTGTTTCCATAAATGGATCCATTTATGGAAACAAATACATACAATGTTTCAACCGCTGCATTGAAGGACAGTCCCAGAACTGTCATTAATAGTCTATTTCTGACAGTTCCATGACATTCCCTCCATACAGCGGTTAAAACAGCTGTATGCAGTGAATGTCCCAGAACTGTCATAAATAGTCTATTTCTGATAGATCTGGGACATTCACTCCATACAGCTGTTTTAACCGCTGTATGGAGGGAATGTCATGGAACTGTCAGAAATAGACTATTAATGACAGTTCTGGGACTGTCCTTCCATGCAGCGGTTGAAACATTGTATGTATTTGTTTCCATAAATGGATCCATTTATGGAAACAAATACATACAATGTTTCAACCGCTGCATTGAAGGACAGTCCCAGAACTGTCATTAATAGTCTATTTCTGACAGTTCCATGACATTCCCTCCATACAGCGGTTAAAACAGCTGTATGCAGTGAATGTCCCAGAACTGTCATAAATAGTCTATTTCTGATAGATCTGGGACATTCACTCCATACAGCTGTTTTAACCGCTGTATGGAGGGAATGTCATGGAACTGTCAGAAATAGACTATTAATGACAGTTGTGGGACTGTCCTTCCATACAGCGGTTGAAACATTGTATGTATTTGTTTCCATAAATGGATCCATTTATGGAAACAAATACATACAATGTTTCAACCGCTGCATTGAAGGACAGTCCCAGAACTGTCATTAATAGTCTATTTCTGACAGTTCCATGACATTCCCTCCATACAGCGGTTAAAACAGCTGTATGCAGTGAATGTCCCAGAACTGTCATAAATAGTCTATTTCTGACAGTTCTGGGACATTCACTCCATACAGCGGTTTCCGGCAAAAAGTGTATGTGCAGAGTTCCTCTATTCTGCAGATACACTTAGAGGAGCTCTGCAGATACACTTAGAGGAGCTCTGCACATACACTTTTTTCCGGTTTGGAATTATTCTTATTTTCATCCTACTTCTTCTTCTTCTTCTTCATCCTCATCCTCATCCTCTTCTTCTTCTGAGGATGAGGATGAAGAAGAAGAAGAAGAAGAAGTAGGATGAAAATAAGATTAATTCCAAGCCGGCAAAAAGTGTATGTGCAGAGCTCCTCTAAGTGTATCTGCAGAGCTCCTCTAAGTGTATCTGCAGAATAGAGGAACTCTGCACATACACTTTTTGCCGGCTTGGAATTATTCTTCTTTTCATCCTACTTCTTCTTCTTCTTCTTCTTCATCCTCATCCTCAGAAGAAGAGGATGAGGATGAGGATGAGGATGAGGAAGAAGAAGAAGAATGAAAAGAAGAATAATTCCAAGCCGGCAAAAAGTGTATGTGCAGAGTTCCTCTATTTCTGACAGTTCTCTCACAGCTTCTTCACATGTACAGCGGTTGAAATATCTGTATCCTAAATGGAAACTAATAGATACAAATTGTATCTATTAGTTTCCATTTAGGATACAGATGTTTCAACCGCTGTACATGTGAAGAAGCTGTGAGAGAACTGTCAGAAATAGAGGAACTCTGCACATACACTTTTTGCCGGCTTGGAATTATTCTTCTTTTCATCCTACTTCTTCTTCTTCTTCTTCTTCTTCTTCTTCTTCTTCATCCTCATCCTCATCCTCTTCTTCTGAGGATGAAGAAGAAGAAGAAGTAGGATGAAAAGAAGAATAATTCCAAGCCGGCAAAAAGTGTATGTGCAGAGTTCCTCTATTTCTGACAGTTCTCTCACAACTTCTTCACATGTACAGTGGTTGAAACATCTGTATCCTAAATGTAAACTAATAGATACAATGTTTCAACCGCTAAACATGTGTTCCTTCTGTCAGAGAACTGTCAGAAATAGCGGAGCTCACTGCAGGGACACTTTTGCCGGCTGATCGGGAAATGTTCGATTCGCGCACCCGAAGTAGGCAAAATTTCGGTTTCGACACGAATCGAATATTTCCTGAAATTCGACTCGAATTCCGGTTCGCCTAGTTCGATTCGCTCATCTCTAGTCATCAGCTAAGTGTTAACTATGCAAAATTGCCCTGAATTATTGCTCTGACTCCAGCTGGAGTAATGGGGGAGGGGGGGTGTAAGTGTTTTGTGTACTTTTAATTTTTACACTTTTTTTGTCTTAACTATTGCTTTAGCTATCACCAATAGCTCCCTATGTGAGAGCATATTAATAGTGACAGATTCTCTCCAATGAGACATAAGGAGATCTCCCTACACCCCACTGAAACTAATGTAGCACAGATCGCACTCCGAAGTGACAAAATCCTCATTACTTGTGGGTTCTTACTAACTAGAGGAAATCAGTGAATGGACATTTGGTGCTCTCCCTCCTCTCTACCCTGCTATCCCATATGATATAGCAAAGCCCAGGAAACATGGCAGAGGGGTGATGACACTTTCTTCTAAAAAGCCAGCAGATAGCTTGGGACATTTACATGAATTCCCAGGTGCTAGTATGTGTAAAACCACCCACTGCTGCTGATGTATAACAGAGAAAGGGTTAAATCACACAACCAATGTTTGGCAAAAATATGTGTTGCTTGAAAAAAATCGCACCATAGTTCCATTTTCATTCATATATTTTACTTATTAAGATTAGTATTGTAAAAAAATGGCTAAATATCAAATATGGTTCCTGGATGTGCGGTGTGTACATCAGCAGGTGTTGTAGTCTGCATCACTCTGAGCACTGCATCTGTTGTGATAAAATTGAAGAGCTGAATGACTTGGAGGTGGGACTCATTCTTCTCTTCTTGCAGATATAGTGATTTAGTAGCTAATAGGTCTGCCTAAATAAATTCCTGACATGTCGCCATTAGAGATGAGCGAATTTCTCAAAAATTCGATTCGGCTGATTCGGCGAATTCCAGTATGAAATTCGATTCGATGCGAATTAATTCGCTACGAAGTTAACTTATTAAAAGGGTTTCTAGGCTTCAGAGAGCCTTTAAATTAGTGCAGAACACTGTACCTTTAATTTAAATGCCCTTGGAGATGAAAACAAATGGAAACAAATAGATACAATGTTTCAACCGCTGTATGGAGTGAGTGTCCCAGAACTGTCATAAATAGTCTATTTCTGACAGTTCTATGACATTCCCTCCATACAGCGGTTTCAACCGCTGTATGGAGTGAATGTCCCAGAACTGTCATAAATAGCCTATTTCTGACAGTTATGGGACATTCACTCCATACAGCGGTTTCAACCGCTGTATGGAGGGAATGTCATAGAACTGTCAGAAATAGACTATTTCTAACAGTTCTGGGACACTCACTCCATACAGCGGTTGAAACATTGTATCTATTTGTTTCCATAAATGGATCCATTTATGGAAACAAATAGATACAATGTTTCAACCGCTGTATGGAGTGAGTGTCCCAGAACTGTCATAAATAGTCTATTTCTGACAGTTCTATGACATTCCCTCCATACAGCGGTTTCAACCGCTGTATGGAGTGAATGTCCCAGAACTGTCATAAATAGTCTATTTCTGACAGTTATGGGACATTCACTCCATACAGCGGTTGAAACATTGTATCTATTTTTTTCCATAAATGACATTCTGCAGATACACTTAGAGGAGCGCTGCAGATACACTTTTTGCCGGCTTGGAATTATTCTTATTTTCATCCTACTTCTTCTTCTTCTTCTTCTTCATCCTCATCCTCTTCTTCTTCTTATGAGGATGAGGATAAAGAAGAAGAAGATGAAGAAGAAGTAGGATGAAAATAAGATTAATTCCAAGCTGGCAAAAAGTGTATCTGCAGCGCTCCTCTAAGTGTATTTGCAGAATGTCATTTATGGAAAAAAATAGATACAATGTTTCAACCGCTGTATGGAGTGAATGTCCCAGAACTGTCATAAATAGTCTATTTCTGACAGTTCTGGGACATTCACTCCATACAGCGGTTTCAACCGCTGTATGGAGGGAATGTCATAGAACTGTCTGAAATAGACTATTTCTAACAGTTCTGGGACACTCACTCCATACAGCGGTTGAAACATTGTATCTATTTGTTTCCATAAATGGATCCATTTATGGAAACAAATAGATACAATGTTTCAACCGCTGTATGGAAGGAATGTCCCAGAACTGTCAGAAATAGTCTATTTCTGACAGTTCTGGGACATTCCCTCCATACAGCGGTTTCCGGCAAAAAGTGTATGTGCAGAGTTCCTCTATTCTGCAGATACCCTTAGAGGAGCTCTGCAGATACAAATAGAGGAGCTCTGCACATACACTTTTTGCCGGCTTGGAATTATTCTTATTTTCATCCTACTTCTTCTTCTTCATCCTCATCCTCTTCTTCTTCTTCTGAGGATGAGGATGAGGATGAAGAAGAAGAAGAAGAAGAAGTAGGATGAAAATAAGATTAATTCCAAGCCGGCAAAAAGTGTATGTGCAGAGCTCCTCTAAGTGTATCTGCAGAATAGAGGAACTCTGCACATACACTTTTTGCCGGCTTGGAATTATTCTTATTTTCATCCTACTTCTTCTTCTTCTTCATCCTCATCCTCTTCTTCTTCTTTTGAGGATGAGGATGAGGATGAAGAAGAAGAAGAAGAAGTAGGATGAAAATAATATTAATTCCAAGCCGGCAAAAAGTGTATGTGCAGAGCTCCTCTAAGTGTATCTGCAGAGCTCCTCTAAGTGTATCTGCAGAATAGAGGAACTCTGCACATACACTTTTTGCCGGCTTGGAATTATTCTTATTTTCATCCTACTTCTTCTTCTTCTTCTTCTTCATCCTCATCCTCTTCTTCTTCTTTTGAGGATGAGGATGAGGATGAAGAAGAAGAAGAAGAAGTAGGATGAAAATAAGATTAATTCCAAGCCGGCAAAAAGTGTATGTGCAGAGCTCCTCTAAGTGTATCTGCAGAGCTCCTCTAAGTGTATCTGCAGAATAGAGGAACTCTGCACATACACTTTTTGCCGGCTTGGAATTATTCTTATTTTCATCCTACTTCTTCTTCTTCTTCTTCTTCTTCATCCTCATCCTCAGAAGAAGAGGATGAGGATGAGGATGAAGAAGAAGAAGAAGTAGGATGAAAATAAGAATAATTCCAAGCCGGCAAAAAGTGTATGTGCAGAGTTCCTCTATTTCTGACAGTTCTCTGACAGCTTCTTCACATGTACAGCGGTTGAAACATCTGTATCCTAAATGGAAACTAATAGATACAATGTTTCAACCGCTAAACATGTGTTCCTTCTGTCAGAGAACTGTCAGAAATAGCGGAGCTCACTGCAGGGACACTTTTGCCGGCTGATCGGGAAATATTCGATTCGCGCACCCGAAGTAGGCAAAATTTCGGATTCGACGCGAATCGAATATTTCCTGAAATTCGACTCGAATTCCGGTTCGCCTGGTTCGATTCGCTCATCTCTAGTCGCCATACACAATAGAATCATTTTTTCTTTACAGAAAAGCTTTTATCATCTAAAAGCTGTCCTTAAACTCCAATTTTGTAGGCTGAAATTATGTCTTTATTCTGCTGCAGGCAGGAGGAGACATTTCTTCAGTCTCCTCTCTCCCAGTGATCAGACTGCAACTTTGTAACTATGCAGCAAGTCACAAGGTGAGAGGCTGTTCTGTAATGCTGCAATGGAAAAACGCAGCCCACCAGCAGCCCATGTCTTAGGTGAAGATTGAGAACACCCTCGGCCTCAGCTCCTCCCAGGAGACACCCTCTGTCATATTTCATCTTGTCCACAGGGCTTAGTCATAGATTGAGCGAAAAGCTTTAGGGGATGTGATCTGGGAGGAACCAAGGCCAAGGGCGTTATCAATTTTCACCCAACACATGGTCTGACTGGTGTGCAGCGTCCTTCCATTGCAGCATTACTTATCAGGCTTGGATGGGCTCTATAGGTACTAACACCCGGATTTCAGTGGATCACCGAAGCATTGCCATTGGTGCTTGGAGCAGTGCTCTGAGCTACTTTATGGAGTTGCAGGGGCTGATCTGTTATCTTGTTTGTATAATCTCTGAGCCGACATCTCTATCCAGAAAGTAGATGCTGACCTTGGACAATGGTTTAGAGCAGGGGTGTCAAACTGGAACCCTGCAGCTGCAAAACTACAAGTCCCATCATGCCTCTGCCTTTAGGAGTCATGCTCATAACTGTCAATTTTACAATGCCTCATGGGACTTGTAGTTTGGCAACAGCTGGAAGGCCACCAGTTTGACACCCGTGGTTTAGAGAGTTCTTAACTTCCTGTACAGAACACAGCACCTCTGCTGCACTAAAATCCAAAGCAGTAGTATCAGCCCTGCCCAGTTCTTCTCTACTGGTCTACTGACCCCTTGTTTTGTTGAGGAGAAGAGGTGGAGGAGTTCTGTAGTCCAGCAAAGGAGGACTGGCTGTGACTGTATACTGTATTTTTATTCCTATCCAGACACACACTTTAAGCCAATCTGCATATCCAATACCTACAAAATAAAGTACAAAGTTAAGAGAACACAATTTTCAGTTCCTGTAAAGGAAAGAGACTGAAGATCTTGCATGATAGGTCCTGGAAACCACCCAGGGGAAGTGTCCTTCTCATTTTGTCATCTCTCTCCTAATTGCATAGCTTGAAGCCAGAGCGAGGAGGGAACAGAAGACTCTCAATGATGTGAGAGAGCAGGAGGGGTGAGGGACCAGGGAGAAGCGAAGCTTGCATCTAGCAGATCTGTACAAGGTGATTTTCCTATACCATTATGCTTTCATCCTGTGCCTTCTTATTAAAGCAATTTGTCCTGGCTTGTGATGACTATGAGGTTGGGTAGGCTGGTAATAAGCAGCGCTGTGCTTATACCGCGTAGATGCCATAATCAGACATGTCAAAATGCCTTTGAGCTTTGTTTAACTGACCTTCCTCATGTAGAATCATAGCGTCAGAACTCAGGGGGGGCTGTTTCTGGAGACAGGCCTGCAACTGCCCGCCTGATTAGCCTGTAGTATTTATAGAGCTGGTTAATGCACATGTTGCAGCGGATCTATGCTGACAGATGCAGATGACAAGTTCCATTGCATTGAATGTTGATTTTGACAAAGAGCACTTCAGGTCTCAGTGTAGCTTGCTCCAGTTTTGCGCCCCAGCTGACTGACCGTAAGCAGCAACCAACGGTTGGAGTAGGTTCTAAAGGCGCAAGGTTTTTTACCTTCATACATTCCATGTATGAAGGTAAAAAACCTTCTCTGTGCAGCATCCCACCAAGCCACCCCCCAATACTCACCTAAGTCCCTTCTCAATCCAGTGATGTGCACTAGAGTCTCGGCTATCCCAGGACACCTTCTTCTCATTGGCTGAGACAGAGCCATTGGATCTTACTGCTGTCAATCACAGTGAGCCAATGAGAAGAAATATGGGGTGGGGCCAGCGAGTGCCCCCATAGCAAGCTGCTTGCTGTGGGGGCACCTAACAGGAGGGAGGGGCCAGGAGAGGATGATCTGGGCTGCTCTGTGCAAAACCACTGCACACAGCAGGGAAGTATAGGCATGTTTGTTATTTTTTTTCTTAAAAAGAAAAAACCTTTAGAATCACTTTAAAATACCATGTGCTGCAGGAGTGTGGACATTCAGACTACAGACTGGCTCTCCTATAGGGTTTCCACCTTTAAAACCGAACACATTGAATTACACAGGTTCTGTGGCTGATTAAGGTGGTAATTAATTCACTTAGTGAGTTATCTACATTAAATTAGCCACAGAACCTGTGTAATTAATATGTGTTCGGTTTTAAAGGGATGAGGTGGCAACCCTACTCTCCTATAGTCTTAGACCCCATCATCCCTTAAAGTTGACCTCCAGCTTTGGTTACTCTTTACTTAGTTCATTTGGGCCAGCTTGGCTATGTACCTCACTAAGGTGAGGCTGCTGGATGTGCTGTATAAACTGCTTATAGCTGAGACTACATACTGCATACAGCACTGTATTCTGGGTGTGAACCGAGACCTTCCTGTCTCATACCCGAACACAATAGCGTCTGTCTGAGCAGAACTCCATTCATAGAAAGCGATCAATGAATACAAAGCTTCCTCTGATTGGATAAGTCAGAGGTTGTGACATCATCAGCCCATAACAGTGTAACAAAAGCTGGTAATCAGCTGGGGATCAGCTTTAATTTACATAGTCCCATATCTTTTTGTATGTGGTTGATAGCACTGTAATTATTTTAATAAAAAAAAAATCTCAGTACATTTTTCCTAATCGATATGCAGCTGTCACATGACCCAGATCATTCCCAACCTGTCTGCAGGGAAGCAAAAGCAGGAGGAGCTTCTAGTTCTCTGCTGCTGATTACATGTTCAAAATAAAAAAGACTATCATTGGAATACAGAGTAAAACTGAATAATTAATATCAATAAACTGTTACAATTGTATGACAATTTAAATGTTTGAAATCAATTTTTTTTGGGGGGGCAATAACATGGCGTGGGCGAATTTCTGCCAATCACAGGCTGTATCACACACCTCCAGCCTGTGTCTTAGAATAAGAGGGAAGTGAAGCCTCCATCAATCTACATGTAGTATCCACCCCCATTGTGTTTAGTTGGTTAGTGGGCATGGAGGAGGAAGGAGTGGGTTGTCATTTACCACTGTGCCTACATGTGTGACTCTAAAGTTACATGGGCTGCTCAGATATGATAGGGAGAAAATGCTCAGTATAGAAACTCACTGAAAACTGAGCATGTGCAGAGCAATCAACACTGCTCTGCAAAATCCCTAGCTGCATTGGGGACATGGACAGAAGGGGGAGATAGAGAACAGCAGGATCAACCAGGTTTTGTGCAGAATGCAGAAAACTAATCTCACAGTGACTGAGTGAGTATGAATAGTATGTAATACAGCATTTATTGATACTTTTTTATGATGTGGATTTAATGGCACTTTAAATTGAGTGCAAATCAACAGTGCTCTCGCTGCTTAAGCAGCACTGTTGATTATTGCACTGTGTGGTGGTGGTAATGGTGGGGGTGTATGTCAGACCCCAGGAAAGCCAGACCACTGTTGTGCAAGAAAGTCATGGTCTGACTCTCAAGATTGCTGCAGCTCAGGATATTTTAATCTTTGCTTTGGTTTATTTGGACTTTAACGCCTTTCTGTCGGTCTCCCCATGCATATTAAGGCTCCCAAGAGGCCGCATATATGTGTCCAAAAAAACCCACAACTGTACTGAGAGCGCACCCTGTACACATTCCCAGCACACTTATGGGAGACTAATGGAAAGCTCTGGATCTCTACTTGAGATCATGTGACAGTTACTGGAGACTTATGGAAAGCTCAGGATCTTTACTTGCGATCATGTGACCGCTGTGACAGCCAATCACGGCAGTCACATGATCACAACCACCGTCTCCCAGCATTTAAAACTCCTTAAAGGGCCAGGAGGCCCCCATAGGTTAAACAAACTGTCCCCCAGCAGGGATTTAAAAATGCAACCCTGGCTGCAATACTCACTTTCAATCTCAAGCAGTTCCCCACAGTAACTATTTTTCATCACTAGATGTCCTAAGTCTTCCAGGCTGGCTGACAGCTAGCTTTTATGATGCTGAGTTCAGATTGTAGTAGTTTACAGGTTTATACGAGGAAATAAGTTGAATGTGAAAGTCAGGGGTCTCCATATATTCTAAACAAAGGGCCAGTTTACTGTCCTTCAGACATTAGGGAGCTGGACTGTGGCCACTGGGAGTAGACTATGTCTCAGGCTTGGTGGTCAGTGGGAGTAAAAAAAATTAAATAGCACCTGTGGTCATAAGGAGAAGTAATAGTGCCCCAATGTTATTGTCTGTGGAAGGAATAGTGCCCTTGCCTTGGTGTTGGTAGGTAGAATAATGTTTGATTGGTAGTATCGGTGGGAGTAATAGTGCCTCATTAGCAGAGCCGGGACAAGGGGTGGGCAGGAGGGGCTGCTGCCCTAGGCGCTGTGGTATCATGTGAGGTGTGGAGGGCACCACGAGGAGATTGGGGGGAGAGAACTTGTGTTTGAAGGGGGAATTTGGTGGGAGGCAGGGGGTAAGAATTGTTCTAGGAGGGGAAATTTGAGGAGGTGTTCTAGGAGTGTTGATTTCGGGGAGTTTGTGTTTGGAGGTGAATGGAGGAAGAGGATTTGTGCTAGGAGGGGGGTATTTGGAGAGGTTGTGCTAGAAAAGAGGATATGGTAGAGGGGTGTGTCAGGGCAGGTCTGTGGAACGGACAGGTAGGCCTAGTGGCAGGGTAACGCACTGGCTGACGACAACCACCACCAACAGACCGAAGTCCCTCAGGGCGCGGAGTCTAAGTCCCAGGCTGCCCTTCACCAGGGCCCCTGATGGTGGGGATGGACTTGACGCAGCCAGGAACCAGGTCGCGGCCCCCGAGACACCCCGGGTGCGGTAATGGCCGCCACCAATGGCGTGTATGGTGAGAATGACAATAGCGTAGTCAGGCAAGCTGGGTCGACAACAACGGGACAAAACGGTAAAGAACAGTAGAGAATAACAGGTCAGGGGCCGGGTTCAGCAACGGAAGGTCAGATCGAAGGAAAACACAGAGAATGGTCTTAGTCACAAGCCGAGTCAAATACCAGAAGAGTCACGAGCGTATACACAGAGCTGTAGCAAGACAAAGACACAAGACACAAGTGCAAAGAGCATGTGCGGATCACAGGCTTATATGTACTCAGCCACACCCCTCTGGGGGATGGGCCTCAGAGACCTGAAGGCATAAAAGATTCCCACCATGCTCAGCAGAGATCCAAGATGGATGCCAGCACATGGAGTAACATAACCTCTGGGAAAAGATAGGACCTTGACAGGGGGAGAGGATTTGTGCTAGGAGGGGAAACTTTTTTTTGGGGGGGGGTGAATGAGAGGTATTTTTTTGGGGGAGGATTTTTGTTGACACAATGCTCATACATCTTGGGGAGCGCAATTTGGCATGTTCGCCCTGGGCTCTAGGTGACCTTGCCCAGTACTGCTCATCAGTGATGTCATTAGGAATAGTGCCTTTTATCAGTGGGAGGAATCATGTCTCGTATAAGTGCCCCCAGGGACGGGTAAAGGCACTCAAGGGTCTACATCTGGCCGCAGGCTACTGTTTGGAGGCCACTGGTGTAAGTAAATAATGCAGAAGAAAAAGAGGCAAACTAGTAGCAGTCTCAGTCTTAACATACAGGTCAAATCAAAGACAGGATGGGGCTGACATATAATATATAACAAAATATGTATATATATCCTCAGATACATATACAGGTGCCGCGCTCCATATATACAAGTGATCATATAAATTGTGATATGAACAAAACTATTGTGCTTCAAATCAGAGCAACATAAAGTGCTCAACGAAATAAATGCTGATTCAGATACTGTAAAATAGTCCTCTTTATACTTTAAATTCAGTGCCAAATTCAGTGCTGTGCCACACTCCCCGTGCTCAATAGATAGATGTGCACTCACCTCCTTATTTAGCCAAACACAGTTGCTAACAGCGCTTTTTGTCCTATCAGGACTGGGTAGTAATCTTCATATTATGTATATATATCCATCCATGCCATAGATCTTATTGCCTCTTTCCTGCCACCAGAGGTCTCCCTTTTGTCCTCCTTCCACACTGAGCCTCAATGGATAGTAGGGATGATTATATAAGTAGTATTTCCTCCTCCCAGTAAAAGTGGGGGACCATGTAAGAAAGAGCCACAATAGTGCCTTATCCTTTGTGAGGTAGAATCTTTTAATATAAATAAGTTGCCACTCACATTATGCTGGCTCCCACAGAGTTGTATCCAACAGAGCTGTGCCCAGATCCTTTAGCTTGTAAATGCTGCTCGTCCACCGCGACGTCGTGACGTCAGAGCCCCTCCCCTACGCGTTACGCCACAGGGTCACGTGGCTTCATCAGGGGGCTGACATATACTTTAGAGGAGTGAATGGCAGTAGAGGGGTAGATATTAATAATGTTGGCACTGTTAGTGGATTATACTGGTGCTGGCTGGTGGTCAGGAAGTTTTCTTTCAATGAGAAAAACAATTACTGATTCTTCCATCCAATAGACTGATCAGTGGATTGGCTGCCAATGATTGTTGGAAATTTCTCGGACATGCTCCTTTGACAGAAGTTGAGTAGTCAACCGACTTCTCTTGAGCCCGCACAATAAACAAAGTTTGGATGGTCCATGTTGGACCGGCCTAATTTTGATCAGTGTATGGGCCCATTCACACTCAAAAATACATTGCAAAAATACAAATGCACTGCTGCCTTTTAACACCAATAAAAAATTATTAATAGAATAAAAAATTAAGGGTGGCTTATGTGTTAGTATATGGCACCCTATAATGTTCCTGATGATACCCACAGGTGAAGCGGAACATGTTGGGAAGAGTCCATATTTTCTGGTTCTGGTGATGTTACATCTGGCCCGTGGAATGTACACTGGGGCTGTGCATTTGGGTTCCTTGTAGAGTAACTACTACATGTGGTTTTATTGTGTTTTAAAGTGAGTGCTTTTGCATTAGCGTTTTTTAATAAATAGCAATACTAGACTATGATGGGACCCTTCCTTTATTTCCTTTGCTTTATTTGGAGCCATTAACAATCTATAGGGAGCAAAGAAAACATATTGCTGCTGGAGGAGGATAAACAGTGGAGGAGGTTTATGAAAGGAGGATTCATTTGGAGCTTTACCACTGCGGGAGATAACATCTTGCACGCATGTATAATCTCTAGCTATATAGCAGGGGGTCCACTCCTTCCGGTGAGGGTGAGCACACTTAGGGGAAGAGCACAATTAATATATTGATGTAAAGAGGAAGTGGATGATCTGCACATAAGCACAAAGCACTCTAAATATATATCTATGCACATAATTTGGGAGTCATATTAATGCACAAAGTCTGGTGCATATGTATTATTGGTATATTGGTGAAAAGAAGAAGCGGTAGATCCACAGGCACATTTTGCTGATTTTTTTATTTTTTGATCTTATGTTTTGATATTTATGATACATTATGTTTTTCTATCACTATGGAAAGAGTGTAGTGGATATATATCCATAATAGTAGGAGTATGGTACATTATACACCAATATACACCATTATACACCAATATAGGTTGACATAACACATAAGTCACCCTTCATTTTTAGTTTTAATAATATTTTTTCATTGGTGTTAAGAGGAAGCAGTGGATTTGCATTTCACACATTGTGGCACTTGTACCTGATAGAGCTGTATTTTTTTTTTTGTATAATTTGATGGGTATTGATTGCAGCTGCTGTTGTATTTATTATTGCACAGATTTTGTAGAGGCACCTAGCGCAGGTATTTTTATTGTGTAGTCTATTTGACATATAAAGTAATAGTTTTCTATGTGTCATGTTCATATCAGAATTCTGTTTCTCCTTCTAGATCTATGCTATTTTATGCAATGTGCTTGCATGATATCGCACTGCAACACACAGAAACACATAGCAAATCAGAGACGTTTGACATGATTCTGCAATGAGTAGTTTGTAGTGTTTTGAGTGGCATGCACACTTCAGGAGCAGAAGAACATCACTGAAAGATGATGAGAGATCAGGAAGACCTTCAACAAACTCAACCCCCAAAAATGCCCTCTTCCCAAAGTTGAAGATCCAGCTCAAAGGTCACTGTTTTGACATTGCAGGGATCCAGTGATTTGCCTGGTTTCATGCAGAATTTCACATTTGCTCTTTGTTCTAACTTGCTGTCCATGATGAAGTAGCAGACATGGTAACAAACGAGGGAGAGGGCATCCAGGTGTCATACCCAACTAGATCTCTCTGGGACAGCATTCTTATGTGTCTCAGAATCCCTTGACCTGGGTTACTCTTCATGACAGCCAGGTGGATGAGGAGATTTGCATCAGGGGTCTGAAGAAAGTTTATTTAAGGGGACTGAGTGCTCTTAGTAAGGACTGTGTGCTGATCCGTTAAGAGACAACAGCCACTCCACAGGGAGTAGAAAGTCCAGGATCAAAAGTGTCTGCTTTTTGTACATAGGAAGTTTGTCCCCCAAGTTGTTTCAGTTCCATTGGGCATCTTATGTACCCCTGGACCTTATCCAAGTTATTTAACCCCTAACAAAACAACAAAACCAAGCTCATGGATTGTTTACTGACTTTGGATGCAAGAGTGGAAAATGTGTGTTGTCTGGCCGTGCGGGAAAATAGGGGGACCCAAAACCAGTGGCTCTGAAGAGGGTAGCACTACATTTATATTATTAATGGTGGTGATTAGCGACTGCAATAGTTCGGTGGGCAAGCTGACACTAACTGACGATGGCACTGTACTAATGACACTGAATAGGAATGGGTAACATCTAGGGCGATCAAGAGGTTAAATGTGTGCTTAACTACTGTATGTGTAATATGTGTAAAGTGTGCTGCTTTTTACTGAGAGATCTAGTAGTTTCTTTAGTTGCTTTGCAGGGATGAGAAACAGAGAGATCATTGCCTCTGTACAGAGCTCTGTGTTGATTGTCAACACAGAACTCTGGGCTGTGAATGTAAACAGCTGATCCCTGCCGTGAATCATTGGCTGGGGCATGCTGACATACACCTGTTGTGTACAATCACAGAAAGAGTAGGTGGGTGGGGGCGTGCACCCGAAACCCGGAAACAGGCAGCAACATACGGGTGCGTTGCTTTGCCTGTGTATTGTGGATGGGCAGGCTGCAAGTGGTTAGGTACTGTGTCCATACAGCTGCTGTGTCCCCATAGGGTAGTATAGGGTGCCTCAAAGTCAAAAGACCACCGGTGCTCAAATCTTTGTGCTCTGCAGAGTCTCACGGTAACTGTCACTTGTTGAGGTGCAGCCCTGTGAAGATAGGGAAAGAATTGACAAGAGAAAACAACAGGACGTGGTATCAAATGCTTTATTATAAAAAAGTGCATACTCACAAAAGGAGTCCTGTGGAACAGGTTACCAGTTGTAATAGCTGACGCGTTTCGGGAGACACACTCCCTTCCTCAGGGCTCAGAGGAAGGGAGTGTGTCTCCCGAAATGCATCAGACAACAGGGTGCACTCTCCTCATACATTAGCGTGGTATCAAATGCTTTATTATAAAAAAAAGTGACAAGTGCATACTCACAAAACGTCCTGTGAAACAGGTTACCAGTTGTAATAGTTGACGTTTTTCAGGAGACTAACTCCCTTCCTCAGGGCTCTGAGGAAGGGAGTGTGTCTCCCGAAACGCGTCAGTTACCTCTTACACATGACCCCCATTGTCTGGGACTGATTTATTTGGCTCCATGTGTTTTTATGATCCTTTTGTGAATATGCACTTGTCACTTTTTTATAATAAAGCATTTGATACCACGGTAATGCACAGGAGGTTGTGCCCTGTTGTGTTTTCTCTAGTATAGGGTGCCCAAATGCAGGACCAGGAGGCTCCCATTGCATAAACAAGGTGCACATTCACTCTGCACAGGCCACAGCGCCCATGTGAATGAGGCCTAAGTGTTGCATGATCACACCACTCTAGCACCTTGTAAGTTTTATATGTGAACACTGATTAACATTTGAGCACAGTTCTAGGGAAGTATGAAGCCTGAAGACTGGACATCCCCGGACCTGTCCTGTGTACTGACAATACAGGACGGCTATAGATTGCACCATTTGTCTCTGTCCTGAGAATTCAATAAACATTCCAATTCTAACCTGCAATTCAATGTTTTTAGAAAATTCCAGATCAATAATGATCTATAATTGCTCATAAAATCATTAATGAATTTAGAAAGTTCAAATAGAAATTAGCCGTTGTGTCTTGCATGAGTTAGCCTATTGATAGATGGAAGTAAGTTAAGAGCAAAAGTTTGATATTTTCATGCACACGCTTATATACTGTGACTTTTAGAGGCGTTTGGCATTTTTTTCTGTAAAAGAATCTCTACGTAAGCTTGCACACCTAGGCATTTACAGGCATATTAGAAGTGGAGTGTTTACAGACTGAAAAAAAAAAAACATCAAAAGAGCTGAAGAGCAGAAAAAATGTGTTTGAGCGTTAGTGCATTCCAATGGCCAGAATACATTTATAGGTCAATGGAATCCATTAACGCTCAAACAATAGACGCACCTAACTGCATGTGAAATTCATGGCTTTAGCTGTATTTTTTAAGCAGATCTTCTCCTGCCAGGAGTTCTGTGTGCATGAGGCCTAAAGCATGGCAAGGATTCAATAGGTACAGACTTCATTTTGTATTTGCAGCCACCTAAGAAGTCCAGGACTATGAGAAGAACTAAATGTGATTAAAACAAGCACCAGCTAAGGTTTTTAATGTTAAGTACATGTATGCTAAATAATATGTACATGTAACATTCACAGAGATCAAAGTACTCCCCCTGGCAATACCTTCATCTGCTTTTCACTCCAGAAGGATGGAGCCGTTTTTTTCCAGCATCATCCTGGATCACCATCTACTTTGTGGAATGAGATGCCAGCTCAAAGATGACACAATTATTTAAATCCTGGTGCCTGTGAACTTCTTTGCTTCGTTCACAAATGTCACACAGATCATCCCCTGTTGCCTCTCACCTTGTGATTTGCAAAACAATTACAATTTTGCCTCCTGATCACTGGAGGAGAGGAGATTGAGGAAATGCTTCCTCCTGCCTACAGAAGACTTGTGACATAATCTCTGCTTAAATAAAGTCATCTGATTGGAGCTGTAGGATGACTTCATGACAAAATGTGAATCCTGTCAGGTGATGTATGTCATAAACTTCTAATTTTGGCCCTGAAATGCCACGATAGTAGAAGCACCCCCCCCCAAATGACCCCTTTTTGGAAAGTAGACACTCCATGGTACAGTATTTGCTAAAGGGGATGGTGAGTATTTAGCAGATCTCATTTGTTGCCACAAGTTTTTGGAAAAAGAAGAAAATGAAAATTTATTTTTTCTTTTCTTTTTTCAAAACCCTGTAACAAAAATGATATCTACAAAATAGTTACCATGCCTCTTATCAAATTCCTTGGGGTGTCTGTGACGATCGCACGTCAGACCCCTGACCTTCTCACCAAATTCATGACTGAAGGACTAGCAAATCTGAAACCGCGATGTCACGTACATAACAATGCCACGCCCAGCTGCACCCTGCACAACGATTTTCCAGCTAATGGACCACAAATCGATGTACCAGCAGCCTGAATGTGATTGTTACTGGGTCAGGTTAATTACGCAATTAACCCTTCACACTGCCACCACCTCCTTTTTGTACAGAGAAAGAGGAAACTCAACAATATCAGCAATAACACTATGATGGTTGAGATAATCGTCTGTATAGCACTGTCACCGCAGACAGGTTATACAGAGGGTTAAACAAACACAGTAGCGCTCTTTTAGAGGCAGGAATTTGTAAGTTGCATTAACTAGCTATAGAAACAGTTCAACACTTTCAGAAGGAAAGATTTATTACTAAAGGGTCAAAAAGGGTGCAATAAAAATATTTACAGAAAAAAGATGTAACCAATATATATATAAATATACAGAGAACAGTGGCACAGCAAAGAGGTAACAGAAAGGAGGTTAAAGGGCTAAAGTACTTGCCAATCAGTCTTGGGTTAAGCAGATCAAGTTTCAGAGTGAAAGGGCACGGTCTCCCAAGATGGTTCTGATGTTAAAAGGGAGAATTGTTCAACTTCTTCTCTTAGGCCTGACAGCCTATTTTGTAGTCCCCCAGCAGGGGGTGTCTCTGAAGCCAAGGACCAATGCCTCATTTGGGGAGGGATTGTCTGGGCGGAGACCCAAACTAGAACCAAAATCTCTCCTAACTCATATTTTGGCTCATAACCTTTCCTAGGCACAAGTATCATTCCACCCGCGGGTAGATTAGTATGCAGACGCATCTGAGGAACGGTTACATATGAAATACATACTTGAAGGGTTCAAGAGATGTAATTTTCTGCTTTCCTAGGTATTCCAGTCAGGGAATTAGACCTATCAAACGATTTGTCTATCGTGGGCCATCTGAAGATAGGCCTGTTTTTTATGTAAGGCTCTCATATTCCAAGATATGAGACATAGGGGAAAAATGGATTTTAAAAGTGTTATCTAGTCTTAGTCCTCTGGAATGTCTTTGAACTCAGGGGAAGGCTTGGGTTATCTTTTTACGAGGTGCCAGATTGCTCAGCTTCCCAGCCCGCCCGGCACCCAGCTCAAAGATGGTTTATAGCTCAGAACTACCTGCTGTGCCCTGGCCTGCCTGTAACACTTCCAACATACACACACACCGACCAAATGTCACTGTGACTCTCAGAGAGGGAGAATGAGGAGAGATATGTTAGTACAAGAATGTTGATCCTTTGCCAAGATGGAGGTTGGAGCCAAAATGGTTGAACCGTGTCCATCTCTGTGGCATGATTGCTACGATGTCTACTTAAAAACAAGTGGTCATTTGGGGGGGATTAAACTATCCTGGCATTTCAGGGCTTCCGAAAGTGATAGGCAGTGAGGAGGTGACATAAGGAAATACGCCTTATGAAAGCCTAAAGGTGGTCATTGGATTTTTTGGGGGCCTATATGTCGCTAGGCTGCCAGATGTGGTATCTGTATCCCCATACTCAGGAGAAGTAGCAGAATGTGTTTTGGGGTGTTATGCCACATATACCCATGGCAACTTTGTATAAAAACTTTTTTTGTCATTTTCCAAAAACTTGTGGCAAAAAATAACATTTTCCATGGACTCAACATGCCTCCTAGCAAATTACTTGGGGTGTCTACTTTCCAAAAAAGGGTAATTTGATGGGGTTTGTATTGCCCTGGAATTTTAGCACTTCAAGAAATGTGATAGGCAGTCAAGAAGTAAAAGCTGTGTAAATTCCAATATATACTATAGTTTGTAGATGCTATAACTTTTACACAAACCGATTAATATACATATATTGGGGGGTTTTAACCAAACACATGTAGCAGAATACATTTTTGCCTAAACATTACATTTGAGTCTATTGAATATTTTTTATAACCGAAAGTAAAAAATAATGTTTTTTCCAAAAGTTCTGTATTTTTTAGTTTATATCACAAAAATAAAAAACCCAGTGGTGATCAAATACCACCAAATGAAAGCTCTGTTTGTGTGAAAAAATGGACATACATTTAGTTTGGGTACAGCATTGCATGACCACGCAATTACCAGTTGGAGTAGCGAAGTGCCGAACAGCAATACATGGCCTGGTAAGGAGGGGGGGGGGAAACCATATGGAACTGAAGTGATTAAAGTGGGTTTAAACCCTTACGTATACCCAGTGAAATAACTGGCCTCAGGTGATACACGGAGATGAAACAAATCCTCCTAAATGTGTTGTACATGTCTATATGCAGCTGTCTGTTCCCTACATCCATTCAAAAGCCAAAATTTGCATTGGATCTCTCAACTCTAAAAAGCAGGGGACAGAGAACTGAAGTTACATTACTGAGGAGAACTCTGAAAGCTGATTGGAGGGAAGAAAAACACCCCCATTCACACAGAACACATGAAAAGAACTGAGGCTGTCCATCACAGACTGAGTCCTCCCCTGACACCAATTTTCTCTTGGTGTCAGGAAAACTCACCGGAAGTGACTTAAGCTTATAGCAGAAGAATGAGGCAGTGGACAGATATGACACTTGATACATTAGATTGAGACAACTACACACTATAGAGCAGTGATGGCGAACCTTTTAGAGACTGAGTGCCCAAACTGCAACCCAAAACCCACTTATTTATCACAAAGTGCCAACACTGCAATTAAACCTGAATACTGAGGTTTAGTTTAGAAAAAACAACCCGTACATTAACATCTATTGTCTTAAAAGAAAAACACAATAACAGAGCTTCCACTGACCACAAGCATAAGGGGCAAGGCTCCACTGACCACCAGCATAAGGGGGCAATGTTCCAATGACCACCAGCACAGAGGGACAAAGTTCTACTGATCACCAGCACAAGGGGGCAAAGTTTCACTGACCACCAGCACAAGGGGGCAAAGTTCTACTGACCACCAGCACAAGGGGGCAAAGTTCTACTGACCACCAGCACAAGGGGGCAAAGTTCTACTGACCACCAGCACAAGGGGGCAAAGTTCTACTGACCACCAGCACAAGGGGGCAAAGTTCTACTGACCACCAGCACAAGGGGGCAAAGTTCTACTGACCACCAGCACAAGGGGGCAAAGTTCCACTGACCACCAGCACAGAGGGTCAAAGTTCTACTGACCACCAGCACAAGGAGTCAAAGTTCCACTAACCACCAGTAAAAGGGGGCAAAGTTCCACTGACCACCAGCACAGAGGGGAAAAGGTCTACTGACCACCAGCACAAGGGGACAAAGTTCCACTGACCACCTGAACAGAGGGGAAAAGTTCCACTGACCACCAGCACAAGGGGACAAAGTTCCATTGACCACCAGCACAAGGGAGCAAAGTCCACTGACCACCAGCATAAGGGGGCAAAGTTCCACTGACCACGAGCATAAGGGGGCAAAGTTCCACTGACCACCAGCACAAGCAAAAATCTTGTGTTAATAAAAATGAATGTTTTAAAACTCACAGCCAGTCCAATATATCCTTGGCAGTGAACTGACTGGCCATGCGAAAGCTCGGACGAGTCGCGACTAATGGGTCGCGGCTCATGACATGATTGCCTGGTGCCACTACTCCTTTCCAAGCATGTGCATAGCCCCTATGTGCACTGTTATCCGATGCTCGGCTGCTGGGGCGATGCTAGGGGCAACTTGGCTCACATGCCGACAGAGAGGACTCTGTGTGCCCGCTGCGGCAAGCATGCCATAGGTTCACCACCACTGCTATAGAGGGATATGCTTTGTTCACATTTCATGAGAAAAAGGAGAGAAGCGCCTCTAAGTCTCTCCTTTTTCTCATCTACAGAAGTTGCTACAGCTTATTTGGAAGCCTTGCCCTCAGTGCCACACGGAATCCTACGCTCTCCATACAGTAGCCACTAATACCACGATCACCCCATACTACCATTTCCCAGGACTTTGCAGTGTTTGCGCTGTTACAACCCTTCCTCATTTTTTCTTGTTCATATTTCATGTCTGAGGTTTACAACCACTTGAAACAATGGGCTCCATCCACGAAGTGGCATGTACCTCTTTAAGAACCACGGTAAAATACCTCATAGCGTTTTTCAAAAATGTTTGTAAAATAAGGCATGCATTATTTCATCGAAATTTGCTGTATTTATCTCATGAAACCAATTGGTATTTTATCGCATGACATCACATCCACTGGGATGGATACAGCAGAGAGAGAATAGAACATCAGTCAGTTTTTATTGCTGTCTGTGCCACTGTTAAGAGAGATTCACCTTCTCTATTTTTACTGTTTCTCATTATTGAAAATGAAAGGGCAATAAATTCCCACATTTTAAATTGACATCCAAAGGCTAATAGTAGGGAAATCTCCCCAATGGGACACAGATGCAAAAAAAAAAAAAAAAAAACTGACGGGGGTTCTAACCCTCCATTACTAGTAAATAAATAAGTAAATACAAATTTCAGTATATATACACCATAGTTTGTAGATGCTATAACTTTCACGCAAACCAAATGATTTACACGTATTGTTTTGTTTTTTTACCAAAGACACGTGGCAGAATGCATTTTGGTCAAAATGTATGAAGAAATATGATTTTTTTTTTTATTAGATATGTTTTATAACAGAAGGTAGAAATATATATATATTTTAATTTTCAGTCTATTTGCATTTATATAATGAGAAAAAAAAAAACAGTGGTGATCAATACCATCAAAAGAAAGCTCTATTTGTGTGAAAAAAAATAATAATTAAATTTTTTTGTACAGCGTTGCATAACTGAAATTGTCATCTCAGCACTGAATAGCAAAAAATGGCCAGGTCATAAAGGGAGGTAAAATCTTCCAGAAGGCAAGTGGTTAAATACCACATGCCTGGACCACTACTTATTTAACTCATTTATTTATTTATTTTAGTGAATTGACTTTAACACCGTTTTATGTGATATTTACTGAGAGTTTTTGCTTTTTGAGACAACCACCGCATAAGGGGATAGTGAATTGACATTTTCAATATTGCATGCGATATTTAGGAAAAATGTGTCGCCTGACCCAAGTACCACATGCCATTTGCCTTAGTGAATGGAGTTTAGTGATTCTTAAGCATACTGAAGCTAAAATAAACTTATTGCATGAGCATACCTTTTAGGTGCATAATGAAGCGATCACTCTTACAATGAATCAGCACAATTTGTATCTAATATTAATATAGACGTGTGCTGTATTAGCCATTAATTAATGTAAAAAGTTTGAAGTTTTAGGCTGTATTGTAAAACACCAGTCAGCCCGTGTACACCCAGAAAACAACTGCTTTCTGTGTGTCCCATTTACACAATACAGCCATAGAACAGCCCATACAGCCCAGAACTGCTATAAAATGCAGACATGCAGACAATACAGGATCACATATCACTTTACAGCAGCACAGTGCAAGTCGCTGCTGTACAGTGATGTGAATGAAGTGAACTCTTGTTTAACCACCTCAGTACTGGACACTTTCACCCCCTTCCTGCCCAGGCCAATTTTCAGCTTTTGGTGCTGTCACATTTTGAATGACAATTGCACGGTCGCACAACACTGAACCCATTGTTATAATTTTTTTTAAACAAATAGAGCTTTTGTTTGGTGGTATTTAATCAACACAGGGTTTTTTATTTTTTGCACCCTAAAAAATACAAAATATTTTGAAAAAACCAAAAACACTTTTTTTCATTTTCTGTGCATAAAATGTTGCAAATAATAGAATCTACAAACTATGGTATATATACTGTATTTGAAAACGGATCAGTCCTGACTGCCTCATTTCAATAGCTAAACACCTCCAAACTTCATGTGGCCTTCAGATAAGCACAACAACAGTGTGTAGAGAGCTTTATGAAATGGGTTTCCATGGCTGAGCAGCTGCATCCAAGCAAATGCAATGCAAAGCGTCGGATGCAGTGGTGTAAAGCGTGCCACCACTGAATGTAGAGCAGCTAGACGTGTTCTCTGGAGTGACGAATCATGCTTCTCTGTCTGGCAATCTGATGGACATGTCTGGGTTTGGCAGTTGCCAGGAGAACAGTACTTGCCTGACTGTATTGTGCCAAGTGTAAAGTTTGGTGGAGGGGGGATTATGGTGTGGGGTTGTTTTCCAGGGGTTGGGCTTGGCCCCTTGGTTCCAGTGAAGGGAACTCTTAAGGCATCAGCATACCTAGACATTTTGGACAATTTCATGCTCCCAACTTTGTCGGAACAGTTTGGGGATGGCCCCTTCCTGTTCCAACATGACTGCGCACCAGTGCACAAAGCAAGGTCCATAAAGACATGGATGAGCGAGTTTGGGGTGGAGGAACTTGACTGGCCTGCACAGAGTCCTGACCTCAACCCGATAGAACACTTTGGAATTAATTAAAGCGAAGACTGTGAGCCAGGCATTCTTGTTCGACATCAGTGCCTGACCTCACAAATGTGCTTCTGGAAGAATGGTCAAACATTCCCATAGACACCCTCCTAAACCTTGTGGACACCCTTCCCAGAAGAGTTGAAGCTGTTATAGCTGCAAAGGGTGGGCCAACTCAATATTGAACCCTTTAAACTAAGACTGGGATGCTTATAAAGTTCATGTGCGTGTAAAGGCAGGAGTCCCAAAACTTTATATTTTGTTTTTTTTGCTGTTTTTACAATATTAATATTTTTATTAATATATCCTCACATCAGAGCAGTACAGTGTTGCCATAGTAACACTGCACTAACCTAAGGAAGTGATTGGTATTTTTTGTTTCATCATGATTGCTTATACAGCCATGTATAATCAATAATTTCTGACAGTTCTTGGCTGCATTTTTGTGATTGGCTACAGCTGTCACAAGGTACGGGGAGGCGGTGACCAATCACAGAGCTCACAGTTCTGAATGGCTGCATCAGTGGTAGCTATCTTTACTACTGGACATGTGATTGCTGAGAGGAGGAGTTTTAAGAGGTGCAGGCAGCAAGGTACCATGGGATATATAGTCCTTAAAAATTGAATGTAAACAGCAGAGGAGAAGCTGCAAAGCATGCAAAGAATCCAGGAAGATGTGGAAAGAGATGGCCAACAGACAGGCAGAACCATGAAAGGGCAATCTTTTTAACCACTTGCCTACCAGGCACTTATACCCCCTTATTTACCAGGCCAATTTTCAGCTTTCAGCGCTGCCGCACTTTGATTGACAATTGCGCGGTCATGCAACATTGTACCCATATGAAATTTTGATCATTTTTTTCTCACAAATAGAGCTTTCTTTTGGTGGTATTTAATCGCCACTGGGCGCTTTACTTTTTGCGCTATAAATAAAAAAAGTGCAAAAAATTTGAAAAAAAAAAAAAGTTTCTTTGTTTCTATTATAAAATTTTTCAAACAGGTATTTTTTCTCCTTCACTGATGTGCGTTGATGAGGCAGCACTGATGGGCACTGATAGGCGGCACTGATGGGCACTGATAGGCGGCACTGATGGGCACTGATAGGCGGCACTGATGGGCACTGATAGGCAGCACTAAAGGGCACTGATAGGCAGTACTAATGAGGTGGCACGGATAGGCGGCACTGATAGACAGCACTAATGAGGTGTCACGGATAGGCGGCACTAATATGCAGCACTGATAGGCGGCACTGATAGGTGACACTGATGATAAGTACTGATAGACGGCACTGACTGGCATCACTGCTGGGCACTGACTGGCGGCACTGACTGGCGGCACTGACTGGCACAACCCCTGGGCACTGACTGGCAGCACTGCTGGGCTGCACTGGTGGATGGCACTGGTGGGCAGCACTGGTGGGTGGGCACAGGTGGGTGGCACTGGTGGGCACAGGTGGGTGGCACTGCTGGGCACAGGTAGGTGGCACTTCTGGGCACAGGTGTGTGACACTGCAGAGTGGCACAGGTGGGTGCACTGCTGGGCACAGGTGGGTGATCTGCTGGGCACAGGTGGGCGGAGCTAGTGGGCGCACTGCTGGGCACAGGTGGGCGGAACTTGCGGGTGGCACTGCTGGGCACCGATCATCAGGGCACTGATCATCAGTGCCCTGATGATCGGTGCCGATCCCCGCTCTGACAACTGCCGGTTCTCGGCAGTACTTTCCTCACAATCTGACAGCGTGAGGAAAGTGCAGCCGAGAACCGGCACTTGCATTTCCCTCTGATCAGCGTGTCATTGGACATCGCTGATCACGTGGTAAAAGGCCGCTGTGATTGGCCTTTTACCACATCACGTGATCAGCTGTGTCCGTAAGACACAGCGATCACGGAGATCGCCGGGTGCGCGCCCCCTGGGGCGCGTAGGAGAGCACGTTCTGGGAGGACGTCATATGACGTCCACTCAGAACTGGCCGGCCGCAGTGTAGCTATCGGCTATCTGCGGTCGGCAACTAGTTAAGCTTTGCCAAATAAATCCGTTTAGTATTACAATGTATATATATTGTGCAGTGTGTGTCTTGACCATAGAGCTTCATAATAAGCAGAACTCGCATTCACACTTTCATGGCCATAATTCAAAATGCACTATGGACAATGTGCAGTAGCCCTTTCCATCCAGTCACAAATCTTCAACTGCTGTTGAAAGATGGGCTAACCGGTTGGTATGGGTTACTGTGTACCTTTGTTTCTTCCTTTATAAGCCATTAGAAGAGACAATTCGATTGAACGCAAAGCTGTATCTTGAGAGCGAGCTGCAGGTGGTTATAAAGAAGATGAGATGCGCGGGCAGAGGTAAGAGAAAAGCCTGGGGGATGAAAAGGATACAGGCAGTCGGTGCTATCCAAGGTTATTAGCTTTCTTTGAGTTATGGTTTAAACATTGAGAAAGACACGACAAAGTGATGACACCAAAACCTTTCCCAGGAGGCAATAATTTCCTGCTAGACAAGACTTTCCTTCCTGTCTCAGCACCTCTACTTCTATTTGTATGCAGCAGGTATACCTTGTATTATGCCCCCATGTCTCTTTGATTGGAACGTCGGAGATTCTGCTCCAGGCCTGGGGGCTTTTTATTATTTTTGAACCATATACGGCGGTGCTGAGACCTGGGTTACTAAGGTAACAACTGTAAGAGAAGCCATAGGAACATAACAGTGCTTATAGGTTAACACTGGCACATGAACATACACTACCAGATTACTATCATAGACACCATTACATCTCATTACATTGAGTTCCAGACAGATATAAAAGAGATAAGTTAAAAAATATGTCCACTTTCCAGTGGCATTCAGTGTACACTTCTAAAGTGACGGAATTCAATACCCTTACCAAATATATAAGGTAAGTAAACGTTTTAATCCAGAAGAGGGTACACATCTGCAATGTCCACATGGATGCCTTCAGATCCTTTGTATACACACTCCACAGTACTCATGATTAAAATCACTTAAAAGCGCATTATTCCCATGACTTCAACCTTAAGCAGCTTCCAGGAATGCCAGGCAGTGTTTTTCCCACACTAAAAATGGCAGCTCCGCTACTTCGGATCCTCTGGGTAACGTCCGACGTCACGTCCCTTGACGCGTTTCATCACTTCCTGGACTTAATCATAAGGGGTGTGAACTAAAAGTCTAAAATAAAAAAAAGTGAGCAGGCGGGCTCTATATAGCAGGAGAAATACTGCCTGTAGTGTCTCTGCTACAATAAAATAAACCTACCTTCCTGCTTTCAGTCTGCTATAGAATGTACACTGAGCCTGTGCATGCACAGCTCAGTTTAAATCCCGACACAGTGCCAGTGTGCCAGGGTGACTGCACTCCTGCGCATGTGCAGAAGTGACGTCAACCTGTATCGGCCAATCAACGTGACCGAAGTCCAGCACCTGGAAGAAGCAGGGGAGAAGATGCCAGAGCCAGCAAGAAAACCTTTGGGCCTTGGACTTTATAGCGATAGTAAATGCTGCTTTTTTTTCCTGCAGCAGATATAAGAAGCGCCACAGAAAATGCAAAATAAATCAAATAATAAGCAGCACCTCTAACCAAAAAAGGTAAAATGGTGTACAAATAAAAAGTGCGCTAATTATTCACAAAACATGCAAGGATAAATAATAAAAATAAATGAATTCATAAATATAAACATAAGTCCAGCCACCATAACAGGGATAGTCCAATATCAACTTAATGTCAATCTTGAAAACAAACACCCATATGCAAATCCGACACCAGATGAAATGAATACACTCACCAGAGCTATATGCTGATTATATTATAAACCAGCATGATAGCATTTTGCTCTGGGAGCGATGATCTGCAGGATATCCCAGTACAGGAACACCAACCAATAGTGATCCAATCAGCACATATGGAACAGCTAGGCAGCACATATGGAACAGCTAAGCAGCAAATGATCTTCCAATAACATGGGCAAAGCTTGAGGAATAAGAAGAGATATGATGGTGCAGTATGTTTAAAATCAGTAAAATTTTATTAATAAAGTATTGCACTCACAAAGAAGGTGTCTAGCTGACACCAGCAATGACAGCCTCTAAAATGCCACATCCACAAGGGAAAAACCAAGGGACGAACCTCCTGCACTGCGATCAACACAACCGACAGCTGGGAGGAATGTTCCAACGTCACGCCCACTAGGCCAGGCCCAACGCGTTTCATCACTTGATGTCTTCCTGTGTCTACAAGAAATGTAGGTACAGTGACTATCTCCAAAACAGGCACCTTTTAGAGGATATATACATATGTAGCAGCCGGTTAATTCACAGATGCAAGCGCACTGTGCTCTCAATGGACAGCATGCCATCCATTGAGAGAGCTGTGCCACAACCAAAACTCCCACGCACATTGTGGCTTGGCCTTTCAAATGGCCAGAGCCCGCAAACCCAGAAGGAAGACGAAGTAAGTTTGTATAAGTCTGAAAACTAGCACATTATGACATGAGCCTGCACGAGGGCTAGTTTTTTTTTTAACAAGTCTACTACCGCTTTAATACCACTTCAGTGCAGCTCTGTATTCATTATTAAATTTTTACAACTGAACTCCAGGCACACAGTTAATGCACAGATGAAATATATACTATATATGGGAGCTATATTTCCTGCCAAAGGATTTGTATTTTTGTCCATCCAATCCTGAGACTTACACAGCTCTTCCACACAGCAAAGCCCTGCCTGGCAGGGCAGGTGACCTGATTTTTCTCTGCTGCAGTTTCTCTGTTTTGAGTGCAATGGCATACCACTTATGCCCAGACAGTATGGCCATTTTCAGACTTGACTTGATCACCTCCCTCCAGTGCCCCCATCCCCAACTAGTGTCCTTTTGGACATTTACCCCTTGGCACCGGCGCCTCCCAGCCCTTTAAGGGTTCCAGAAGCCGGGAGGCGGGGCGGGGTTTTAGGGTCATGTGACCGCCGTGATTCGCTGTCACATGATCAGGAAAGGTCCCGATCGAAAGAGGAGACTGGGACCTTTTCATGAGTACCGAACGTGCGTGCTGGGAGCGCGCAGGGCGCATGCTCTCAGCACATATGTTTTTTTTAATAGACGCCACTCGGCGTCTAGGCCCAAACACTAGGAGGCTGCACATTTGCATTCAGCCGGCGCCAAGAGGTTAAACACAGTTGGTTGCTGCTAAAACTGCCAGCACAGTTGGTTGCTGCTAAAACCAGCTGCTGAACTTTTCAGTGTTTATTAGGACAACATACCATTTTGCAGTAGATTCTTCACACTTCTCTTTTGCTACTCCCTTAACATCTCTAGTATTCACATCAATTTGTATTTCAACTTTTAGAATTATCAGTCACTACCTCACATTCTGACTCCACATCTCAACAAGTTAAAAACATCAATAGATTTCATTGTTTAATTTTTCGCCATCATTCTTTCTCCTATTATACACCATTAACTTTGCATTACATTGTAAATTCCAACCCTAGTGTTCTATTGATTTTACTAAAATTTACTGTGTGATTTACTTCACCATAATTTTAAATGGCAGATTTCATCATCATTAATGTTTAAAATGTCTTAAATCGCTATCGTTACAAATTCTGTGCCACTTCAATCTTACAATTAAAAAAAAGTATATAATTACTAACCACATTTTAAATATTTCTAAAAGTTCTCAATAACTTACCTATGCTAATTTTTACAGTGCCTTCCATATAGGTACGTATATGGATGTATCTCTGCCCATGTGTCTGTATGTATGTATGTATTTGTAGACAGGTGCCTAAAATGTTATTACAGTATAGTATGCACTAAAGCAGTGGTCTCCGAACTGCAGCCTGGGGGCCGAATGCGGCCCTTTTCTTGCTTTTATTTGGCCCTTGGGGCACTATTTCATTTACTGACACCAATAATGGGACAACGTTCCTCCCAGTGACACCAATGATGGGCCATGGTTCTTCCCAATAACACCAACAATGGGGCCCAATGGCACGAATGATGGGGCATAATTCCTTCCAATGACACCAGTGATGAGGCACAATTCCTCACAATAATACCAATGATGAGGCACAGTTCCTCCCAATGACACCAACAATGGGGCACAGTTCCTCCCAATGACACCAACAATGGGACACAGTTCCTCCCAATGACACCAACAATGGGGCACAATGACACCAGTAATGGGGCACAATTCCTCCCAATAAATCCAGTGACGGGGCACAATTCCTCCCAATTACATCAACGATGGGGCACAATTCCTACCAATGACAAACAATGGGGCCCAATTACACCAATGATGGGGCACAACTCCTCCCAATGACACCAAGGATAGGGTATTGTTTGCTCCAACTGATGCTGGGACATTTTCAACTCCTGATGGTCACAGTGCAGCACCTCTAAAGTCTTAAGGACCATAAACTGGCCCTTTGTTTAAGATGTTTGGAGACCCCTGCACTAAAGGATTAATGTTTGGTGACTAGGGTGAAGGCTAGGTTCACATTATTGTGGGTGCTGGAATGTGTGTAAATATCACCCGTTCCTGCCCCCCCCAGGCACCCGAAGGCAAGATGCGCTGCTCTTTAGCAGAAATATCTGAAAACACAGAAGGTTTGGGGGTGTGAAACTGCACCTTGTGGTTCCATGAGGCTGTCCTGTGTGTGCGTTTTGGGGTCGAGGATCTTTTCCCTGCGTTTCCAGCAGGTACAGTATCCCATTCAAATGAATGGACTATTGTGTCTATGCAAATGCAGCACCCAGGACCCAGGATAAAGTGAAGCCTAACAGTGTGTGCTATTGTGTGCCTTCCTCCGCATGTTTCACTTCCTGTGCTTTGGGAGATGATACAGTATATACTAGTGGAAGTCGGACTTCATGGTTTGTCCATCTATGGGAAGTGAGCAGTGAGGACAAGTGAGGACAACCTGAGTAAACATGTGAACTGAATGGTATTTGTGGAGCTGCACCATAGCAGGACCCTAGTATGGGTTGGAAGACTAAGTTATCTGTATTTTCTTGTGGGGGACAATACTGATGTATTGGTGGACACCATTGCACACCACAGCTGCAGCCAAGTACAGCATTTATAATAAGGGAGAATGACAATGTCTTGTGTGTTCTGGATGTTGCACTATATCATGTTGCCATGGAAACTACATCTGGTCTGATTTACTTTATGAAGAGAAAGAGTGTTGGTCCTCACAATGTATTGGTAAACTTGGGAATGGAGTGTACAACTACAAGCTATGCGTTATGAAATGAGTAGTAATAAAAAGAAGGGCGCGGGAGCGGTCGGAGACAAAGGTTTCATAGGCAGCAAGTGCCAGGCTAGCCCTACTGAGTGCCTGGGTCCCTATCTTAGGGCCTGCTGCAGAATGGAACTCTTCTAGGGACTGGATCTGGGACTACATTCAGGAGGCCTTGCAAAGTAAGTGCAGTGGCTCCCATCCTTGCATTTGGGTGAAACATGATCAAATATACAGTGTGAGAACAGCTGGTGGAGGGAAATCAACGCTCAGCGATATTCCCCTTCAAATGACTCTGTAATTGGTGCCAGAACAGGTGTCACTGGTAGGTCTAAAGGACATTATCCTTCTGTATGTAGGGCCTGGTGAAGTGGTTTGGCCTCAAGGAGGCCATGAACCCACATGTGTAACAATAAAAAACAAGCAATCAGCTTGCAGTTCCCCCATGCTAACATGTTTATATACAGTATTGTGATATGAGGGATGTTTAGCTCTCGTGGTAGATGCAGTTTTAAATTGAATTCACATCAGTCCAAACTATAGTTAAGGGTTTGGTAGCCCAAATATAAGCAAAAGTAACGGTCTAACACATGCAGAATACCCATGGAGGGGTTCTTCTCCACCAAATCCAAATAATGGAAAAAAATACCAAGCTATCTCACTATTAAGGCTCACTCAGCCTTGGTTTGCAGTACCTTGCTCCATGGGCCCACTCCTGGCCTTGAAATAGGGTTTTCCAGCCCCCCCAAGGTTTGCTTACTCCTACATGGACTTCCAGACTTCCTCTAGCCCCTTGGACCCAGTAGCCGCCTCAGCTTTCTCAGCCTCCCAGACCTTCTTTTGGTTTCCCAGACCTGAGTAGCTGTCCTGACTTTCACAGTCCTTGAATGAGAAGTCCCCCCCTCACCAGGAATGCAGTCTCTTGTAGGAACACCCAGCTCTGCTGACAGGGCTCTGTCTCCATACAGCAGCAACTGAAACAACTGCCCTGAGCTGTCCTCAATCTGGGATTATAATGATCCTGTATACCTGTGCACTTACACAGGCTGTAGGAGTCCCATAAAGCCCAGACACATAATTGAAGGTTTGCTCCCACCCAAGACACTTCGGAACCTTGAAACTCCAGACTCTGATCCAGAACTACCAAGGCCAGAGAAAACTCAGTTTTCTGTACTCACACAATACCTGCTGGAGCTTCTCAAACTGAATCTTTGAGAGTCCTGTGTCATCTCTATATCAATTTACTAACTTCACATAGTGGGAGGGTCTCGACCCCCCCCTTTTTTTTTGATCCAGAGGGCACAACACCTGCGCCCATGATTGTGGTTAGACACCTCTGTGCTGGCTGGCTGCCACATAGGCCAAACCCTTTTTCTTGGTGTGCTTCCAGATATATCCTACCCTGGATCTCAGTGGGGTCCTACAGTTATTTATAAACTGCCTTCTCCCTCTTTCTTGGGGTCCCTGGGCTCATATTTATTTTCTGGGGGAACTCTGTCCTCCCTTTCAACTCACTTTCCTGGAGTTGTAGGCAACCTGCTTCTGATACTGCACCTTACGAGGAATCACCTTTTTCCTCACTAGTACCAGTTTCCACAGTAGGTCTTTTAGGTTCAAGACACTTTTCTGGTTACTCTTGGCAACCAAAACCTTATTCACAGGATCATTTGAATCACATTTTTCACAATTGTCAAAAAAGGCCTGAGGAAGGACCACACAAATACAAGCGACTATTCCCCCAAGGGATCTTCGCAAAGCTTCACCTTACTTGGTGTTCAACACTCTGTGGGCAGTTGTCCTAACAGCTGACATTCAGTAAAGCACAAACCATTGCTCAATGTGATAATCCCCACTGATGTACTCATTACACTGTCACAGTCACCAATACTATTAGCACTTTTTTCCACAGTGTTTCCAGGTACCTCAACTTGTACCTCTTTGCGAATGACAGAAATAATCTCTGCTGTTGCCACATTTATTCTGGACCCTTCCTTCTCCAGTATCTGCACCCTTTACTAACCACTGCCCAGTCCTTTACTTCCCCTTTATCTGAGATTTACAAAACCAGTTTGCACCAGTCCACAGCTAATTCACACATGGCTGGGCTTTCTGGTCTGGCTGGGGATTGCACAGGTTGTAAAATCCCCTCTAGCCATAGTGCTCTTTCCCTAGTTTCAGCGAGAATTGCATCGTTTTTCTGCTTCGATCGCCCCATCCTTGCACTCACACACACACCAATTTTTTACAGTTCAAACACGGAGCTCTATCTCCATCACTTTGCAGGCAACTCACCTGCAACATGTCACGCTTGTTGCTTGGATGTGCTTCCACACGACTCACGGTTCCTGACACATTTTCACCATTGGAACAGAGAACAGTGACAGATTTCCTTCATCTGCTTACATCCTCCACCAATTGTGATATAAAGGATGTTTAGCTCTCGTGGTAGATGTGTTTTTAATGTGAGTTTGCGTAAGTCCAAACTATAGTTCAGGTCTTGGTAGCCCACTTTTATTAAAATGAAAAGCAAAAGTAATAGTCCAACATATGCAAATTGCCTACGCAGGGGTTCTTTTCCAGTAAATAGAAATAATGGGAAAAAAATAACAAACCGCCTGGCTCTTAACCACTTGCCCTCCAGAAGATCTTACCCCCTTCATGAACAGGCCATTTTTTGCCACTGACATATGCAACACTGTATACAAATAAAATGTATATAATATTTTCACACAAATAGAGTTTTCTTTTGGTGGTATTTGATCACCACTGAGTTTTTGTATTATATGAAAAAAATGAAAAAAGACCTAAAATTTTGAAAAAAAAGCTAATATTTTTTACTTTTTGCTACAAAATATATTGAATAAAAATTATATTTCTTCATGAATTTAGGCCAAAATGTATTCTGCTACACGTCTTTGGTAAAAAAAAATTCCCAATAAGTGTGTAATATTTAGTTTAAGTTATAGCATCTACAAACTATGGTATACATCCTGGATTTTTTTATTTACTTATTTATGGAGGTAGTCAGTGACTTATAGTCGGACTGTGATAGTGTGGTGGGCAATCTAACACTAGCTGATGCTGGCTGGAGGGTACATTAACTGACTAACTAACAGTGACATCAATAGTGACACTAATATAGTGATCAGTGCTAATACTATACTTTGTCACTGTACTAATAACACTGGCTGGGAAGGTGTTAACATCTAGGGGCGACTGCAGAGCTCAATCTCCGTCTTCACAGGACTGAGATTGAGCTCTGCAGTCACTTTTGCAACAGTTGTTTTCTTATTCCAGGTCACAGTCCTGTACAATGTCCGTTTGTCTCTTTTGGTCATTTGACCACGTGGACCACACTTATGCTTATCAGACAACATTTTCCCGGACACTTCAGTCACAGAGGCACCAGCTAAGTGGGCACCAATAATCTGCCCTCTTTGAAGCTCAGTAAGCTCTGACATGACTCCATATTACTAGCAGCACACACAGTGAATGACGAAAGTGAGGCTTCCCACCTGTTAGCTAGGTGTCTCATCACACAAGAGAAGCATGGTACATCACAACGCAAAACATGTCATAACTTGGGTTACAGCACAGAAAGTATAAACATTTTACTTATTAGCTTTTTTCAAACATTAATACAGCCACACACAGACTGGGAGAAGGAAGATTGGTACTAGGGACCAATCATGTGAACTGCATGCAGAGAAACTGCTTTGGTAAAATTTTCCTTCAGTAAAGTGTTGCTTCATAAGAATTACTCACCTATAAATGCCCTTTCAGATCCACTCGGTCCATTGTGGTGTACTAGTGCTTGTGCTTTAAAAATGCATTCATTTATTTTAATGGGCTGCTAATGCACCACTATGGGCCTAAATCAGAGCTGCACTATTGATGCAGCACACCACCTACTACTGACGCAGTACGCCACAATGCGCCATAGTGCACCACCGTAAGCTGTGGTGCACTGCAATGTAGGTGCATAGGAGGTGCATTGCTGAAGGGCTTTAGGGTGCCATTCAGAACTAGAGGTACCACAACACACATTGCACCACATAACGCATAGGATTTATTGGGGATTTGAATGTTTCTCAGACAAGCAGGTTGGAAATACAGATTGAGAGGCACGGTCCAGGAGGTAACAGAGAAAAGCCGAGGGGAACACAATCCGCTGACAATACAGAGGGAAGAGAAAGTGCTTCAAAATACACAGAACCCAGGACCGCATCCAAACAGACCCTTATAGCCGTGGTTTTACATCTTCTAATGCTTCCAAAAAATCTTTAGGCAGCACTTGCCGTATGCTTAGCTCATTCATCACAGATGAGGTCTTAGCCGAGCGCAGTGAAAACCACAACAACATTAAATCGTTGTGATTTTTGGACCCCGTCCGCCAGCATTTAATTGCCTGCTCTGCCACCGTACAGATAATGCCGGTGCAGTTTGCAACAAGATCTGCTGTGCTGTTTGAGGCTTAATTTTTAGAGGATTTTACAGAGGATCCAATTAATTGGCAAACCAAATTAATTAAAACTGATGAAGTTCTATTCATCCATTATTTATAATCCTGTTACAGCCTGGAAGATGAAGGGGTATTAAGCTGTGTGTTTGTAAGAATATTTATTTCCTTGATTACAGAAGGCTCAAGCTAACCATTTCTTTGCCAGATAATAATTTACATCATCCCATGAGTTAACTGCTAAGGTGACATGGTACGTACTTTGCATCATTTTCATAAACTAGCTTATGTAAATAGGTTTTATTAGCATTCACAGATAAATATGTTAATGTTTCAGAAGATTAGTAATCAGAGGGAAAACTATCAGTTTGTTTTTTTTTTCCCCTAAAAGAGACCCTGTTGCTAGGACATTCATTTCAATAACAATCTTCCCATAAAATGTTATGTGCATTTACCAAATTGTATGCATATTATTTACCTGTAAAAGCCTCATCCAAAAGAGCTGAGACTACTACACCTACATGAACATCATCACATTACTATTGAAGAGCAACACTAATAAGGCAACATTGTGGTTCCAGCTCTATCTTTCCACCTTCCCAAGGGCCTTGGATGGGATGTCAGCACGCCCAGCAGACTCAGATGTCACTCAAATGACATTGTGCCCCTGGCAGCTACATAAAAAGATTATCTAGGTAGCAGGGGCGGACTGACAACTCATGGGGTCCCCGGGCAATAGGGGATCATGGGGCCCCTGTGTCCTTGCCCAAACTCAAAAAAGCCTATGAAAAAGGTACCAGGGGCATCTCATGGGGCCCCCTACTGACCCCGGGCCCTCGGGCAGCGCCCGAGTATCCAAATGGTCAGTCCGCCCCTGCTAGGTAGGTAAATGGAGAGATGGAGGAGCTGGGCCAGCAAAGACGGTAATCAAATACTTCTAGTAGAGGAGTGGGTTATAACATACCAGGAGGGAGGAAATTGACTCTTCCTGAAAAAGTCAAATTTGCAAGAAAGTTCAAAGGCACATTGCAAGTGCATATCAAATTGTTTTAGAAATTTAAAAAATGTAAGTAAGCATTGCAAATATTTGTTTGTTTTCTCTGCTGTTACCTGTTTTTTTTTAGGTTGGTAACAGGGTCTCCTTAAAGCAGAGTTCCACTCAAAAGTGGAAGCTCTGCTTATTTGCCCCCCACTGCCATATTTGGCACCTTTTGGGGGGGGGAAGCCTGTTTTTGACAGGTATCCGCTCACACTTCTGGCTCAGTTCGCTGCGGCAAAGTGAGCTGGAAGTTCGGCCCCCTCCTTCCTCCCGCAGTCACCTGGGAACCTTCACAGGTTCCAGAAGACTGCCAATGGACCAATGAGAATGCGCAGTGTGATTCGTGCATGCGCAGTGGGCACCCTGCTGTCACAGCCTGGTGCCCACAGTTGTGATGCCAGCGCCGGGGAAAGAAGAGGCAGAGAAGGGATAGTGCGGGTGAGCACATTGCTGGACCCCAGGACAGGTGAGTGTGTGTTTATTAAAAGTCAGCAGCTACAGTTTTTATAGCTGCTGACTTAATAAACACAAAACTGACTGGAACTCCGCTTTAACATGAACCTATGATTTGTCCATGCAGGGTGAAGCAATAGCTACACTTAGGCCAGCCATAGAGAGTTCGAATCTCGGCTGGTTCAGCAGGAAGGGGCTGAGATTTCAAACCATGTATGGGCAGGCTGAATGTACCCAAGTTGATCAATTGATCATTCTTGATTCAACCTGCCTGCTGGATTTTACATACGATTATTGTTAGCGGCTGTTATACCTGCTAGCAATAATTACTGCGGATCGGCAGGGGGGTTCCCCTGTCAACACTGTCTGAATTTCATCCCTGCAACCCTAATTTCCCAACTCTGAGGCACGCCCAATGGACATATCAAGTGGTGGGAAGGGGAGCAAAAGATTAGATGTGCTGCTGGGGAGGGGTCAAATTAAGTGAGCCCATTGGTTTGTACTTAATGGAAGTGATCACATGGCTACCTGACACCCATCTCCTGGTCCTTACTGCTGCTATGAATTGAGCTTGCATATAATTAGTTGAGTGCCATTCACTGCAGCACTAAAGACTAACTGAATGGCACTCTCCTAATGGTGTACAAACACTGTTCAGTGAAGTAGAGCTTTTAGCCCAGACTAGGGTTGCACCTCATCCCTTTAAAACTAAATACATATGAATTACACAGGTTCTGGGGCTAATTTAATGCAGATAAGGCACTAGGTGAGTTTAATTGCCACCTTAATCAGCCACAGAACCTGTGTAATTAATATGTGTTCAGTTTTAAAGGGATGAGATGGCAACCCTAGCCCAGACTATGTGATGACACTGTCTCAAATGTAGCATCCATGAGAGCCTGATTTCAGGAGTGGGATAAATGAAAAGTATAATTTAGCTAGTTACAGACTTTGGGCGTGTGGAGCACGCCCCAAAAAACATCATCATTGTACACAGGATGTGCGTAGCATGTCCATTCGCTCTGCCCTGGTTCTGGGACCCCCTCCCAGTATGCCGTAATTGTCAGCTGTGATTAATCAAATTACTGTATACTCAGAGAATAAGCTGGCAGCTCTAGTTGTCAAAAAAGCAGTCTGAATCCCAAACAACACTGATCCAGGCTGCAAAGATACAAAGTAGCATATTGTTACATTTGAATCTTTCTGTTCATTCATCTGCAGATCAAAGAGATGAAGGATGCAGATCTGATGTCAGTTAAAACAACAGACAAGTTAAATACAGAGGGTTTCTTGTTTGTTTGTTTTTTTTTAAATCAAAACATTCATCTGTTTAACTCCCTACTAACCCCTTAATTTACTCTAATCAGCCCTAATAAACTCCTTAGTCTCCTTTTCTTTTCAACTATTCTTTTCCTGCTGATTTTTTTTTTATTTGGTTTTCTATTCTATTCACTATTAATATTTAAACATTATTTGTTTTCATTCTGCTTACACATTTCCCATTTTAAAAAAGTGCACCACTGAAAAAACAACCACTTTAATTCATTTGTAAATAACTTTGCATTGCTTTGTACCAGAATCATAATGTTAGTATTATTTTCAACAGAACAAATTATGGAATAAAATGCATACATTTTATGTTCATTAACACCATTTATTTTTAACCTAACACTGCTCAAATAAACTTTTTGTGTTTTATTGTCTAACAATTGTGAGAAAAAAATATTTCAGAACAATATCATGAAAAGAAAGCTTTGTTCGTCCTTAAAAAATATGATATATGTATTACCTGTGATCTTTAGTAATGACATTTTATTTAGTTATTGCCGAATAAACAAGTCCATAGGAGAAATGTAAAAATGTATCTGTCATAGCGGGTGAATGTGTCAGAGGTGAAGTGGCTAAACTAAAAGACTGAGGACATTTTGTGACAAAAACAATTACTACTAGAGACAGTTCCAGATGAAAGGTGAGTACTGCAGCAAGATGTTTTTTTTTTTTATTTCAGATTTGCTGGGTTCCTTTTTCTGTTTTATTGCCATCTGTCTCTCCACTGGGAAGACCTTCTCACTTCCAGTGTGTTCACCAGAACTGGAAGCAAATCTCTGCATATAACACAGACAGCAATAAAAAGCCGGATGTGCAAGAAAGAAAACACCAAAAGCTGAATATATAAAGTTCAGACTCAGTTTTGTTCAGACTCTCATATCATTAAAAGCCACCTCATTTTGGTATTTTATGATATAAAAGTTTGAATAAAATTGCATCTGGAGCTGACACATAGCACTTTTCTTTGGGATCTTTTTCGAATAAAAACCTTTTTGGACCATATCAAGATCCGGGGTGTGCTGGCAAATATGTACGTTTGCCTATGATGTTTCCAGTCCCAGCTGGTAGTCACTACAGTACCCTCCATTGATGAGCCGTACTTCCAGGAATGTTTGTGAAGGGAATATGGTTATATACCCAGCATGCACTGGGCGTGCTCTGTGATTGCTGTGTTCCTTGGATGGAGCTGATCACAGATTGAGGCAAAGGACCAATCGTAGTGGCCCTTTACCATATGATCAGCTGTGTCCAATCACATGTCCTGATCACATGTAAACAGACCTGCTGTTTATAGGCAGTCCTTTCCTCACACGCTGTGTCTGTGTGAATAAAGGAAAGACGATTACCAGCAAAACTGTCAGTACACGGTATACGCTGACAATCAGGGCAGCCCCATCAGTGCCATTCAGTGCAGCATATCAATGCCCATCAGCAGTGGTGTTCCGAGGCAGGTGCGGGGGGTGCGGTCCACACCGGGTGGGTGACACTGACCGCACAGGGTGACATCGGACCCTCTCCACAAAAAGGTAAATTGTAAAGCAAGCCGACTATCCCCACAGGATGGATCGGATCTATTCTGCGGGGATCGTCGGCTTTCTTTACAACTTACCTTTTCTTGGAGCGGGTCCGGTGTCACCCCGTATAGGTTTCATGCCGACGATCCTGCAGGGCGGCAAGATGTGTCTCCCATGTAGATATGTCCCCCCTGAAGCAACTGCACATGTCCTGGTTTCAGACATAAGAAGCCAATCAACGATCACCAACTGTAGCATACAGCTGCCACAGTTAACCCCTTTTAGGCTGCACCGCTGATTATTTGGGAGCATAATGGATCGGAGAGAGGATAGCTACATGGGGGGGTGGGAGTGACATGGGGAGTACAGACACATGTGGGGAGGACAGTGACATGGGGGGGGGGGAGCGACATGGGGAGGACAGTGACATGTGGGGGGGTCAGTGACATGGGGGGGACGTTGTAGCGACAAGATGTGTCTCCCATTTAGATATGTCCCCCCTGAAGCAAATTGGGATGGAAGGGGTTACTTCACCAAAGGTACATGGTTGGATACAGTAGTTCTATCATCGATTGATCACGCCTGAAACCGGGACATGCGCAGTTGCTTCAGGGAGGACATATCTACATGACACATCTTGCCGCTACACGGGACCCACTCCAAGAAAAGGTAAGTTGTAAAGAAAGCCAACGATTCCCGCAGGATGGATCAGATCTGCAGATTGAGCATAATAGATCAGAGTCTGATCCATTATGCTCAATCCACAGATCTGATCCATTCTGCGGGGATCGTCGGAGGGGGTGTCACCAAGTGTTATTGCACCAGGTGACACCAACCCTAGGGACTCCTCTGCCAATCAGTGCCATATACCAGTGCCACCTTATTAGTGCAGTCTAATCAGTGTCTACTCATCATGCCTATTAGTGCAGCTTATCAGTGCCCATCAGTGCTGCCTCATCAGTGCCCATCAGTGCAACCTATCAGTGCCAATCAGTGCAGACTCAGTAGGGCACATATAGTTACATAGTCTGGCTGAAAAAAGACAAAAGTCCACCCAGTTCAACCAAAAATAAAAGTTATAATCCTATACCCACAATTGATCCAGAGGAAGGCAAAAAAACTCAGCAAACCATTATCCAATTTGCTTCTGCAGGGGAAAAAATTCCTTCCTGATCCCTCGAGTGACAATTGGATATTCCCTGGATCAACTTTACCTATAAATTTTAGAATCCAGTTATATTCTGTGTATCTAGGAAAGAATCCAGGCCTTTTTTAAAGCAATCCACGGAGCTGACCAGAACCAACTCTTGAGGGAGTCTATTCCACATTTTCACAGCTCTTTCTGTGAAGAAACCTTTCCATGTTTTGAGATTAAATTTCTTTTCCTCCAGACGTAAAGAGTGCCCCCTTGTCCTCTGTGATGACCTCAGAGGGAATAACTCTACACCGAGTTCACTATATGAACCACTGATGTATTTATACATGGTGATCATATCCCTCCTTAATCTCCTCTTCTCAAGAGAGAATAAATTCAGTTCCTCTAATCTTTCCTCATAGCTGAGCTCCTCCATGCCTCGTATCAGTTTGGTTGCCCTTCTCTGCACTTTCTCCAGTTCCCCAATGTTCTTTTTGTGAATTAGTGCCCAAAACTGAACTGCATATTCTAGATGAGGTATTACTAATGATTTGTATAGGGGTAATATGATATCTCTCTCTCTGGAGTCTATACCTCTTTTAACCACTTGCCTACAGGACACTTATACCCCCTACCTGCCCAGGCCAATTTCCAGCTTTCAGGGCTGTCACATTTTGAATGACAATTGCACGGTCATGCAACACTGTACCCATATGAAATATTTATCACTTTTTTGCGACAGATAGAGCTTTCTTTTGGTGGTATTTAATCACCTCTGGGTTTTTTTTTTTCTTTAAACAAACCAAAAACCACTGAAAATTTTGTAAAAAAAAATTTTTTTCTTAGTTTTTGTTATAAAAGTTTGTAAATAAGTGATTTTTCTCCTTCACTAATGTGCGCTAATGAGGCTGTAGTGATGGGCACTGATAGGCTGCACTGATGGACACTGATAGGTGGCACTGATGGGGGGCACTGATGAGGAGGCACTGGTAGGTTGAACTGATGGGCATTGACAGGCATCACTGATGGGCACTGAAAAGCAGCACTCATATATGGCACTGATAGGTGGCACTGACTGGCACTGATAGGCAGCACTGACTGGCACTGTTAGGTGGCACTGACTGGCACTGTTAGGCGGCACTGATAGGTGGCACTGACTGGCAGCACTGATAGGTGGCACTGACTGGCAGCACTGATAGGTGGCACTGACTGGCACTGATGGGTGACACTGAAAGGCAGCTCAGATGGGCACTGATATGTGGCATTGATGTGCACTGGTAGGCACTGATATGTGGCATTGATGTGGCACTGATGGGCACTGGCAGGTGGCATGGATGAGCACTGACAGCTGGCACTGATGGACACTGACAGGTGGCACTGCTGGGGCTACACAGATCATCAGGGCACACTGATCATCAGTGCTCTGATGATCAGTGTATATGTCCCCTCCAAGGAATGCTGATTACTGGCATTTCCCTGTTTATATGTGATCAGCTGTGATTGGACACAGCTGATCACATGACCGAGCCGACATCTACGGCTCTTTCTGTTGATCGGTGATCTGCTGTGTCCGTGCTCCCAGAGCCGTGCATGTGCGGTTAGAATGGGACAACGTCGTCCTAGAATGAGATAACCACCTTGCGCCTGTCATTGCACTATATGGCGGGCGGGAGGTGGTTAATTCAAGAGAGGATTTTGCTCGCTTTAGAAACCGCAGCTTAGCATTGCATGCCATTATTAAGCTTGTGATCTATCAGAACTCCCAGATCCTTCTCCACCACTGATTCCCCCAGTTGTACCCCCCCTAGTATGTATGATGCATGCATATTCTTAGCCCCCAAGTGCAGAACCTTACATTTATCAACATTAAACCTCATTTGCCACATAGTTGCCCAAATAAACAGTGCATTGAGGTCGGTTTGTAAATTGAAGACATCCTGTAAGGACGATACTCCACTGCACAGCTTGGTGTCATCTGCAAAGACTGAAATGGGATTTTTAATCTCAGACCCTATAACATTTATGTACTGCATATATTAAATATTAAGGGTCCCAACAATGAACCTTGGGGTACACCACTGACAACCCTAGACCATTCAGAGTATGGATCATTAACCACTAATCTCTGAATACGATCTTTTAGCCAGTTTCCTATCCATTTACATACTGATTTTTCCAAGCCTGTAGACTTTACCTTACACATTAGCCGTGTGCGGGGAACTGTGTCAAACACTTTTGCAAAATCCAAATATACCACGTCCACCGCCACCCCTCTGTCCAAGGTTTTGCTCACCTCCTCATAAAAAGAAATCAGATTTTTTGACAACTTGTCTTTCATGAATACATGCTGTCTGTTGCTTAAAATATTTTTTTATCTTATTAACCACTTTAAGTCCGGACACTTTCACCCCCTTCCAGTCCAGGTCAATTTTCAGCTTTCAGTGCTATCACACTTTGAATGACAATTGTGCGGTCATGCAACACTGTACCCATATGACGTTTTTAGCATTTTTTGACACAGATAAAACTTTATTTTGGTGGTACTTATTCACCACTGGGATTTTTATTTTTTAGCTATATAAATGAAAAAGTCCAAACATTTTGAAAAAAGTGTTTTGCAAATAAATAATATTTTTTCATAAATCTTGACCAACATGTATTCAGCTATCTTTTTAGTAAAAAAAAAAATAACCCAAACTAGATTGTAACCAAAAATTATAATTTTTGAAAACATTTATATTATTTATGTTGTTTTTTTTTCTTTTTTTAACATACAGTCACCCTAGCCATACAGTGTCACCATAGTGACACTGTACTACTTGTGGGGGTGAAGATTTTTTTTTTTTTTTTTTACACTGATTGCTTTTACATCCATAAAGGCTGTAAAAGCAATTATTTCTCTTTCTCTCTGGCTGCATTCTTGCAGACATTGAGAAATATTGTGAGAGCTGTGATTGGTCACAGCTTGTCACATGGTATAAGGCTGTTGTGAATAGCCTTGTACCATGTGACCTCTGTGATCATTCATAGTAAGCAATGATGTCAGAAGTGATCATTCATGTGATCATTGATTGGCCAATCAGTGATTACATGATCGGGACCTCTTACAGAGGTCCAGTACAGAGATCGGTGTTCCACTGTGTCCACATGCTCCCAAGGAATGTGGGAGCACAGTTATAAAGGGCCACCCACTCCTGTACTGCTTCCATCCAGCTGTTTATGTAAATGAGCAGGAAGGAAAGTGGTTAAACTCTCCAGTATCTTCCCAACTATAGCAGTTAAACTAACAAGTCTATAATTACTTGGTAAAGATTTTGATCCATTTTTAAATATAGGCACCACATTGGCCTTACGCCAATCCAGCGGTACTATGCCAGTCCCTAAAAATTAGAAACAATTGTTTTGAAATGACAGAGCTCAATTGTTTAAGGATCCGTGGGTGTATGCCATCCAGTCAAGGTGCTTTATTCACCTTCATTCTGTCTAAATATTTCTGGATCATATCAATTGTGAGCCAATGTGGATCATCTGGGACTGTGTCAATACCATACCTATTATGGACAAGAGCTCCCCCATGCTCCTTTGTATACACAGAGCTGAAGAAGGTATTTTATAAATTTACCTTCTCTTTGTCCCCAGTCACCCATTCTAGATTATTTTGTAAAGGGGCTACATGCTCGGATCTGAGCTTTTTACTATTTATATATTTGAAGAATTGTTGGGGGTTTGTCCTGCTATCCTTTGCAATCTGTCATTCGTTTTCAATTTTTGTGGCCTTGATTTGCTTTTTACATATTCTGTTATATTCTTTGTAATGTTTAAATGATGATAGCGTTCCTTCATTTTTATATTGAATAAAATTTATTTTCTAATTATGTATAGCTTTTTTAACTTTTGCCGTAAGCCACATAGGTTTGATTTATAGCCTTTTAAACTTGTTGCTCATGTGAATATATTTTGCAGTGCGTTCACATACAGTCTTTTTGAAGAACTCCCATTTCTGTGTTGTGTTCATCAATGCCAATATTCCTTCCCAGTCTAAGTCTTGGAGAGCAGCTCTCAGCCTTGGAAAATTAGCTCTCTTAAAATTGAGTGTTTTTATTTTCCCATGTATGCTTGATGTTTACAGCTAACAATAATGAAATCAGGTTATGGTCACTGCTACCCAGATGTTCTTTTATATGGACATTAGTAATAAGCTCTGCATGGTTTGAGATTACCAGGTCCAGCAGAGCATCATTCCTGGATGGGGCCTCTATGAACTGTACCATAAAATTGCCCTGTAGTAGGTTTAGAAATTTTTGCCCTTTAACTGTTCCTGCAGTGCCATTACTCCAGTCAATTTTCAGGTAGTTAAGATCCGTGCAAGGAGCCGAGTCTCCACCTCCTCATTAACACTGGGTGGCCTATAACAAACTCCAATGATTACAAAGTTACAATGTACACACTCCTATGTGCAGTTCCACCCATAATGCTTCAGCCTCATCATACTCTCCATCAACTAGGTCCTCTTTAACACCCACTGTGAGATCACTTCACATAGAGACAGACACCACCACCTTTCTTTTTTACCTTGTCTCTCCAAAAGAGAACATAGCCAGGAATATTAATGGCCCAGTCATGTGAAGAATGGAGCCAAGATTCAGCATTACCAATTAAATCATAGTTCTCTTCATGCACCGAAGCTTCCAACTCACCTATTTTGCTTTGCAAACTTCTGGCATTGGTGAACAAACACTTTAATTCATTGACACCTTGTGCGCACGTATTTTGCATATTTTTTATTTTCATACAATTGGTACCAATTCCAATGGTTGTTTGTAACATGGGCACCTTCTTATCACCTACCATAACCCTCCCCCCATCTTTCTCCATTCCACCCACCAATAAGGACTGACCCCTGACTGATCTGTCTGCTCCAATATAATCTAATTCTCCCTCTCCCCTTGATCCTAGTTTAAATATTTGTCCAGCCTTCCCAAAAACCTCTTCCCCAGCACAGCAGACCCCCTTCCATTTAGGTGCAAACCATCTCTAACATATACAGTTGCAAGAAAAAGTATGTGAACCCCTTGGGATTACGTGGAGTTTTGCATGAATTGGGCATAAAATGTGCTCTGAAAGTCATCTAAGTCACAACAATAGAAGAACACAGTCTGCTGAACATAATACTACACAAACATTAGATGTTGCCATGGTTTAATTGCACAAAACATGTAAACATTCACAGTGCAGGGAGGAAAAAGTATGTGAACCTTTGGACTTAATAACTGGTTGACCCTCCTTTGGCAGCAATAACCTCAACCAAATATTTCTTGTAGTTGCAGATCAGACCTGCACAACGATCTGGAGTAATTTTGGACCACTCCTCTTCACAAAACTGTTTCAGTGTAGCAATATTCTTGGGATGTCTGGTGTGAATTGCTCTCTTAAGGTCATGCCACAGCATTTCAATCGGGTTAAGGTCAGGACTCTGACTGGGCCACTCCAGAAGGCGTATTCTGTGCTGTTGCAGCCATTGTTTTGTTGAATTACTTGTATGCTTTGGGTCATTGTCCTGTTGCATCACCCATCCTCTGCGGAGCTTCAGTTGGTGGACAGATGGTCGTACGTTTTCCTGCAAAATGTCTTGATAAACTCTGGAATTCATTTTCCCATCAATGACAACAATCCGTCCAGGCCCTGAGGCAGCAAAGCAGTCCAAAGCCATGATGCTCCCTCCGCCATGTTTTACAGTGGGGATGAGGTTTTGATGTTGGTGTGCTGTGCCTTTTTTTCTCCACACATAGTGTTGTGTGTTCTTCCCAAACAACTCAATCTTGGTTTCATCTGTCCACAGTATATTTTGCCAGTAGTGCTGTGGAACATCCAGGTGCTCTTTTGCAAACTTCAAACGTGCTGCAATATTCTTTTTGGACAGCAATGGCTTCCTCCGTGGTGTCCTCCCATGTACTCCATTCTTGTTTAATGTTTTCCTTATTGTAGATGTGTCAACAAAAATGTTAGCATGTGCCAGAGATTTCTGTAGGTCTTTAGCTGACACTCTGGGATTCTTCTTTACCTCATGCAGCATTCTGCGCTGTGCTCTTGCAGTCATTTTTACAGGACAACCACGCCTAGGGAGAGTAGCAACAGTGCTAAACTTTCTCCATTTGTAGACAGTCTGTCTTACCGTGGACACATGAACATCAAGGCTTTTGGAGATACTTTTGTAACCCTTTCCAGGTTCATGCAAGTCAACAATTCTTGATCGTAGGTCTTCTGAGAGCTCTTTTCTGCGAGGCATGGTTCACATCAGACAGTGCATCTTAAAACCAGTAAACCCAAAACAGGTGTGTGTTTTTTAAGGGCAGGACAGCTGTCAGCAACACATCCAATATCATCACACCGATTGGAGTCAAGGTTGGCTCACTCCTGGCTCCAATTAGCTCTGGGAGAAGTCCTTAAGCTAGGGCCTCACATACTTTTTCCTCCCTGCACTGTGAATGTTTACATGTTATGTGCAATTAAACCATGGCAACATCTAATGTTTGTGTATTATTATGTTCAGCAGACTGTGTTCTTCTATTGTTGTGACTTAAAAGACTTTCAGAGCACATTTTATGCCCAATTCATGCAAAACTCCACGTAATTCCAAGGGGTTCACATACTTTTTCTTGCAACTGTAGGTTGCATCCCAACGAAAAAAGTCAGCCCAGTGCTCTAGAAACCCAAATCCTTCTCTCTTACACCAGGTATTTAGCCATGCATTTAGTTCTCTAATCTCCCCCTGTCTTTGCACATGACACAGGTAATATTTCAGAGAATGTCACCTTGGAGGTCCTTCCCTTCAACTTGCAGACTAGTTCTTTAAACTGATTCTTAAGGAGCCTCTACCCTTCATGTATTCTGTCATTGGCTCCAACATGAACCAAGACAGCTGGGTCATGCGAAGCCCCTCCCAGTAATAATCAACCCGGTCCACCACATGCTGAAACCTGGCACCAGGTAGACAGCAAACTATTTGGTTGAGGCGATCCTGGTGACAAATTATTCTATTAGTCCTTCTGATTATAGAATCCCCTATTATCACCAGCTGTCTAGGCCTTCCTGCAATACCCTCACCACCCCTCCTAGATGGTCTGCCCTCCCGGCTGTTAGGGATAGCAGTAACATCCAGGGCTGCCACCCCCACAGCTTCACCCAACTTGGCAAATCTGTTTGGGTGTTCAAACCCGGGACTGGCCTTCTTTTTCTGTGAGCCCCTACCACTCCCTCTCGTTACAGTAACCCATCTTCCCACCTGATAATACTGACTGGTCCCTCCACCCTCCACATCAATCCCATTAGCTACCTGCTCAGAGAGCAGAAGATTCCTTTCAAGGTTGTCAGTTCTGCCCAGTTTTGCAACTTGCTCCTCCAGATCTCTAACGCGAGCTTCCATAAGGGCAACCTGCTCACATCTGTTGCAGCGGTATTCATCCTGGAGCTGTTGCTCCATTGTTGCATACATGCGGCACACTGTGCACTGCACAAAACCTTCTACCCTGCTAGTACACATTATTCCAGTTATAATATCACTAATAGGAAATATCAGAAGTCACTTACAAGTTAGTAGAATCCTTTTATCTCCTGTTTTCCACTACGGTTTTTTAACGCCACTTAATCAAGTGTCCACTTTGTCAAAGGTCCAGCAAGCAAAATACAGGCAAGCTCAGAGTGAGCTCTACAGAAAGTTATATAGGACCTAGAGCACCTGTCACCAAATGACCCCTCCCCTTAATCAGCAGACTGAAGGAAGGAAAGCAAAGGGGAAAAAAAAGCAAATTAAAAAGTGACAGAAAAAGTGATTAAAAAAATAAAAGCTGCTAGCAAGACCCCAAATAAGAAAATAAAACAACTACAAGCAGCGGCAATCACCAGCAGACAAAAGCAAAACTGTTTTTCACTCTCCAGTCAAATTTCCCACTCTTCTTAGCTTTCATCCAGCAAAATGTGCCAGACATTAAAAAAAAGAAAAATTACTTATTTGTATAATGTAGCAATGGAAACTAAGAAATTTTTTTTTTTTTTTCAAAATATATGGTCTTTTTTGTTTGTTTAGCAAAAATTAAAAACCCCAGTGATGATTAAACACCACCAAAAGAAAGCTCTGTCTCAAAAAAATGATCAACATTTCATATGGGTACAGTATTGCATGACTGCGCAATTGTCATTCAAAGTGAAAGCTGAAAATTGGTCTGGGCAAGAAGGGGGGTGAAAGTGTCCAGTACTGAAGTGGTTAAAAAGATCCAACGCCCCACACTTTTTTTCTGCTTCCTCAGCAATAAAAAGCTGACAGTTTCCAACTCTTCCATGCTTTATACAAAATCAGAAACATTAGTTTTGGCACGAGTTGGGCTTTAAAAAAATGGTGTATTTTAGCATCTTATATTTTACCTCTAAAGCTAAGCTCCAGCCCAATATTTTTCTTTTAATTTTAAATATAGCAGGAAAAGGTGTCAGATTTTATTGCTGTCCTCATTGTGTCCCACTAACTAATTACCACTTCTAATATTTGAACTACATAACTGTGTAATTTCCTTAGCCGGTGTGTGAATTGCTGTAGGTTGCATTTTATGAAAATTAATAAATGATCTGATTAATATCCTTGAAGGACGCACGCTGGACTTCCATTCAAGACTTTTGCCCCTCTATAAAGAGCAATTATGGTATATTCTCATTGCTGTAATTAGTGTCAGAGGACACTGTGAGGAGAGTAAAACTTATTAGTAACATTTGGCTTTAATCCGATAATGAAAACTGGCAAGCCTAGCAGGTATTACAGGAGGACACCAATCTTAAAGTGATTCTAAAGGTTGTAATTTAAAAAAAAAAAAAGACATGTTATACTTATTTGCTCTGTGCAAAACCATTGCCCCAATCCTATTCTTTTTGGGTTCATTGCTGGCAGTCCTGGCTTCCCCCCTAGTGAGTGCCTCAAATAGCAAGCCTCTTTTTATGGGGGCACTCGAGCAGGCTTGCTCCCGAGCCACACTCCTGTGAATGGACATTGTCTATTAACATACAGAGCGTGTCTCGGCCCCACCCCCATTCTTTCCTCATTGACTGTGATTGACAACTAGAAGAGAGACAAGGAATCGCTGAATTGAGATGGGGTCCAGGTGAGCTGCCCCAGAAGGTTTTTTCCCTTAATGTGTACAATGCATTAAGGTAAAAAACCTTCTGCCTTTAGACCCATTTTAGCTAATATTGTCAGGGCTTCAGGTTTCTTTTCGAACAGACATTGCTGTAGAACCTCTGTCCCTCTTTGTTTAATCTGTAGGAACCACTTTTTAAAATGTATTAAAATGTAGATATCAGAAAGGGTTTATTCCTAGTTAAAGCAGAAATCTGGGAAACTGTTTTTTGGGCCTGTGCAGTGCAGCCCCACTTGTTTTCTTCTAGGGAAGAGGACACAGAAGATATACTCACCTGACCTGCCAATCCTCCCAGTGCTGACCCTCCAGTCCTCCCCCCCATGCTACATTGGTCTTGTAAATGGACTGTTCCTGATATCAGCATGCTCAGTGCACGTTCCACAGGCAGGAATACTCCACCATTCTACCATGGGGGAGTGCGGTTTTCCGTAGGATTGGCGGGTCAGCTGAGTATGAGCTTAGTCCTCACCCCTAGAGAAAACGAGCAGCCAATCCATGCAGTGGCAGCACATTCTTCCCTGACATCAAACCTGAACATAACCTTCAAATCTAACTCCGAATACTACATTTGACTCTAACACTTAATTTAGTCTAATACTTACCATAAATGTCTAAGCAACACTCCTGTTTGTGTGAAATTTTTTTTTTATATATACAGTATATATAAAAAAAAAATTCCACACAAACGGGAGTGTTGCTTAGAGGTTTATGGTAAGTATTAAACTTGGGTTAAGTGTTAGGGTCAAATGTAGTATTCAGAGTTAGATTTGAAGGTTATGCTCCGGTTAGATGTCAGGGAAGCGTGAGAGCTTTAAGGGCTAGGCTATGTGTTAAGATTTAGGTAAGGGGAGGGTAAAATGTTAGAGTCTGCTAAACAATAAGGGATTGATCAAAGGTTAAACAGACAATTGTTTTATTTTCTGCCTGTTTTCAGTAGCAAAAGCCCAGTCTTTAGCACTGCTGTAGGCTTCCATTGCCAAAAAAATGTAGCAGTGGATTTGGTTTTATTTTATGTATTATTTATTTCAGTTACTTATATTGCGCTGTCAATAACAGCGCTTAACATATATATATATATATATATATATATATATATATATTGTACATTCACATCAGCCCCTAACCCTAAAGGGGCGTACAATCTAGAGTCCCTAACTTTCATTCATACATAGACATACTAGGGTCAATTTACACAGGATTCAATTAACCTACCAGCATGTCTTTGGAGTGTGGAAGGAAACTGGAGCACCTGGAGGAAACCCATGCAGGCACAGGGAGAACATACAAACTCCAGCCAAGTGATGCCGTGTATGGGATTCAAACCAATGACACTAGTACTGCCAGGTGGAAGTGCTAACCATTTAGTCACTGTGGATTTGTTAGTAATATTAAAATTTAGCATCACGTCATGGGTATACATTATATATTGTGCTTGCTGTGGCAGTATTTAGCACATCCAGGCCATAAGACAGCCATTAAGAATATTGATGACCTAAGTGATATTACTGGGTTTTGCCAGGCCAACTGCACACTGGCACTGCTCAGGACCATATGAACTGTAGATTTTGACAGGTCCTCTTGCATTTCATAGTCTCGGTTAATTTTTAATTCTTGGTTGAGAAAACTGCTCAAAGACTTTTCAAAACTAATACATTTCCCCTTTCGCAGAGATCCACAAACCCCCAGGATGTATCTTCCTGCAGAACAACACAAAACACATTAAATAAAGCAAAATGAGGTATCAAGCAAAAAATAATTCCATGATTTAATTCAGGCTGTCTGGAAAGAACATCTGGATACACACTGAGAATTGTTCTGTGTGTGGAACGCCTGCTTGTTTTTCTTGTGTTTCATTTTGGAAATGTAAAAAAAAGTTGTTTCCCTTAATAAGAAATGTTCTCCTCAGTGTTGCTTGTGCTGTTGAAATAATTGGTGATCATTTCTCTGATGTTATTGCTTTGAGTTCAGAAACTTAGCCTAGTGGGGGGAGTTTTTTTATGGTGCAACATTCATGGGTGAGCACAGTGGGAGGAGTAATTTCCAACTGTGATAATGGCTAACTTTACAGGTCTGCTTGAATATATTCCTGATATGCTACAATATACTATTGTGGTATCATTTTTCTAAAAAGCTCCACCTTTTATAATTTAATAGCTGTTCTTTAGCTCCAGTTCAGTGATATTACCTAGGCTAAGATGATGTCATGAGTCTGCTGCAGGCAGGAGAAAACATTTACTCAGACTTCTCTCCTCCAAAGATGTTGTAACAAGGTTGTAACAAGGTGGGAGACTGCAACAGGGGCTGATCTGCAGCTGAGAAAGTAGATAGTGACCCAGGATGATGCTTGAATAAAAATGGTGCCATTAGTACTGGTTTCTCTGTGAGTGGTAATAAATAACTGGAAGTGTGACGCCAACACATTACTTAGCACTTAGCATGAAAAAATATAACTGACACTAGGTCTACTTTGAAGACCACTTCAAGCACCAATCATACGCAGAACAATGGAATATGTCTACCAAAGCCCTAATTTACAGCATTTAACAGGTTTGAGTTTGAGCGTCCTCTTGATCTAATAATATCGCTAAGCAGCAAGCATTACATACGCGTTAATTCATATAGCAGCATTTTGTATTATGTTATTTTATTTCACATGTGTGCTTCATTTTACAAAAGCCCCTTGAGTTGTGATCACCATACATAGGTATTGAAGTATTTAATTTGGAGTTGGGATTCCATATATACATATAGTTACAACACTGAGTGTGGATCCTTGAAAAGGTACACCAGTTTTTTGGTGGTAAAAGAAGAGCTTGGGCACCTTGGATCCGAGACACCTTTCCTTGGAACTTTTGTGTCCAGGATTCCTTATTGGGGTGATGGACTGTGCTTCTTTCCTTCTCTCTCCTCTGCGCTTCCTTCCCCCTGTGTGGGGGTCTCTGCTCCCGCATGCCTACTGGGTTAGAGTAATCCCGGCGTTTCTCTTCTGGAGATCAGTATGTATTTTTATAGTCCTTGAAAAGGTACACCAGTTTTTTTGGTGGTAGAGGAAGAGGATGGTCACCTTGGATCCAAGACACCTATGCTTGGAATTTTTGTGTCCAGGATTTTTACTGGGGTGATGGACAATGTTTCCTTCTTCCTATCTCCTCTCCACCTCCTTCTCTGTGTGTGTGTGAGGTGGGGGGTCCCTGCTGTCCCACAGTTCCTGGGTTAGACCAAGCCCGGCATTTCTCTCCTGGGGACCAATATGTGCTTTTAAACACTGGCTGATTATTATAGTTCTTGAAATGGTACACCAGTTTTTTGGTGGTAGAGGAAGAGCATGGGCACCTTGGATTCAAGATACCTATGCTTGGAACTTTTGTGTTCAGGATTCTTTATTGGGGTGATAGACCATACTTCTTTCCTCTTCTTTCCTCTGCACCTCCTTGTCTATGAGTGGGGCCCCCACTCCCCCTCCCAGCTCCTGGATTAAACCAATCCTGGCAGTTCTCTCCTGGAGACCAGTATGTGTTTTTAAATAGTGGCTAATTATTATAGTAATAGATATCTCCTGCAGAAGTGAATTTAATTTCATGAAACACATTGAGAATTAGCTTCCCTATCTGGAGGATGTTTGTGAAGGGTGAATTATAGCCAATCCTGTGGAAGTTATGTTACATCAAACAAATCTTGTATGAAATTTAAAATATGTTCTGGATTGATATACAGTATATTTGTGATCAATTGTAATATCAAATTACTATATATTTTCAGCTACTATTATGTCATTGTTTTTTTATTGGATTGTCTGTATTAACATAATGTAAAGAGCTTTTAATGACATAAAAAGTTGTATATACACTGCCCCGAACTACATCACTGACCTAATATCCAAGTAGCACCCAGCACGCACACTCTGCTCCTCACAAGACCTCCTTCTCTCTAGTTCCCTGGTCTCCTCCTCCCATTCCCGCCTCCAGGACTTCTCCAGGGTGTCACCCATCCTCTGGAACTCTCTGCCCCAACCCATCAGATTATCACCTACTCTCCTCTCCTTTAGGCGCACCCTGAAAACCCATCTCTTCAGGGAAGCCTACCCCACCCCCTGCTAACTTGCTGACCTCCATCCCCCACAGCTATCTCCTCCTGTGCCGCCATTCCCTCCCTCCTAGATTGTAAGCTCGAAAGAGCAGGGCCCTCGATCCCCTCATGTTTTGCATTGTATTGTTATTGTTCTGTCACATGTTCTGTCCCCCTTTGTAATGTACAGCGCTGAGCGAACTATTGGCGCTTTATAAATACTGTATAATAATAATAATATTTTGGTAATGCACTCATCTAAAGTCCTATGGGCATCTGTTGTTTTTTTCCTAGTGTATATACAGGGATGGTGGTACATCAGACCACAACTTCAATACTTTGTGATCCCTGAAAATTTCCCTGACTTATCCAAGAGCGCCAGTCCCAAACTCTTTTACTTAAACCAGTTTGCTGTTGATAATGCACCATGTGGAGATTTCAGCAAAGTAATCTGGACAGATTTGCTGCAGTTCTCAGGAGTATCGGCCTTGGTAACACGGCTCCTAAATAATAGAAGTTTTCTCTGAGACGAAATAAGACTATTATGTGTAAAAGCAGCCTGCAGCTATTCTTTGTTTTCCTTCTCAGAGAAACGGCTCTAAACAAACGAAAAGGGGCAGAAATCAGCAAGATATATTCAGCATGGAACACTCTCTGCGATGACAAGAGGTGATGGAGTTGGCTGAGGAATATCTGATTCCTATCAATCATTGCTGTGTGCTCAGCATGCCATCTGCTTTTTTTCTCTAGCTCATCTTCAATAACAAATACAGCAGTGATAGTATTAAAGGGGTTTTCCATTTAAATGAAAACCCTTCCCATTGATGATATTTCCCCCTTTCTCTGTCTTCCTATTGTTCACACTGAAAAAAAAGGCTTGCTGTGGAAGGATGGAGAGGGCAGTGTGTGTGAAAAAAAATGGAGTGTGTGCAGTGCCACCCCTGAATGGGGGATGGGGGTGTAAGTAGGCAGGTGCAGTTAGCCTTCCCACCTGTAGGTGTCCTCGTGCCAATATTGAATGGGAAGGGGAGTCTCTCGTGGAAAAGCCAATGGGATTTGAGCACAGGTATATTTTATTTCTTTTGCATAGTCCAAGGCAATGACCAGACCTGCACCTTTAGCTCTCTTACAGCTTGTGTCTATCTGCCCCAAATCTACACTATATCCACTGGAACATTTGCATTTGTGGAGCAGAGTAGGGATTGGCAAGAGAAGGATTACTTTGATGCAGCTGGCTAGTTTACACATGTATTGCAATGTATGTGAACTAAACATCCCTGTGCACAGTTTGTGAGAAAGGATGTATAGAAGTGTGAAGAAGGTTAATTCAGAATTTGTTAGCATATGGTCACATCCCTTTAGCAGCTGATGGGTTTTATATATATGTAATTAGTGATGGGCCGCACACCCCCCCCGTGTCAAACATTCAAACCTAATGAGTGTTTGACTGTGAACTTCGAACGCAATGCAAGTCTATGGGACTTGAACTTGTAAATTCAAAAGTGGCCATTTTGAAGGCTTATATGCAAGTTATTGGCCATAAAGGGGTATGGGGACTTGGGTAGTGCCCTGAAGGACATGAATCAGTGGAAAAAAAAATGTCAAAAGTACCGTTTTTAAAGGGGCAGTCATTTTTCATTGTGTAAAGTGAAAAAAAAATCCTTTAAATATCATGTCTGGGGGGGTCCCCTTAAACTACCTGCAAAGTTGCAAATCTGTACAATGTATAGAACCTGCTGCAGCAGGACTGATATATATAGTGCATGGGGTTCCCCCTGAAAGCCATACCAGGCCCTTTAGGCCTGGTAGCTGGTAGGACTTTTAAGGAGAACCCCATCCCTGAAAAATAGGGGGAAAAAGCATGGAGTCCCACCTACATTCCTAACAGACCCTTGATCCGATCACAGGCCTGGCAGGGCAGGAAAGGGGGGGGGGCCAATGAGCTCCCCCCTCCATGCGACTTACCAGGCCACTCGCCCATGGCATTGGGATGGTGTCCCCATGCTGATGGGATAAGGATGTCTTCCCCACAACCCTGGTCCGGTGGTTGTGGGGGTCTGCGGGCAAGGGAGCTCATTAGCATCAGGGCATCCCTTTAAATAAGGGACACCCTGATGCTGCTCCCCCTTGTGAATGAGTAAGGGGTACTTCTATCCCTTCCCATTCACTAAAGAGTTAAATTGAGTAAAAAATAAAGACAATAGACTTTTGAAAAATTCCTGTTCTTCATAAAAAAAAAAAGCGAAAAAAATGGTTCCATCATTGTAACCCATTGTCAATCATGGCATCCAGCATTGTCATGACAACGCAGACTCACCGAAATTAAAAAAAACTAATGCCTGCCGACCCATCTGCACCCGCCGAGCACTCGTCGCAATCTGACATTTGACGGTCAGATGTAATCAATTGGGCGGAGCTAGCGGTGATGACGGCAGTGACATCACCACTAGCACTGCAGGCATTGGCGCGGCTCACCATCCTTGTAGCCTCCTCAAATGGTGACAGGACAGTGCATGCATCCTTTATCAGCAGCCACTGGTGTGGCTCCCCTGAGCCTGTCCTTGTGCCATACTCACACAGGTACTCATTGATGGTCCTCTGCTGCATGTGTAGTCGCAGCTGCATTGCCAATGTTGAGTTCCACCTGGTGGGCATGTCACAAATAAGGTGGTTGGTGGGCAAGTTGAATTCCTGTTGAATGTCACCCAGCTGAACACTGGCAGTGTATGACCGCTGGAAATGGCCACAGACTTTTCTGGCCTGCCTCAGAGGATCTTGTGAGTGTGGGTACCTGTTCAAGAAATGCTGCACCACCAAATTCAGGACATGAGCCAAGCATGAAACATGTGTCAAGTGTCCCTGTTGGAGTGCGGAGAGAGGGTTGGTGCCATTGTCGCATACAACCATTCCTGGCTCAAGCTGCCATGGCGTCAACCACCTCTGAGGCTGCCCCTGCAGAGCTGACAGTATCTCTGTCCCGGCGTGGCTCCTGTCCCCTAGACAAACCAGCTGAAGCATTGCATGGCATCTTTTAGCCTGACTGCTTGCGTAACCCTTTGAACACTTAGGGAGCACTGCTGCTTCAGAGTACAGTTCAGCAGAAGAGGCCATAGAGGAAGAGAAGGAGACAGATGCGGCAGAATCACCACCAGATTTTTGGAGGCGTGGTGGCGGAACAAACTCCAGCACTGAACCCTGTCCTGCATCCTTCCCAGCTGCCAGCAGAGTTACCAAGTGCGCCATGAAGGAAATTTTAATGTTAGCGATTTGGCCAAGCTAGTATTTAGACACTGAGCATGTGGATGGGTGGGGCAGTATTTTTTTTTATGGTTCAGCAACTGCGGTAGCAAAATGTGCCTGGTGAAATCAACAGGTGGTGTACTGCTAACAGATTGGATGCAAGAACCAGTGGCACCCACTGCTATACCATCATCCCTCTCAGTTGAGGCTCATGAGATCAAAAGAAAAGCCCACACCAATGAACTTTTGGAAGTCAGTGTGGCATCTGCAGCACCCTGCACCTGTGCAGCTCTGTCGTGTGATGCAATAGGGTAGCTGCTCTTACGCCTGCCCCTGGAGGACATCCTGCCTCGGTGGAGTTGTGCCTCCTCCTCACTTTCCTCCTCTGTTCTCTCAGGCACCCACGTACAGTCAGTGACCTCATCATCCGCCCCTTCCTCATCACTGGAGCCAACTTGGCAGTATGCTGCGACTGGGGGAACATGACTGCCAATTTCTTGTCCTTCATTGGCACCCCCTCTCTCTAGCCTCACGTCACTCCCTTCCTCAACATCGAAGCATTGATAATGCTGCACATCCTCCAGCAGCATGTGACTGACACTATGAATAATTCAGGTGACTCCTCCATGCTTGACGGTGGGGCAATAGAAGGAGTAGCTGTGGACAAGGAGTCTGTGGAATCCACCGCTTTGGCAACTGCAGTGGAAGGAGAACTACAGTAGTACGAGTCTGGGTGACAGGGGATGAGGAGGATGGCTTAGTTATCCACTCCACCACTTGTTCTGCATGTTGTGGCTCAATAACACGGCCAGCACCTGGAAAAAAAGGACAAGCATGCCCTTCCTGCAGAGGATGCACCAAGTCCACAACCATCACTTTTCACTGTGGACACGGAAGCTGCTTGCCGTCTTTTAGGTGCCTGTGAGCGTCTGCCTCTCCTTGTTGGCTTTTAAGACATGATGGGGATTTTTATAACTTTTTATTTTGGAGTGTGGGATGGGAATTTGGTGCTTGGGTGCAATTCTTTTGTGCTTGGTGCACTATAAACCTGTTTTATTTAGTTATTTATTTTTAATAAAGTAGGGGGTATAGCAAATATGAAGAATTTTATTTTATTGCTGAAAAAAAAATTAAGAAAGCCAAAAAAAAGGAAGAAGGAAGAACACCTGCAACTCAGAAGGAGGAACAGCAATAATGGAGAAATTTTTTTTTGCTGCTGCTGCTGGAAAAAAAAAAAAATTCATAAAGCTAAACAAAAAAAAAAAGAAAGGGAACCACTGCTGACGCAGAAGGGGGGAACAGCAATTATGCCCAAAATATTTTTTCTGCTGCTGCGGCAAACAAAATTAAATTTAATTTAATAAAAAATTCATAAAGCCAAAAAAAAGGGAACTGCTGCTGAAGCAGGAGGAACACAGAAGGGGGAACACTAATGATGCAACAGAACCTGATACTACAAAAAAAAATAAAATTATATATATATATATATAAAATAACAGAAAAAAAATGGGAACATCGGTCATGCAGAAGTTCTGTAAAACACACTGACACTTCAGTGACACCACTACACTGCTGTTTACAACACCGCTCTACACTAAACTATACTCCTAACACACCACTAACTACTCCACTAAACTCCAGCAAAACACTACACAAGGCTGCTTTGCAAGCCTTATATAGTGTTGGCCATGAACCTAGATGTAAGCCATGTTTGGCCAAAGTCACTGTGACTTTGGCCAGTCAAGGCTCTCACAGTGCATTGTGATGTGATCGGTCAAAGCATTGCACCGGACCTGGCAATCACAATGCACTGTGAGAGCTCAGTGCATTGCTGGGCGTGGTGGGCAGATGGCTCATCCCTATGCTCTTGGAGGACCGGAGAGATGTCACTTGCGGTTCCGGCCATTTTTTTTTTAAAAGCACTAGATCTATGCTTTTTTTTTTCTCCAATGCTTCACATTGCAGAGGAGAGATGTGGGGTTTTATTGACCCCATATCTCTCTATAAAGAGGACCTGTCACTAATTATTTCTATCACAAGGGATGCATGCATTTCTTGTGATAAGAATAAAAGTGTTTACATTTTTTTTTTAAAGGAACAGCACAAAAAACCCCAAAAACATTAAATAAATTAAAAAAAAAAGTTTAAAGTGCCCCCATCCATCTGTGCACACACGTAGTGGTGAACGCATACATAGGCCATGCCCACATATGTAAATGGTGGTCAAACGACACACGTGAGGTATCACCACTGAGTAGAAATATAGGGGTCTGATAAAGGAATGTTCTAATGTACATATATGTATATTAGAATTTTTACTGCAGTTCCTTTTTTTTCTTCTTAGGACATGTGATTTGAAGTGTGTCTGAAGGCGCAGACCCAGCCGGCTGGATTTCAAAGGTTAACTTCCTCTTTCAAGTTTAAAAAAAGCATCTTATGGTCAAACCAGCTTGAACCAGCAACCATCTATCTTGGACTTATTTTGAACTATTAACCTACATTTAACTCTGAGTTTGCTGTTAAGCATATTAGAATTGATTGTATTAAAACCATATGACCATACCTGAAACTCAGTACGATCACGCCTATACATTATGTCTATATATGTAATAGTCTAAGCTTAAAGAGACAGATATATATTTTGTATTACCTTAGTTCATCTCACATGAGGTGAACTTTTGTATGCTATATTATCTCCACTGCAGTGTAATAAATGCACCTTTCTTTACCAATTCGGACTCGGCATCTCATCTAAAACGTTTCGCTTGAAGACACCCTAACCTGAAGTTAAAGTTTGGTGCCGTAACTCGGATCGTTCCATTGGACCCCAGGCCAGGAGAGACGTGAAATCCACAACGGATAGACCAGTGGCCACGGTAAGACCCTTGTTCTTACTTATTCTGTCCCTTGTGGCAAGTAACTGCTGGTGTCTGAGGTGTTTTGGAAGTAGAAGAGTTTTGTAATGATTGATGAGATGGCGAGATAAATATGGATCAGGGTAACGTTAATAACACACAGTTTGACCCAAGAAACTCCTCTAGTTTATATGTTGCAGGAATACTAGAACCTATTATTATTATCTTTGGTGGGCTGCTGATGTTTTGTTTCTATGCATGGGGTGTCAATAGATTTGTAAGAATTGTGAGAATTGTGAGGTCTGACCAAGGGACTGAAGTGGCATAAAAAGCCTGTGTGGCATAAGCCCGTGTGGCAAATGTAAAGAAGTGCCATTGATGGCTACTGTGTGTGGCCCGGGGAAAACAATTTAGGTGACGACCCAAATTGTAAATAGAGACCGAAAAGGAGGACGGCAGTCCAATAGACCTCTCAATGCCGGGAGAGTATAAATGTCACAAGTAAATTCAGTGCTTTGGCAGAAATGACAAATAACTATTGACAGTGGTTGGGAAAAGACACCAAGACTATTATAAGTTGGACAAAAAGCAGACCTGATCCAATCCCCAAGGAAGGAATGTATGATGTATCAACCTGGGTCTCTGTGTATGTTGACTTTCATGGCAGACTGACAGAATTGTTGCTGGGAATTAAATGTGTACAGTGTTGGATTTTTGAAAGTATGAAACGTGATGAAATCTTGATTAGTCATCAGCCTGTTAAGACTGTTCTAATGCATTTTACTGATGGGCCTAGTAAGACAGAATTACACCAAAACATGCAAGTGTTATCAAAATGTTTAAGAAATGGAAAGATACCACTCATTATCGACTTTTGGCTTGTTCCTCAACTAAGTTTCTGCTTAATTCCAATGTGTGCTTTCATCATTTGCCCAGAATAGCGCCCCCATTGGTGGATCAGGATACTGTGCTGTTCCCCTCATATTTGTTATTTAACTGTGCATTGTATCACCAATTCTTATTTCATCATGTTTTCTTCTATGTCTTGATTTGTTGCTGCCATCTGCTGGCCAGAATTTGCATGCTGCATGCCCATGTTATAGCTAGTAAGTGTTTTCTCTGCTGGGCGTGGTTTTAGGCAAGCCTTGGTTCTGGTCACTTCCTGCAGCCATTTTATCTGCTATATAGCTGTGTGACAGGACATTCAATACCCTGGGCTTGTGAAGGCATCAGTTTTTGACCAGCAGTTAGCCTCAGGAAAGATATCACAGGACAGCATCAATACCTCTACTACCTTACAGTATTGTATCACTGTTTGTCGCTGTATTTTGGACCAAATAAACCCACGCTGATTTCATTCCCGTGTATACGTTTGGATCCATCTAACCTGAACATCTGCCGGTCCGGTCTGCTCCACTGCTTGGATACGAAGGTAGGAAGTTACACAGCCATTATCAGATATACCTTCATTCGCCTTCATGTGGGGACAAAACAGTCAAAAACTGCCTTAAAGTCCATACCCCACTACAGATTCCCTCAGAGTCCAGTACCACACTCAGGAATCTCCCTAGCAACAGGCCCACTTGCAGCAAATCTGCCCGGCTACAGTGCATGTTCCACAAGCCTATGCAGAAGCACTGCACATACGCAGTATCTATAGTCTCGCCTGGAAGTCCTCCACAACTCGCCAAGCCATTCCTAAAGTCCTATATTAACTTTTGCTCGCATAACAGAAGTACTGTTTATGCACGCTCCTTACATTGTTGTGGCCGCGGCAAAACCCCGCAATTCACTATAAACATCTTAGAAATTTTATCAAAGTGCCCTATCGGAGCCGTGCTGCGATATTCAGCACCCAATTCAAAAGTTCATTTTCTTAAAGAGACAGCGCACCTTAAGTCAAAATGGCCGAAAAGGACTTTGCACAGTTCCCCAGTGATGAAATAAAGCAAATGCAACCTGATACTGATCATTATGAAGGGCAAGAAACAGAATCCACACTTCCAGAAGAACAAGTCGTACGACCAAGACGCTCTCTCAAACCGACAGTAAAGGTCATTGAAAATTATCACACCACGAAAGATGAGCTATGTGATAACCTGGAGGAGCAATGGGAACAAGTTTCCTCCCTCATGTCCGGACTTAAATCCTCCTCAGGTGATGCCACAAGCTTACAAGTTGCCATCGGGTGGCTGGACACAGCTCAAGAAAGATACAAGAGACTGTCCACAAGGTATATAACCTTTCTAAAAGACTCTAATATCGATGAAGCCCTATCAGAACTGAGCAAGGCAGAATCAATAGCCAGACAAAGAGACGTCATGGTGCTGGATGTTAAAGGTAAAGCGGAACTCCGTATCTCTCATTTGCAAGAAACTAGATCACACAGATCAAATTCATCTAAACATTCCTCTCGGTCATACAAATCATCATGCTCAAGAAGCTCAGCCTTGAGCGACAGATTACTAGAGGCCCGCATAAACGCAGAGCAATCCAAGGCGAGACGCTCCTTCACAGTAAAAGAAGCTCTTGCAAGAGCAGAGGCAGAGGCCAAGAGGGCAGAAGCAGAGGCCAAGAGGGCAGAGGCAGCGGCAGAGGCCAAGAGGGCAGAAGCGGAAGCAGAGGCAGAGGCCAAGAGGGCAGAGGCAGAAGCCGAGGCCAAGAAGGCAGAAGCAGAGGCAGAGGCCAAGAGGGCAGAGGCAGAAGCAGAGGCCAAGAAGGCAGAAGCGGAAGCAGAGGCAGAGGCCAAGAAGGCAGAAGCGGAAGCAGAGGCTCGAATAAAGATTTTTGAATCAGAGATGCAGGAGGAAATTGCGTTAGCTAAAGTAAGACTACTTGAGTAAGCATTGAGCCAAGGTCTTGATCCAGTCTGCTCGCTACCACAGGAGATAGATGATCCAGTTGATCGCACCAGTGACTATGTACTGAATCAGGTATCTGTTTGCAGTACCGTCCAAGCCAACAACACTGAAACCTCCAAGTCAGCTCTGCCTGCGGTACCAGTGCCACCCACAGCACCCGAGCAACCTAATAACCATTACCCAGATGTGCCCTCTCAAGGACGGTTGTTACAGCAAGATCGCTACCAGGCGTTTTCTGGCCTACCTCCACAGCTCAAGCAGCAGTCATCACAATCCACAGAGGCTAAACGAAAGCTTAACCCTGCAGCTACATCATTCTACCCGGAAGCATCTCGCCCTTTCACGCCAGGCAGCCCATACGCCCCAGGGGCATCACAAGTCGTCATGGCAACAAGCAGTGAGAAATCAGATATGTCTGAGTTTGCCAGGTTTATGGTGAGCAGAGAGCTAATCAACACCAGTCTCTCAAAATTTGATGACCGTGCAGAGAGCTACAGAGCTTGGAAGGCAACCTTCAAGGTCGCCATCGCTAATCTCAACCTAACCGCAGAGCAGGAGTTTGACCTCTTGATCAAATGGCTGGGCCCAGGCTCCACAAATCGTGTCAAGAGCCTCAGAACTGTCTACGTGGGACAAGCAGAAGCAGGTCTAGCTGCTGCCTGGCAGAGACTCGAACGTACCTTCGGCAGTGCAGAAGCAATAGAGAAGGCCCTATTCAAGAGACTGCAGAACGTTCCAAGGATCAATCTCAAGGATGTCCAGAAGCTTCAGGATTTAAGTGATCTGCTCATGGAACTGGAGCTTGCCAAGGGTGACCCTCGTCTGTCTGGGCTGTGCTACCTGGATACAGCTCACGGAGTGAACCCAATTGTCGTGAAGCTACCATACAGTCTGCAAGAAAAGTGGGTGGCATCAGTCTCAAGGTACAAAAGAGAGCATGACGTCACCTTTCCCCCATTTATTCACTTCTGTAGGTTTATTGATGAACAGTCCCAGATGAGGAATGACCCCAGCCTCGACTTCCTGGAATTCAACACTACAGCTTCAGCAACATCATCATCAAGGTATGAAAGCATCATGCATAAACACAGAGACTTCAAGAGCAGCGTGAGTGTTAGAAAGACTAACCTACCATCTCCTGTAGTACCCACGGGTAAACAGTACACTACCTCATCAGGAGATAAGACCTTCAATCGTGAATGTCCCATTCATAAAAAACCACACTCTCTGAACAAATGTAGAGGGTTTAGATCCAAAACCATACAGGAGCGCAAGAAAATCCTCACCGAGCTCGGGGTATGTTTCAGATGCTGCGCTTCATTGGAACACATGGCTAAGGACTGTAAATCTGTCATCAAGTGTGAGGAGTGTCATAGTGAAAGACATGCCTCAGCTATGCACCCAATCCCACTCTCCAGAGATTCACCCACTGCCGTCACCACCAGTCCTGCTCCAAGTCATGGCGGGGAGCCCCAAAATTACGCTAATGCAGCAACTGCTGTTTCCTGCTCATGCTTGTATGTATGCGGGGAGGGCCAGTGCGAGAAATGTTGTGCCCGAATATGCCTAATCAAGGTCTAACCAGAGGGACTACCAGAGAAGGCAGTAAAAATGTATGCCATCATCGACGACCAAAGCAACCGGTCCCTAGCAGGTCCTAAATTCTTTGAAGCCTTTGGAATAAAGGGACCATCTGAACCCTATACCCTAAACACCTGCTCGGGCCGCATAGAGACTAGCGGCAGAAGGGCACAAGGATTCATCGCTTCTCCTGTCAGTGGGGATACGGAAATACCCTTACCGACGCTGATCAAATGTGATCAAATACCCAACCATAGGGATGAGATTCCTACCCCAGAAGCTGCATTTCACCAACCTCACCTAAGGCACCTAGCCAACGTTATCCTACCTATGGACATCAACGCCGAGATTCTACTCCTGCTCGGCAGAGACAATCTAAGGGTACACAAAGTGCGTCAACAGTGTAATGGTCCTGACTATGCGCCATATGCCCAGAGACTGGACTTGGGATGGGTAATCATAGGAAATGTATGCTTAAATCAACCAAAAATCGACTCCTTCAAAACGTACGTGCGTGCAGATGGACGCACAACTTGCATTAAGCCGTGTCCTCATCACTATGAGGTGAAAGAGAAGTCTCCAGGCCTCGTACAACTACCTGACGTCATTACTCCCCTCTTTGCCGACAACTTGGGGAGATCAGTCTTTCATACAACCAAGGACGACGATAAAGTAGCCTTGTCAGTAGAGGACAGAGAATTTGTCAAGATAATGGACAGTGAGTTCTTTAAAGACAAAACCAATCACTGGGTTTCTCCATTACCCTTCCGAGCTAACAGGGTAAGACTCCCGAACAACCGGGAACAAGCTCTGTCTAGATTTAACTCTCTTCAGCGTACCATGAACAGCAAGCCTGAAATGAGAGAACACATCGTCGCCTTTATGGATAAAATATTCCGTAACAACCATGCAGAACCAGCTCCATCCTTAAGGAAGAACGACAAGTGCTGCTACTTGCCTTCATTCGGAGTATATCATGCCACTAGACCTATGTCTGTAGGTTCCTTTACTAACTCTACTTGGCTTACAGGTCCGGAGTTTCTGCTAAGACAGGCGGACGAACGTGTACAGGAAGTTTTCAGCATCCAGGATCCGGATAATGATCCAGAAATCCGCGCCGAAGTCAGTGTATTGGTCACTGGAACAAAGCAAACCTCCAGCCTCGGTAGCCAGCGCTTTGAACGTTTCTCCAGTTGGATGAGACTCGTCAGGACTATCGCAAGGTTAGTGCACATTGCAAAATGTTATCACAATACTCACGAAGATAAGGATTGTCACGGTTGGCAAGTCTGCCATAAACCCTTCTCTGCGGAGAACATCTCTCATAGTGAGTCCCTCATAATACGTCACGTCCAACAAGAGGAATTCAATGTAGAATGGAAGTGCTTATACAACAAACAGCAGATTCCAATAAAAAGCCCTCTTGCCAACTTAAATCCAGTTATTGACAGTTTTGGCTTGCTCAGAGTTGGTGGTCATTTGAATCAAGCCCACCTAAGAGTTGCAGAACAAAATCCTCTCATCATTCCCAGCAAACACCATATCACCGTCTTGCTGATCCGACACTACCACAAAAAGACTGAACACCAAGTCAGCCCCTCTGATGATGTGTACTTACACGATACGCGTTAGGGAAGTGCCAAGCTATGTTTATCTTATGTACATGTACCTCCGGTCTGGCCGTTTATAAGCAGCTGTACCTTTGCTAAGTAAGTTCTTTTCTGATTGTTCATTTTTAAATAAACGTTATCACACTATTTGAGGCCTTTTTCCACGGGCTCTTTATTTCTGGGGAGCCTGTAAATCCAGTAGGTCCTGGGACTGTGCCTAACAAGAACACATCTGCAGTGACATCCCTGGATCCGTGATACAGCTTCTCCTGGAACCGATGACATCTAGTGGTCACCCTATAGACAACACCCACCTGATCCATCAACACAGTGGCTGGACACAGCTTCCATCCGGACAGATGACATCTAGTGGTCACCCTATAGATGACACCGCCTTGCTCCAGTGATACAGTGGCTGAGTACCAGGGACAGGTCTTAAATGTCCCATGCGCTTTAACATGCGCTATCTGGTCAGTGCATTACTTGGCTTTTCTTTATCATTTCTGATATCTACTATCCCTGGCTCCTCAAGTGTTGGAGACTGTATACGTATTTAGCACATCTGATGAACTGACGCCGTCTTTTTTGCCGATCCACATTCATATGGGATCTATCTTATGTGTAATCATTGTTTTAAGTTAGCGCTGCACTTTCATATTTTACCAGGGCAGGCATATCACTGAGGGCAAGTTACGGTCTGCTGGCCTTTGGATTATAGGTATGAAAAGACGTGTGGCCCAAGTATTGCATGACTGTGTTCACTGTCGCAAGGCTAGAGGAAAACAACTACACCAACAAATGGCTGGTTTGCCTGCAGACAATGTACAGAGCCGCCTTTCACCTACGTTGGTCTAGATGTCTTCGGCCATGGATGGTGTCCGCACGCAGGACCCGTGGCGGTCACGCAAACAGTAAGCGTTGGGCTGTACTATTTACTTGCATGAGTGTGCGAGCCGTTCACTTAGAGGTCATAGAATCCATGGACGCATCCAGCCTTATTAATGCCTTAAGACGGTTCTTCGCAATCAGAGGACCAGTGAAACAGTTGAGGTCTGACCGTGGAAGCAACTTCATTGGAGCCTGTAGAGAACTGAACATAGACACCAAATCCATTCAAGATCACTTGGCGGAAAAGGGTTGCACCTTGATTTTCAATCCTCCTCATAGTTCCCACATGGGGGGCTCCTGGGAGAGAATGATCGGAATCTCACGCAACATCTTGAATTCTATGTTGAAGGATGTAAACTCTTCAAGACTCACACATGAGACTCTAGTCACCCTTCTCGCTGAAGTTTCAGCTATCATCAATTCTAGACCCCCTCGTGCCAGTATCTATGGATCCTGAAACACCAGCCGTACTGACTCCAGCTATCCTACTTACCCAAAAAACTGAGATTACGCTAATGCCTAGTGGAGAATTTACTCATGCGAATATCTACCAAAAACACTGGAAACGTGTACAATACCTAGCTGATTACTTCTGGAACAGGTGGCGAAAGGAGTATCTCAATATTCTTCAAGGAAGAAGAAAGTGGCAACACCACAAACCAAACCTAAAAGAAGGTAACCTCGTGTTGATGAAGGAGCAACATACCGTACGGATTGACTGGCCTATGGGATTAATTACAAAGGTTCTTCCTAGCAAGGATGGCAAGGTCCGTAAAGTGGAGTTGAAGATCTTCAGAAAGGGTGAGCTTAAAACGTTTGCAAGGCCAATTAACGAACTCATTTTGATACTACCCATCGAGAACATTCATGCTGGATGAACTCTACTGAACTTGAACTTTGTGGATCTTCTCTATTCCAACTCGGAATCTACTATATTGTTATGTTTATTGCATTCTAACATGTTATTTGTTACAGGTTGTTCTATATTTTATGGACATTCGTCATAGTGAAATCCCTTATGGAATTTCAGACGGGGAGTGTGCTGTTCCCCTCATATTTGTTATTTAACTGTGCATTGTATCACCAATTCTTATTTCATCATGTTTGTTTCTATGTCTTGATCTGTTGCTGCCATCTGCTGGCCAGAATTTGCATGCTGCATGCCTTTGTTATAGCTAGTAAGTGTTTTCTCTGCTGGGCGTGGTTTTAGGCAAGCCTTGGTTCTGGTCACTTCCTGCAGCCATTTTATCTGCTATATAGCTGTGTGACAGGACATTCAATACCGTGGGCTTGTGAAGGCATTAGTTTTTGACCAGCAGTTAGCCTCAGGAAAGATATCACAGGACAGCATCAATACCTCTACTACCTTACAGTATTGTATCACTGTTTGTCGCTGTATTTTGGACCAAATAAACCCACGCTGATTTCATTCCCGTGTATACGTTTGGATCCATCTACCTGAACATCTGTCGGTCCGGTCTGCTCCACTGCTTGGATACGAAGGTAGGAAGTTACACAGCCATTATCAGATATACCTTCATTCGCCTTCATGTGGGGACAGAACAGATACCTCTATCCAAAGAAAATAAGCGACACTCCACAACATCAGAAATCATGGACGATAGAGGGTAGTACTATTAAAATTGCAGATCTTTCTCCTGGTATGAATCCGGTATACAATGGCAGATGCACTGCATTGAAATGCGAACTGTTTGAAAATGGGACACTCAGACTAGATCAGCTGATCAGCTTGGATAACAAAACTTACGTACTATCCATCAGTCTTGGGGATGTCACATCAACTCAAAAGGTCCAGCTTAATGTATACAGTTTAACAGAGCCAAGGAGGGCTCATTGACCAAACCTCCAGTAACCAAAGGTCTCCTTAGTGTATCCCTCTACGGCCTTGGTATTCATCGTATGTGTCTGAGTCCAACTATGCTGATCATATGTGTAGAGGTGTACCAGTTCTGTCAGTGGAGTCTTAGTGGAGCCAGTGAAGCCAGTGGAGCCAGGTATTTGAGATCCCTCCAGGTGTGGAACATCTGTTAACCAAATGAGCTGTGGCCCCTAGGGGTCGAGGTGAGGAGGCACTCTAGCCACTTAAGGATAGATACACTAGAGTGTCACCAGAGCACACATCAAGCTTGGAGTGTTTGCACATTATCACAAGTGTGGTTTATTTACACTGTATCACTGTGAAATTGTATTTATTTATTACTTCTGCATTATTTTTTGATTCATATTGCACTTGTTTAAATCATGTTCATTCCAATTTTTTATATGATTTATATTTGAGATATGGGGACTTAGATTGTTAGTGGCACATCATTTATAATATTGCACATAGAATATTATAGTATGATTTTCTATTTTATTTATCTATCCATCTATTGCACTTTATAATCATATTGATGATTATTTTAAGCATAGCGCTTCACCATTTTGATTGATATGTGAAGAAAATCTGTCAGAGATGGTTGAAAAATTACGGTGGTCCTGGGATAGCCCACAACTCCCAAGACGCAGTAAAAGAGGGAAAAATAAAGTAAAGGTAAAGAAAAATAAAGCAGAGAGTGAGAGCAGTGAGGATGAAGCTAGTGATAGTGGCCGGAAGGATAAAGTAAAAACAATGACCCTTCCTTCACCCAGAGAGTCGCCCCAAGTTCACTCTCCAGTATTTTCATCTCCCACAACACCCTCTTACCCAAATAATCCTCCTCCCCCAAGTTACCATGCTTGCCCTGAACCGAACAGTGCAGGACAAGAACCATATACAGGAGTTATCAAGGACTTAGAGGCTATAACAGTACAGGAAGAAAATAAAGCCAGAATGGGTTTAAGATACAGTGCATATCCTCTTCATATAATTACCAATACTAGACAAGGAGCAGATGATGGTGGTCAGCCAATGATAACCACCAGCTCTTGCTACCAGTCATTTACACCAGGAGAAATGCAAACTCTTACAAAAGACATACCACACCCATCAAAAGATAAAGCTGTCTTTATGCAAGAAATGAACAAGTTAAAAGAATCTCAAGATTTGTGCTGGGCAGATATGGCTCAATTATTGAGAATAGTCCTTGGGTCCGCTGACCTGACCAAGGTTGCGCAGAAAAGTGCAGATGACAATCACAATGTGCCCACAGGCCGGGTAAACTTTTTGTTCCAGGCTGAAGATAAAACAATAGAAGGGCTAGAAAGAAAATGGACAGAATGTTGTAGAAATATTAACGAATGGCCCTAACAGAACAAATCTGGTGGCTTGCTAGATGTGAGACAAGAAAAGACTGAGGATGTATTTGATTATTTTAAGCGTGTCCAATCTATGGCAGAAACTGTGGGCATAGATGTGACAGATCGCACTAATATCACTGCCATAGGTTGCAAGAATGCTGTTGTGATGGGATTGAAAGAAATAACAAGGAAATGTTTAATGGCAGCAAAACCAGAGTGGAAGGGATATGAATGGATTTTACTAAGAGAAGTGTGTAGCAGTATTGTTTCCTGTAAAGAAGAAAATCAAAAAGGGAGAAAAGCCTGTATATCAGATGGTACATGATCTTAGAGCTATCAATCAGATTATTGAAGAGGACACTCCGGTTGTCCCAAATCCCAGTACCCTGCCAAATGATATACCTACAGGAACAAAGTTGTAATAGACCTGGCAAACGCATTCTTTAGTGTGAGTCAGGAAGAAGAGAAGAGAGAGAAAAGACTTAATACTTTTGTGGCTCAAGATCGTGTTCAAGGAGCTAATAATTTTAGGAGAGAAACCAGGCAATGATTTAATTGTGGCAAGATTGGGCATCTTGCTAAGAGGTGCAGACACAAAAGAACACTGTGAACAAGACTCTCTTTCCCTGTTGAAATATCTCAGTGAACAGAATTGTAAGGTGTCAAAGAAAAAGGTAAAATGGTGCAGATCTCATATGAAGTTCCTTGGTCACTGTCTAGGCCCTGGAACCAAACACAATGACATTGAAAGAAAATGGACAATAACTAAAATGTCTCAGCTAAAAAATCACAAGCAGCTCAGAGAGTTCATTGGGATGGTGTCATATGTGAGACAATGGATACCAGATGCTAATACAAGATTGAAACATCTGTATACTGCTTTGACTATCCCCTTTGAATGGACAAAAGAGATGGAGGATCTCTTCAATCAGTTGAAGGCTGATATCCAAGCAGCACCGGCCCTCAAACTGCCTGATCAAAACAAACCCCTCCAACTATATTGCTCTGTCAAGGGAGCCACAGGCAATGGAGTCCTTACTCAGAAGTCACCATAATGAACACACATAATGGCCTATGAAAGCGTACAACAGGACCCAATCCTCCAAGGAACGCCAACCTGTGTAAGAGCTATTGCAGCCGCGGCATTACTAGTTGAAAAGGTTGCCATTGTAAGGATGAATCAACCCCTGACAGTCTACACAACCAACACATGCAGCAAGTGAAATCTTGGAAAGAGCAAGAACCAAACATTTGTCATCAGCAAGGCTGAGCAAATATGAAGCAATCCTGCCTGAATCAGGGGAAATAGAAGTGAAGAGATGTACTACAATCAATCCTGCCAGTTTTCTCCCAGAAAGAGAAGAAGATCTCGAAGAGGAGGGTGATCACAACTGCATAGAACTCATGGAAGAAGAAATTCAGCAAATCTCCCCAGTAAAGGACATTCCACTTGAAAATCCTGATCTGATCCTGTTCGTAGAAGGTTCATGCCTATACAGGGATGGAGTCCCAAGAACAGCATATGCGGTGACAACATTGGAGGAAGTTATTGAGACCCAACTGCTCCCTTCATCACTTTCAACGCAAGTTGCTGAGTTGGTAGCACTCACCAAGGCTTGTGAGACCGCAAGGGATAAATCAGCCAACATCTATACGGAGCAGGTATGCTGTAGGAGTAGTCCATGACTATAGTCCCATATGGAAGAACAGAAGATTCACAACTGCTGCAGGAGAACCAATCCAAAATTGGAAATATGTCCAAGAACTCTTTGAAGCGGTCACCCTCCCAAGAGAAGTAGCCATCTTGAAGGTCAAGGCACATACTGGAGGCCAGACTATGGAAGAAAAAGGAAATCAGCTGGCTGACCATACAGCCAGAAAGACTGCTGAGAATTCAATAGAAAGAAGTATGACCCTAATCACAGACTATGCCAAGAAAGAAGAAGCTCGCACAAGAATTGAGAAGGAAAGAGAGCGAATAAAGAAGGCAAAAGAACTGATTATGAAATTGCAAGAATCTGCACCCGATGTTTGGTATGAGATCATGGAAAGGGATGAAGCAAAGAAAAACCAAGATGGATTGTTGTGCATAGAAAATGCAATATATGTCCCACCTCAAACAGAAAAAATGATCATGCAACTAGCCCATGGCCCAGGTCATGTAAGCCCTAAGGCAATGGAGAGAAACATTGAAAAGGCGGATGGTTTATTAAATATTCCAGGAATGAATGTCAGGATTTTGTTCAGGAATGCATAATTTGTGCTAAAAATAACCCAGGAAAACCAACTAGAGTGACACACAGACATTTTGCCAAGCCACTACTCCCCTTCCAAAGACTTCAGATTGACTACATCCAATTACCCAAATCGGGCCAATACCAATATGTTTTGGTGTGTGTAGATATGTTCTCATGGTGGGTAGAGGCCTGGCCAATGGCCAAAGCAAATGCCAAGACAACAGCAAGGAAACTCCTTTCAGACGTGATATGCCGTTTTGGAGTCCCTGAAACCATAGAGAGTGACCGTGGAACACATTTCACCGGACAGATCATGCAAATCATATGCAAGGACTTGGGAATTGAACAGGCCTTTCATGTTCCATATCATCCTGAGAGTTCAGGGAAAGTAGAAAGATATAATGGAGTCATTAAGAATAGGTTAGCTAAACTAATGCAGGAAAAGGGGGAAGGATCAATAAAGAAGCAATGGCCAGAATTGTTGCCTCTGGTTCTCTACAGCATCAGGACCACACCTACCTATAAGACAGAGAACCTGAGCCCCTATGAGATTTTATTTGGAGGCCCACCTAAGACAGGGTTGTATTTTCCACATCAGACTGTGGTAATGCATAATGACTAGAGATGAGCGAATCGAACTTGGCGAAGTGGAATTCGTTTCGAAGATTAGGAAAAATTCGACGGAGCGGGGATCTCTGGGAAGGCGCGCAGACAAGGCGCGCTGACCCATAATGCATTCATTCATGACATGTGATCGCATTAGCCAATCAGCAGCCAGCCAGCCAGCACTGTGTAATGGTCGAGCTATAAATTGCGGCCATCTTAGAATTCTCCATTAGCCTCCGGTCATTCAAGAGAGACAGACCTCTCTGTATTAGGGACAGAGTTAGGGCCAAAGAGACTTTAGGGCCACAGAATCGTTACTTAGGGACACAGAATTGTTACTCAGGGACACAGAATTGTTACTCAGGGACAGACACAGAATTGTTACTGAGGGACACAGAATTGTTACTCAGGGACACAGAACTGTTACTCAGGGACACAGAATTGTTACTCAGGGACAGACACAGAATTGTTACTGAGGGACACAGAATTGTTACTCAGGGACAGACACAGAATTGTTACTGAGGGACACAGAATTGTTACTGAGGGACACAGAACTGTTACTCAGGGACACAGAATTGTTACTGAGGGACACAGAATTGTTACTCAGGGACACAGAACTGTTACTCAGGGACACAGAATTGTTACTCAGGGACACAGAACTGTTACTCAGGGACACATAATTGTTACTCAGGGACAGACACAGAATTGTTACTGAGGGACACAGAATTGTTACTGAGGGACACAGAATTGTTACTCAGGGACACAGAATTGTTACTCAGGGACAGACACAGAATTGTTACTGAGGGACACAGAATTGTTACTGAGGGACACAGAATTGTTACTCAGGGACACAGAATTGTTACTCAGGGACACAGAACTGTTACTCAGGGACACAGAATTGTTACTCAGGGACACAGAACTGTTACTCAGGGACACAGAATTGTTACTCAGGGACAGACACAGAATTGTTATTGAGGGACACAGAATTGTTACTGAGGGACACAGAATTGTTACTGAGGGACACAGAATTGTTACTCAGGGACAGACACAGAATTGTTACTGAGGGACACAGAATTGTTACTGAGGGACACAGAATTGTTACTGAGGGACACAGAATTGTTACTCAGGGACACAGAATTGTTACTCAGGGACACAGAACTGTTACTCAGGGACACAGAATTGTTACTCAGGGACAGACACAGAATTGTTACTGAGGGACACAGAATTGTTACTCAGGGACACAGAATTGTTACTCAGGGACAGACACAGAATTGTTACTGAGGGACACAGAATTGTTACTGAGGGACACAGAATTGTTACTCAGGGACAGACACAGAATTGTTACTGAGGGACACAGAATTGTTACTGAGGGACACAGAATTGTTACTCAGGGACACAGAATTGTTACTCAGGGACACAGAACTGTTACTCAGGGACACAGAACTGTTACTCAGGGACACAGAATTGTTACTCAGGGACACAGAACTGTTACTCAGGGACACAGAATTGTTACTCAGGGACAGACACAGAATTGTTACTGAGGGACACAGAATTGTTACTCAGGGACACAGAATTGTTACTGAGGGACACAGAATTGTTACTCAGGGACAGACACAGAATTGTTACTGAGGGACACAGAATTGTTACTGAGGGACACAGAATTGTTACTCAGGGACACAGAATTGTTACTGAGGGACACAGAATTGTTACTCAGGGACAGACACAGAATTGTTACTGAGGGACACAGAATTGTTACTCAGGGACACAGAATTGTTACTCAGGGACACAAAATTGTTACTCAGGGACACAGAACTGTTACTCAGGGACACAGAATTGTTACTCAGGGACACAGAACTGTTACTCAGGGACACAGAATTGTTACTCAGGGACAGACACAGAATTGTTACTGAGGGACACAGAATTGTTACTGAGGGACACAGAATTGTTACTGAGGGACACAGAATTGTTACTCAGGGACAGACACAGAATTGTTACTGAGGGACACAGAATTGTTACTGAGGGACACAGAATTGTTACTCAGGGACATAGAATTGTTACTCAGGGACACAGAATTGTTACTCAGGGACACAGAACTGTTACTCAGGGACACAGAATTGTTACTCAGGGACACAGAACTGTTACTCAGGGACACAGAATTGTTACTCAGGGACAGACACAGAATTGTTACTGAGGGACACAGAATTGTTACTGAGGGACACAGAATTGTTACTCAGGGACAGACACAGAATTGTTACTGAGGGACACAGAATTGTTACTGAGGGACACAGAATTGTTACTCAGGGACACAGAATTGTTACTCAGGGACACAGAACTGTTACTCAGGGACACAGAATTGTTACTCAGGGACACAGAACTGTTACTCAGGGACACAGAATTGTTACTCAGGGACAGACACAGAATTGTTACTGAGGGACACAGAATTGTTACTCAGGGACACAGAATTGTTACTGAGGGACACAGAATTGTTACTCAGGGACAGACACAGAATTGTTACTGAGGGACACAGAATTGTTACTGAGGGACACAGAATTGTTACTCAGGGACACAGAATTGTTACTCAGGGACACAGAATTGTTACTGAGGGACACAGAATTGTTACTCAGGGACAGACACAGAATTGTTACTGAGGGACACAGAATTGTTACTGAGGGACACAGAATTGTTACTCAGGGACACAGAATTGTTACTCAGGGACACAGAACTGTTACTCAGGGACACAGAATTGTTACTCAGGGACAGACACAGAATTGTTACTGAGGGACACAGAATTGTTACTGAGGGACACAGAATTGTTACTCAGGGACAGACACAGAATTGTTACTGAGGGACACAGAATTGTTACTGAGGGACACAGAATTGTTACTCAGGGACACAGAATTGTTACTCAGGGACACAGAACTGTTACTCAGGGACACAGAATTGTTACTCAGGGACACAGAACTGTTACTCAGGGACACAGAATTGTTACTCAGGGACAGACACAGAATTGTTACTGAGGGACACAGAATTGTTACTCAGGGACACAGAATTGTTACTGAGGGACACAGAATTGTTACTCAGGGACAGACACAGAATTGTTACTGAGGGACACAGAATTGTTACTGAGGGACACAGAATTGTTACTCAGGGACACAGAATTGTTACTCAGGGACACAGAATTGTTACTGAGGGACACAGAATTGTTACTCAGGGACAGACACAGAATTGTTACTGAGGGACACAGAATTGTTACTGAGGGACACAGAATTGTTACTCAGGGACACAGAATTGTTACTCAGGGACACAGAACTGTTACTCAGGGACACAGAATTGTTACTCAGGGACACAGAACTGTTACTCAGGGACACAGAATTGTTACTCAGGGACAGACACAGAATTGTTACTGAGGGACACAGAATTGTTACTCAGGGACACAGAACTGTTACTCAGGGACACAGAATTGTTACTCAGGGACAGACACAGAATTGTTACTGAGGGACACAGAATTGTTACTCAGGGACAGACACAGAATTGTTACTGAGGGACACAGAATTGTTACTGAGGGACACAGAACTGTTACTCAGGGACACAGAATTGTTACTGAGGGACACAGAATTGTTACTCAGGGACACAGAACTGTTACTCAGGGACACAGAATTGTTACTCAGGGACACAGAACTGTTACTCAGGGACACATAATTGTTACTCAGGGACAGACACAGAATTGTTACTGAGGGACACAGAATTGTTACTGAGGGACACAGAATTGTTACTCAGGGACACAGAATTGTTACTCAGGGACAGACACAGAATTGTTACTGAGGGACACAGAATTATTACTCAGGGACACAGAATTGTTACTCAGGGACACAGAACTGTTACTCAGGGACACAGAATTGTTACTCAGGGACACAGAACTGTTACTCAGGGACACAGAATTGTTACTCAGGGACACAGAACTGTTACTCAGGGACACAGAATTGTTACTCAGGGACACAGAACTGTTACTCAGGGACACAGAATTGTTACTCAGGGACAAAGAACTGTTACTCAGAGACACAGAATTGTTACTGAGGGACACAGAATTGTTACTCAGGGACAGACACAGAATTGTTACTGAGGGACACAGAATTGTTACTCAGGGACACAGAACTGTTACTCAGGGACACAGAATTGTTACTCAGGGACAGACACAGAATTGTTACTGAGGGTCACAGAATTGTTACTGAGGGACACAGAATTGTTACTCAGGGACACAGAACTGTTACTCAGGGACACAGAATTGTTACTCAGGGACACAGAACTGTTACTCAGGGACACAGAATTGTTACTCAGGGACAGACACAGAATTGTTACTGAGGGACACAGAATTGTTACTGAGGGACACAGAATTGTTACTCAGGGACACAGAACTGTTACTCAGGGACACAGAACTGTTACTCAGGGACACAGAATTGTTACTCAGGGACACAGAACTGTTACTCAGGGACACAGAATTGTTACTCAGGGACAGACACAGAATTGTTACTGAGGGACACAGAATTGTTACTGAGGGACGCAGAATTGTTACTCAGGGACAGACACAGAATTGTTACTGAGGGACACAGAATTGTTACTGAGGGACACAGAATTGTTACTCAGGGACACAGAATTGTTACTCAGGGACACAGAACTGTTACTCAGGGACAGACACAGAATTGTTACTGAGGGACACATAATTGTTACTGAGGGACACAGAATTGTTACTCAGGGACAGACACAGAATTGTTACTGAGGGACACAGAATTGTTACTGAGGGACACAGAATTGTTACTGAGGGACACAGAATTGTTACTCAGGGACACAGAATTGTTACTCAGGGAAACAGAATTGTTACTCAGGGACACAGAACTGTTACTCAGGGACACAGAATTGTTACTCAGGGACACAGAACTGTTACTCAGGGACAGACACAGAATTGTTACTGAGGGACACAGAATTGTTACTGAGGGACACAGAATTGTTACTGAGGGACACAGAATTGTTACTCAGGGACACAGAACTGTTACTCAGGAAAACAGAATTGTTACTCAGGGACAGACCCAGAATTGTTACTGAGGGACACAGAATTGTTACTGAGGGACACAGAATTGTTACTCAGGGACACAGAACTGTTACTCAGGGACACAGAATTGTTACTCAGGGACACAGAACTGTTACTCAGGGACACAGAATTGTTACTCAGGGACAGACACAGAATTGTTACTGAGGGACACAGAATTGTTACTGAGGGACGCAGAATTGTTACTCAGGGACAGACACAGAATTGTTACTGAGGGACACAGAATTGTTACTGAGGGACACAGAATTGTTACTCAGGGACACAGAATTGTTACTCAGGGACACAGAACTGTTACTCAGGGACACAGAACTGTTACTCAGGGACAGACACAGAATTGTTACTGAGGGACACAGAATTGTTACTGAGGGACACAGAATTGTTACTCAGGGACAGACACAGAATTGTTACTGAGGGACACAGAATTGTTACTGAGGGACACAGAATTGTTACTCAGGGACACAGAATTGTTACTCAGGGAAACAGAATTGTTACTCAGGGACACAGAACTGTTACTCAGGGACACAGAATTGTTACTCAGGGACACAGAACTGTTACTCAGGGACAGACACAGAATTGTTACTGAGGGACACAGAATTGTTACTGAGGGACACAGAATTGTTACTGAGGGACACAGAATTGTTACTCAGGGACACAGAATTGTTACTCAGGGACAGACACAGAATTGTTACTGAGGGACACAGAATTGTTACTGAGGGACGCAGAATTGTTACTCAGGGACAGACACAGAATTGTTACTGAGGGACACAGAATTGTTACTGAGGGACACAGAATTGTTACTCAGGGACACAGAATTGTTACTCAGGGACACAGAACTGTTACTCAGGGACAGACACAGAATTGTTACTGAGGGACACATAATTGTTACTGAGGGACACAGAATTGTTACTCAGGGACAGACACAGAATTGTTACTGAGGGACACAGAATTGTTACTGAGGGACACAGAATTGTTACTAAGGGACACAGAATTGTTACTCAGGGACACAGAATTGTTACTCAGGGAAACAGAATTGTTACTCAGGGACACAGAACTGTTACTCAGGGACACAGAATTGTTACTCAGGGACACAGAACTGTTACTCAGGGACAGACACAGAATTGTTACTGAGGGACACAGAATTGTTACTGAGGGACACAGAATTGTTACTGAGGGACACAGAATTGTTACTCAGGGACACAGAACTGTTACTCAGGAAAACAGAATTGTTACTCAGGGACAGACCCAGAATTGTTACTGAGGGACACAGAATTGTTACTGAAGGACACAGAATTGTTACTCAGGGACACAGAACTGTTACTCAGGGACACAGAATTGTTACTCAGGGACACAGAACTGTTACTCAGGGACACAGAATTGTTACTCAGGGACAGACACAGAATTGTTACTGAGGGACACAGAATTGTTACTGAGGGACGCAGAATTGTTACTCAGGGACAGACACAGAATTGTTACTGAGGGACACAGAATTGTTACTGAGGGACACAGAATTGTTACTCAGGGACACAGAATTGTTACTCAGGGACACAGAATTGTTACTCAGGGACACATAACTGTTACTCAGGGACACAGAACTGTTACTCAGGGACAGACACAGAATTGTTACTGAGGGACACAGAATTGTTACTGAGGGACACAGAATTGTTACTCAGGGACAGACACAGAATTGTTACTGAGGGACACAGAATTGTTACTGAGGGACACAGAATTGTTACTCAGGGACACAGAATTGTTACTCAGGGAAACAGAATTGTTACTCAGGGACACAGAACTGTTACTCAGGGACACAGAATTGTTACTCAGGGACACAGAACTGTTACTCAGGGACAGACACAGAATTGTTACTGAGGGACACAGAATTGTTACTGAGGGACACAGAATTGTTACTGAGGGACACAGAATTGTTACTCAGGGACACAGAACTGTTACTCAGGGACACAGAATTGTTACTCAGGGACACAGAACTGTTACTCAGGGGCACAGAATTGTTACTCAGGGACACAGAACTGTTACTCAGGGACAGACACAGAATTGTTACTGAGGGACACAGAATTGTTACTGAGGGACACAGAATTGTTACTGAGCGACACAGAATTGTTACTCAGGGACAGACACAGAATTGTTACTGAGGGACACAGAATTGTTACTGAGGGACACAGAATTGTTACTCAGGGACACAGAATTGTTACTCAGGGACACAGAACTGTTACTCAGGGACACAGAATTGTTACTCAGGGACACAGAACTGTTACTCAGGGACACAGAATTGTTACTCAGGGACAGACACAGAATTGTTACTGAGGGACACAGAATTGTTACTGAGGGACACAGAATTGTTACTGAGGGACACAGAATTGTTACTCAGGGACACAGAATTGTTACTCAGGGACACAGAACTGTTACTCAGGGACAGACACAGAATTGTTACTGAGGGACACATAATTGTTACTGAGGGACACAGAATTGTTACTCAGGGACAGACACAGAATTGTTACTGAGGGACACAGAATTGTTACTGAGGGACACAGAATTGTTACTCAGGGACACAGAATTGTTACTCAGGGAAACAGAATTGTTACTCAGGGACACAGAACTGTTACTCAGGGACACAGAATTGTTACTCAGGGACACAGAACTGTTACTCAGGGACAGACACAGAATTGTTACTGAGGGACACAGAATTGTTACTGAGGGACACAGAATTGTTACTCAGGGACACAGAACTGTTACTCAGGAAAACAGAATTGTTACTCAGGGACAGACCCAGAATTGTTACTGAGGGACACAGAATTGTTACTGAGGGACACAGAATTGTTACTGAGGGACACAGAATTGTTACTCAGGGACACAGAACTGTTACTCAGGGACACAGAATTGTTACTCAGGGACACAGAACTGTTACTCAGGGACACAGAATTGTTACTCAGGGACAGACACAGAATTGTTACTGAGGGACACAGAATTGTTACTGAGGGACGCAGAATTGTTACTCAGGGACAGACACAGAATTGTTACTGAGGGACACAGAATTGTTACTGAGGGACACAGAATTGTTACTCAGGGACACAGAATTGTTACTCAGGGACACAGAATTGTTACTCAGGGACACAGAACTGTTACTCAGGGACACAGAACTGTTACTCAGGGACAGACACAGAATTGTTACTGAGGGACACAGAATTGTTACTGAGGGACACAGAATTGTTACTGAGGGACACAGAATTGTTACTCAGGGAAACAGAATTGTTACTCAGGGACACAGAACTGTTACTCAGGGACACAGAATTGTTACTCAGGGACACAGAACTGTTACTCAGGGACAGACACAGAATTGTTACTGAGGGACACAGAATTGTTACTGAGGGACACAGAATTGTTACTCAGGGACACAGAACTGTTACTCAGGGACACAGAATTGTTACTCAGGGACACAGAACTGTTACTCAGGGGCACAGAATTGTTACTCAGGGACACAGAACTGTTACTCAGGGACACAGAACTGTTACTCAGGGACAGACACAGAATTGTTACTGAGGGACACAGAATTGTTACTGAGGGACACAAAATTGTTACTGAGCGACACAGAATTGTTACTCAGGGACAGACACAGAATTGTTACTGAGGGACACAGAATTGTTACTGAGGGACACAGAATTGTTACTCAGGGACACAGAATTGTTACTCAGGGACACAGAACTGTTACTCAGGGACACAGAATTGTTACTCAGGGACACAGAACTGTTACTCAGGGACACAGAATTGTTACTCAGGGACAGACACAGAATTGTTACTCAGGGACACAGAATTGTTACTGAGGGACACAGAATTGTTACTCAGGGACACAGAATTGTTACTGAGGGACACAGAATTGTTACTCAGGGACACAGAATTGTTACTGAGGGACACAGAATTGTTACTCAGGGACACAGAACTGTTACTCAGGGACACAGAATTGTTACTCAGGGACACAGAACTGTTACTCAGGGACACAGAATTGTTACTCAGGGACAGACACAGAATTGTTACTGAGGGACACAGAATTGTTACTGAGGGACACAGAATTGTTACTGAGGGACACAGAATTGTTACTCAGGGACAGACAAAGAATTGTTACTCAGGGACACAGAATCGTTACTCAGGGACACAGAATCGTTGAATTAAAGAGTATGTCAGACAACACGCAGAGGAGTGGCAGAGGAGGCAATGTTTTAGGAGCGAGCAGACGTGGCAGCAGAGGAAGGGGTTGAGGCAGCACTAGTCGCAGCCAGAGGCCAGTGCTCCCGGTGTCATCCAGCGGTCGTGTCTCCACCGACAACCCTGCCGTCATCGATTGGTTGGCTCGGTCGTCTTCCTCTTCCCAGGTCACCTCTGACACTTACAGCCAACGGTCGGTGGGTACGTCAGACACAACCGTTAGTTGGCATGGCCCGGGAGCAAGCCCACTGAAATCACGTGTCCTCTACCTGCCCCTGTCCTTTGGTGTTCCCTCACCAAGCGAAGTATCGCATGCTGTGGGCTCAGTCCCACTGTACAGTGAGGAAGAGCTAACAGAGGGCGATCAGGAAGGGGGGAGACATCCGCCTCTTCAGCAGCCAGGCGAAGAAGTACTGGCGAGGAGAATGGCTTGGTAGCCGGTCTAGAGACAGGTCTGTCTCCTGACCCACACGCAGCCGAGGGGGCTAGTAGTGAGGCGGAGACCCTAATTTATGATGATGAGGCTGATCGCACTTGGCAGCCTCGTCGTCATCAGGCTATTGCTTCCGCATCATCAGGAGAAGAGGGTGCCAGCTTGGCAGCGAGCAAAACAGTCGGTGGGTTGCCCAGGAGGCAGCAGGGTCGCAGCAGTGTCAGTGGAGGCAAACGGCCACGGAGTAGAGCACCAGCTCCACTGCAGCCTACCACCACGGCCAGTAGTGGTGCCGGTGTGCACGGAGGAAGTAGCAGTCAGCCAGTGAGGAGTAGCGGGGGCAAAGTTTCCTACTCGGCGGTGTGGCAATTTTTCGTCAAGCCGCCCGAGGAAGTAAACGTAGCCGTATGTCGACTATGTGGCCAGAAAGTCAAGCGTGGCCAGGGGGCCAATGTTGGGACTACAGCGTTGCGTCAGCATATGCAGCGTCGCCATTCGGTGGCCTGGGAAAACCGTGATAAAGATACGGCGGTTCTGCCTGCCCCAGCCCCCGCTCCATCACCCGCTCCGTTACTTGCTCCGTCACCCGACGTCAATCGCCCTCTATCAGCCAGTCAAGGCTCCAACACCTCTGCTGAGGGGAGTTGTCGCTCGTTGGCATCTTCCGCTCGTTCAGATGCTCCTTCTCCTGCTACTCCTCTTCACGGATTCCATCAGCAGTCTTTCTTGGAATCCGTTTCCAAGAGACAACAGTTTGCGAGCACGCACCCGACGGTGCAGAAGCTGAACGTCCTCCTGTCCAAGTTGCTGGTGCTGCAGTCCCTCCCTTTCCAAGTGGTGGACTCAGCACCTTTCCGAGAAATGATGGCTTGTGCCGCGCCGCGGTGGAGAGTGCCAAGCCGGCATTTCTTCGCCAAAAAGGCAGTGCCAGCCCTGCATTCACATGTAGAAGAGATGGTGGGCCAGTCTTTGAGCATGTCGGTCTCTGCCAAAGTGCACGGCAGCGCCGACGTGTGGAGCTGTAACTACGGTCAGGGACAGTACATGTCATTTATGGCCCACTGGGTGAACGTGGTGCCGGCACAGCCGCACCAGCAACTTGGACAGGTCACGCCGCTTTTGCCTCCACGTTTGCACGTCCTTGGTCCAGCAAAGATGTCCGCCTCTACCACCTCTTCTTCCGACGTGTCCTCAGCCGCCACCCCCGTGCCAAGTCCCATTACCCGACCGGCATATCACATGTGCAGGGCGCAACGGTGTCACGCTGTGCTGCACCTGGTATGCCTTGGCGAACGTAGTCACACAGGGGAGGAACTTCTGAGTGTAATGAACAGAGAAATCGACAGATGGCTGTCTCCGCGCAAACTGAAAATCGGAACCATGTTGACCGACAACGGAAAGAACATGGTGTCTGCTCTGCGTCAAGGAAGGTTGTGCCATGCGCCATGCATGGCTCACGTGTTCAATCTGGTTGTCAAGCGGTTCCTAAAATCCACCATCCCACTGCAAGACATCCTTAAAATGTCACGTAAACTTTGCATGCATTTCAGCCATTCCTACACCGCAAAGCACACCCTCCTTGAGCTGCAGCGGCAGAACGGAATTCCACAGCATCGCCTGATCTGCGACGTTGCAACAAGGTGGAATTCAACCCTACATATGTTAGACCGCCTTTACGAACAGCGAAAGGCCATCACCGATTTCCTGATGTTACAAGCGGATAAAGGTACTCCCCTGTGTAACTTAGATGTCAGCCATTGGCAGCTCATGCGTGACACCTGCCGCTTGCTCAGGCCCTTTGAGGAGGCCACGCTATTCGTGAGTCGGCAGGACTATGGGATGAACGACGTCATTCCTCTGTTTCACGTCCTGGAACAAATGCTGTTAACAATGGCTGGTCAGGGTGCGGTAGACGTGGCGCACAGATCTCAACGCCACATGACCCCTGTGGGGGCAGGACAGGAAAAAGAGGAGGAGGTAGAGGAGGACATTGGTGCTCAGGAATTATTGAGTGAAATGGGTGGTTTTTCCACTCAGCGGACAGGAATGGAGGAGCAGGAGCATCTGGTAGAGGAGGAGGAGGAGACAGAGGACCCAGACGCACCGTGGCAGTATGCTGTGGAGATGGAGGCAGGGAGTCCCTCGCATTCCTTGGCACAAATGGCCCATAGCATGCTCGGTTGCTTGCGTAGCGACAGCCGAATAATAACCATCAGACAGAGGGATGACTTTTGGCTGTCCACCTTGTTGGACCCTCGCTACCGTTCAAAAATGGTGGCCTTTTTCACACCTGCTGAGAGGGAGGCCAAAATAACGTACTATAAAAACCACCTATGTAGTCAGTTGGTCTCTGCCTTTGTGCGCCAACGTCCATCCTCAGACACTGTGGGCCCTGTGCGCTCGCGTTCCGCTGCCATGGCAGCAGGGGAGGGGTGGGGTGGTAGGAGCAGTGGCAGCTCCACCAGCAGCGGCTGCCTCAGTCTGCAGTCGATGATGAGTAGCTTTCTTCACCAGCGCAGTGAGGAAACTACTAACCAGCCGCAGCAGCAGCAGCATCAGGTGGACCTTGAGCAGGACTTCAAACAACAGGCTTGGGCCTACTTGGACAGCACCCTGCCAACCGAGGTAGACAATCCCCTTGACTACTGGGCAACGAAACTTGACCTTTGGCCCCAACTAGCTGAATTTGCCCTTGAAAGGCTGTCATGCCCGGCCAGTAGCGTGGCATCGGAGCGCGTGTTTAGTGCGGCAGGAGGTATTGTAACTCCGCGGAGGACACGACTGTCCACCCAAAGTGTGGAGAGACTCACGTTTGTGAAAATGAATCAGGCGTGGATTAGTCTGGATTTCAAACCACCAGTTCCTGACACAACTGACTAAATCCGCCATGAATCATGCCCCAAACATGTTATTATTTTTAACATAGGCCTCTGTCTGGCCTTCAATTTAAGCTGCTTACGCTTCGCCACTCTGCCATGGGCCCCTGTACCGCCTCCTCTTGCTGCTGCCAGGTCCAGAGTGTCTCATGGGTCCCTGTACGGCCTCCCATTGCTGCTGTCTCCATCGCCACACTCTGCCATGTGCCACTTTCAGGTCTCCTCACACTGCTGGTGGGTTCCATTTTGTCATAGGGTGCTGGCAGATTACGGGCCTCCCATTGCTGCTGCCAGGCCCGTAATCTGCCATGGGCCCCCGTACCGCCTCCTCTTGCTGCTGCCAGGTCCAGAGTGTCTCATGGGTCCCTGTACGGCCTCCCATTGCTGCTGTTTCCATCGCCACACTCTGCCATGTGCCATGTGCCACTTTCAGGTCTCCTCACACTGCTGGTGGGTTCCATTTTGTCATAGGGTGCTGGCAGATTACGGGCCTCCCATTGCTGCTGCCAGGCCCGTAATTGCCATGGGCCCCCGTACCGACTCCTCATGCTGCTGCCAGGCCCGTAATCTGTCATGGGCCCCTGTACCGCCTCCTCATGCTGCTGCCAGGTCCAGAGTGTGTCATGGGTCCCTGTACGGCCTCCCATTGCTGCTGTCTCCATCGCCACACTCTGCCATGTGCCACTTTCAGGTATCCTCACACTGCTGGTGGGTTCCATTTTGTCATAGGGTGCTGGCAGATTACGGGCCTCCCATTGCTGCTGCCAGGCCCGTAATCTGCCATGGGACCCCGTACCGCCTCCTCTTGCTGCTGCCAGGTCCAGAGTGTCTCATGGGTCCCTGTACGGCCTCCCATTGCTGCTGTTTCCATCGCCACACTCTGCCATGTGCCACTTTCAGGTCTCCTCACACTGCTGGTGGGTTCCATTTTGTCATAGGGTGCTGGCAGATTACGGGCCTCCCATTGCTGCTGCCAGGCCCGTAATTGCCATGGGCCCCCGTACCGACTCCTCATGCTGCTGCCAGGCCCGTAATCTGTCATGGGCCCCTGTACCGCCTCCTCATGCTGCTGCCAGGTCCAGAGTGTGTCATGGGTCCCTGTACGGCCTCCCATTGCTGCTGTCTCCATCGCCACACTCTGCCATGTGCCACTTTCAGGTCTCCTCACACTGCTGGTGGGTTCCATTTTGTCATAAGGTGCTGGCAGATTACGGGCCTCCCATTGCTGCTGCCAGGCCCGTAATCTGCCATGGGCCCCCGTACCGCCTCCTCATGCTGCTGCCAGGTCCAGAGTGTCTCATGGGTCACTGTACGGCCTCCCATTGCTGCTGTCTCCATCGCCACACTCTGCCATGTGCCACTTTCAGGTCTCCTCACACTGCTGGTGGGTTCCATTTTGTCATAGGGTGCTGGCAGATTACGGGCCTCCCATTGCTGCTGCCAGGCACGTAATCTGTCATGGGCCCCTGTACCGCCTCCTCATGCTGCTGCCAGGTCCAGAGTGTGTCATGGGTCCCTGTACTGCCTCCTCATGCTGCTGCCAGGTCCAGAGTGTCTCATGGGTCCCTGTACGGCCTCCCATTGTTGCTGTCTCCATCGCCACACTCTGCCATGTGCCACTTTCAGGTCTCCTCACACTGCTGGTGGGTTCCATTTTGTCATAGGGTGCTGGCAGATTACGGGCCTCCCATTGCTGCTGCCAGGCCCGTAATCTGCCATGGGCCCCCGTACCGCCTCCTCTTGCTGCTGCCAGGTCCAGAGTGTCTCATGGGTCCCTGTACGGCCTCCCATTGCTGCTGTTTCCATCGCCACACTCTGCCATGTGCCACTTTCAGGTCTCCTCACACTGCTGGTGGGTTCCATTTTGTCATAGGGTGCTGGCAGATTACGGGCCTCCCATTGCTGCTGCCAGGCCCCTAATTGCCATGGGCCCCCGTACCGACTCCTCATGCTGCTGCCAGGCCCGTAATCTGTCATGGGCCCCTGTACCGCCTCCTCATGCTGCTGCCAGGTCCAGAGTGTGTCATGGGTCCCTGTACGGCCTCCCATTGCTGCTGTCTCCATCGCCACACTCTGCCATGTGCCACTTTCAGGTCTCCTCACACTGCTGGTGGGTTCCATTTTGTCATAAGGTGCTGGCAGATTACGGGCCTCCCATTGCTGCTGCCAGGCCCGTAATCTGCCATGGGCCCCCGTACCGCCTCCTCATGCTGCTGCCAGGTCCAGAGTGTCTCATGGGTCACTGTACGGCCTCCCATTGCTGCTGTCTCCATCGCCACACTCTGCCATGTGCCACTTTCAGGTCTCCTCACACTGCTGGTGGGTTCCATTTTGTCATAGGGTGCTGGCAGATTACGGGCCTCCCATTGCTGCTGCCAGGCACGTAATCTGTCATGGGCCCCTGTACCGCCTCCTCATGCTGCTGCCAGGTCCAGAGTGTGTCATGGGTCCCTGTACTGCCTCCTCATGCTGCTGCCAGGTCCAGAGTGTCTCATGGGTCCCTGTACGGCCTCCCATTGCTGCTGTCTCCATCGCCACACTCTGCCATGTGCCACTTTCAGGTCTCCTCACACTGCTGGTGGGTTCCATTTTGTCATAGGGTGCTGGCAGATTACGGGCCTCCCATTGCTGCTGCCAGGCCCGTAATCTGCCATGGGCCCCCGTACCGCCTCCTCATGCTGCTGCCAGGTCCAGAGTGTCTCATGGGTCCCTGTACGGCCTCCCATTGCTGCTGTCTCCATCGCCACACTCTGCCATGTTCCACTTTCAGGTCTCCTCACACTGCTGGTCGATTCCATTTTGTCATAGGGTGCTGGCAGATTACGGTCCTCCCATTGCTGCTGCCAGGCCCGTAATCTGCCATGGGCCCCCGTACCGCTTCCTCTTGCTGCTGCCAGGTCCAGAGTGTCTCATGGGTCCCTGTACGGCCTCCCATTGCTGCTGTCTCCATCGCCACACTCTGCCATGTGCCACTTTCAGGTCTCCTCACACTGCTGGTGGGTTCCATTTTGTCATAGGGTGCTGGCAGATTACGGGCCTCCCATTGCTGCTGCCAGGCCCGTAATCTGTCATGGGCCCCTGTACCGCCTCCTCATGCTGCTGCCAGGTCCAGAGTGTGTCATGGGTCCCTGTACCGCCTCCTCATGCTGCTGCCAGGTCCAGAGTGTCTCATGGGTCCCTGTATGGCCTCCCATTGCTGCTGTCTCCATCGCCACACTCTGCCATGTGCCACTTTCAGGTCTCCTCACACTGCTGGTGGGTTCCATTTTGTCATAGGGTGCTGGCAGATTACGGGCCTCCCATTGCTGCTGCCAGGCCCGTAATCTGCCATGGGCCCCCGTACCGCCTCCTCATGCTGCTGCCAGGTCCAGAGTGTCTCATGGGTCCCTGTACGGCCTCCCATTGCTGCTGTCTCCATCGCCACACTCTGCCATGTGCCACTTTCAGGTCTCCTCACACTGCTGGTGGGTTCCATTTTGTCATAGGGTGCTGGCAGATTACGGGCCTCCCATTGCTGCTGCCAGGCCCGTAATCTGCCATGGGCCCCCGTACCGACTCCTCATGCTGCTGCCAGGCCCGTAATCTGTCATGGGCCCCTGTACCGCCTCCTCATGCTGCTGCCAGGTCCAGAGTGTCTCATGGGTCCCTTTACGGCCTCCCATTGCTGCTGTCTCCATCGCCACACTCTGCCATGTTCCACTTTCAGGTCTCCTCACACTGCTGGTGGGTTCCATTTTGTCATAGGGTGCTGGCAGATTACGGGCCTCCCATTGCTGCTGCCAGGCCCGTAATCTGCCATGGGCCCCCGTACCGCCTCCTCATGCTGCTGCCAGGTCCAGAGTGTCTCATGGGTCCCTGTACAGCCTCCCATTGCTGCTGTCTCCATCGCCACACTCTGCCATGTGCCACTTTCAGGTCTCCTCACACTGCTGGTGGGTTCCATTTTGTCATAGGGTGCTGGCAGATTACGGGCTTCCCATTGCTGCTGCCAGGCCCGTAATCTGCCATGGGCCCCCGTACCGCCTCCTCTTGCTGCTGCCAGGTCCAGAGTGTCTCATGGGTCCCTGTACGGCCTCCCATTGCTGCTGTTTCCATCGCCACACTCTGCCATGTGCCACTTTCAGGTCTCCTCACACTGCTGGTGGGTTCCATTTTGTCATAGGGTGCTGGCAGATTATGGGCCTCCCATTGCTGCTGCCAGGCCCGTAATCTGTCATGGGCCCCTGTACCGCCTCCTCATGCTGCTGCCAGGTCCAGAGTGTGTCATGGGTCCCTGTACCGCCTCCTCATGCTGCTGCCAGGTCCAGAGTGTCTCATGGGTCCCTGTACGGCCTCCCATTGCTGCTGTCTCCATCGCCACACTCTGCCATGTGCCACTTTCAGGTCTCCTCACACTGCTGGTGGGTTCCATTTTGTCATAGGGTGCTGGCAGATTACGGGCCTCCCATTGCTGCTGCCAGGCCCGTAATCTGTCATGGGCCCCTGTACCGCCTCCTCATGCTGCTGCCAGGTCCAGAGTCTCTCATGGGTCCCTGTACGGCCCCCCATTGCTGCTGTCTCCATCGCCACACTTTGCCATGTGCCACTTTCAGGTCTCCTCACACTGCTGGTGGGTTCCATTTTGTCATAGGGTGCTGGCAGATTACGGGCCTCCCATTGCTGCTACCAGGCCCGTAATCTGCCATGGGCCCCCGTACCGACTCCTCATGCTGCTGCCAGGCCCGTAATCTGTCATGGGCCCCTGTACCGCCTCCTCATGCTGCTGCCAGGTCCAGAGTCTCTCATGGGTCCCTGTACGGCCTCCCATTGCTGCTGTCTCCATCGCAACACTCTGCCATGTGCCACTTTCAGGTCTCCTCACACTGCTGGTGGGTTCCATTTTGTCATAGGGTGCTGGCAGATTACGGGCCTCCCATTTCTGCTGCCAGGCCCGTAATCTGCCATGGGCCCCCGTACCGACTCCTCATGCTGCTGCCAGGCCCGTAATCTGTCATGGGCCCCTGTACCGCCTCCTCATGCTGCTGCCAGGTCCAGAGTCTCTCATGGGTCCCTGTACGGCCTCCCATTGCTGCTGTCTCCATCGCCACACTCTGCCATGTTCCACTTTCAGGTCTCCTCACACTGCTGGTGGGTTCCATTTTGTCATAGGGTGCTGGCAGATTACGGGCCTCCCATTGCTGCTGCCAGGCCCGTAATCTGCCATGGGCCCCCGTACCGCCTCCTCATGCTGCTGCCAGGTCCAGAGTGTCTCATGGGTCCCTGTACGGCCTCCCATTGCTGCTGTCTCCATCGCCACACTCTGCCATGTGCCACTTTCAGGTCTCCTCACACTGCTGGTGGGTTCCATTTTGTCATAGGGTGCTGGCAGATTACGGGCCTCCCATTGCTGCTGCCAGGCCCGTAATCTGCCATGGGCCCCCGTACCGCCTCCTCTTGCTGCTGCCAGGTCCAGAGTGTCTCATGGGTCCCTGTACGGCCTCCCATTGCTGCTGTTTCCATCGCCACACTCTGCCATGTGCCACTTTCAGGTCCCCTCACACTGCTGGTGGGTTCCATTTTGTCATAGGGTGCTGGCAGATTATGGGCCTCCCATTGCTGCTGCCAGGCCCGTAATCTGTCATGGGCCCCTGTACCGCCTCCTCATGCTGCTGCCAGGTCCAGAGTGTGTCATGGGTCCCTGTACCGCCTCCTCATGCTGCTGCCAGGTTCAGAGTGTCTCATGGGTCCCTGTACGGCCTCCCATTGCTGCTGTCTCCATCGCCACACTCTGCCATGTGCCACTTTCAGGTCTCCTCACACTGCTGGTGGGTTCCATTTTGTCATAGGGTGCTGGCAGATTACGGGCCTCCCATTGCTGCTGCCAGGCCCGTAATCTGTCATGGGCCCCTTTACCGCCTCCTCATGCTGCTGCCAGGTCCAGAGTGTGTCATGGGTCCCTGTACGGCCTCCCATTGCTGCTGTCTCCATCGCCACACTTTGCCATGTGCCACTTTCAGGTCTCCTCACACTGCTGGTGGGTTCCATTTTGTCATAGGGTGCTGGCAGATTACGGGCCTCCCATTGCTGCTACCAGGCCCGTAATCTGCCATGGGCCCCCGTACCGACTCCTCATGCTGCTGCCAGGCCCGTAATCTGTCATGGGCCCCTGTACCGCCTCCTCATGCTGCTGCCAGGTCCAGAGTCTCTCATGGGTCCCTGTACGGCCTCCCATTGCTGCTGTCTCCATTGCCACACTCTGCCATGTGCCACTTTCAGGTCTCCTCACACTGCTGGTGGGTTCCATTTTGTCATAGGGTGCTGGCAGATTACGGGCCTCCCATTGCTGCTGCCAGGCCCGTAATCTGCCATGGGCCCCCGTACCGCCTCCTCATGCTGCTGCCAGGTCCAGAGTGTCTCATGGGTCCCTGTACGGCCTCCCATTGCTGCTGTCTCCATCGCCACACTCTGCCATGTGCCACTTTCAGGTCTCCTCACACTGCTGGTGGGTTCCATTTTGTCATAGGGTGCTGGCAGATTACGGGCCTCCCATTGCTGCTGCCAGGCCCGTAATTGCCATGGGCCCCCGTACCGACTCCTCATGCTGCTGCCAGGCCCGTAATCTGTCATGGGCCCCTGTACCGCCTCCTCATGCTGCTGCCAGGTCCAGAGTCTCTCATGGGTCCCTGTACGGCCTCCCATTGCTGCTGTCTCCATCGCCACACTCTGCCATGTGCCACTTTCAGGTCTCCTCACACTGCTGGTGGGTTCCATTTTGTCATAGGGTGCTGGCAGATTACGGGCCTCCCATTGCTGCTGCCAGGCCCGTAATCTGCCATGGGCCCCCGTACCGACTCCTCATGCTGCTGCCAGGCCCGTAATCTGTCATGGGCCCCTGTACCGCCTCCTCATGCTGCTGCCAGGTCCAGAGTGTCTCATGGGTCCCTGTACGGCCTCCCATTGCTGCTGTCTCCATCACCACACTCTGCCATGTGCCACTTTCAGGTCTCCTCACACTGCTGGTGGGTTCCATTTTGTCATAGGGTGCTGGTAGATTACGGGCCTCCCATTGCTGCTGCCAGGCCCGTAATCTGCCATGGGCCCCCGTACCGACTCCTCATGCTGCTGCCAGGCCCGTAATCTGTCATGGGCCCCTGTACCGCCTCCTCATGCTGCTGCCAGGTCCAGAGTGTGTCATGGGTCCCTGTACGGCCTCCCATTGCTGCTGTCTCTATCGCCACACTCTGCCATGTGCCACTTTCAGGTCTCCTCACACTGCTGGTGGGTTCCATTTTGTCATAGGGTGCTGGCAGATTACGGGCCTCCCATTGCTGCTACCAGGCCCGTAATCTGCCATGGGCCCCCGTACCGACTCCTCATGCTGCTGCCAGGCCCGTAATCTGTCATGGGCCCCTGTACCGCCTCTTCATGCTGCTGCCAGGTCCAGAGTCTCTCATGGGTCCCTGTACGGCCTCCCATTGCTGCTGTCTCCATTGCCACACTCTGCCATGTGCCACTTTCAGGTCTCCTCACACTGCTGGTGGGTTCCATTTTGTCATAGGGTGCTGGCAGATTACGGGCCTCCCATTGCTGCTGCCAGGCCCGTAATCTGCCATGGGCCCCCGTACCGCCTCCTCATGCTGCTGCCAGGTCCAGAGTGTCTCATGGGTCCCTGTACGGCCTCCCATTGCTGCTGTCTCCATCGCCACACTCTGCCATGTGCCACTTTCAGGTCTCCTCACACTGCTGGTGGGTTCCATTTTGTCATAGGGTGCTGGCAGATTACGGGCCTCCCATTGCTGCTGCCAGGCCCGTAATTGCCATGGGCCCCCGTACCGACTCCTCATGCTGCTGCCAGGCCCGTAATCTGTCACGGGCCCCTGTACCGCCTCCTCATGCTGCTGCCAGGTCCAGAGTCTCTCATGGGTCCCTGTACGGCCTCCCATTGCTGCTGTCTCCATCGCCACACTCTGCCATGTGCCACTTTCAGGTCTCCTCACACTGCTGGTGGGTTCCATTTTGTCATAGAGTGCTGGCAGATTACGGGCCTCCCATTGCTGCTGCCAGGCCCGTAATCTGCCATGGGCCCCCGTACCGACTCCTCATGCTGCTGCCAGGCCCGTAATCTGTCATGGGCCCCTGTACCGCCTCCTCATGCTGCTGCCAGGTCCAGAGTGTCTCATGGGTCCCTGTACGGCCTCCCATTGCTGCTGTCTCCATCACCACACTCTGCCATGTGCCACTTTCAGGTCTCCTCACACTGCTGGTGGGTTCCATTTTGTCATAGGGTGCTGGTAGATTACGGGCCTCCCATTGCTGCTGCCAGGCCCGTAATCTGCCATGGGCCCCCGTACCGACTCCTCATGCTGCTGCCAGGCCCGTAATCTGTCATGGGCCCCTGTACCGCCTCCTCATGCTGCTGCCAGGTCCAGAGTGTGTCATGGGTCCCTGTACGGCCTCCCATTGCTGCTGTCTCTATCGCCACACTCTGCCATGTGCCACTTTCAGGTCTCCTCACACTGCTGGTGGGTTCCATTTTGTCATAGGGTGCTGTATGGCCTCCCATTGCTGCTGCCTCCACCGCCACACTGTGGCTCCACACTCTGGTTTTGGCCCCGTGACTGCCCAAATGAGTGAAGTGTGCGGTGATTCTAAGATCGACGGCACTCATCTGCATGTCATACTGACTGACAGTATTATTTCTCTTCCCCACCAGACTCCAAGGGCATTTAAATTAAAGGTACAGTGTTCTGCACTAATATAAAGGCTCTCTGAAGCCTAGAAACACCCTTTTTATAAGTTAAATTCGCAGCGAATATATTCGACTCGAATCGAATTTATTCCTCGAATTCGCCGAATCAGCCGAATTGAATTTTTGAATACTTCGCTCATCTCTAATAATGACCTTGTTTCTTATGTAATTGCCTTACACAAGCAATTAACTGCGACACACAAGCTTGTTTTTGATTCCAGATCCAGATCAAGTAACTGGAACACATGACTTACAGCCAGGTGATTGGGTCCTAGTAAAAGAACATGTAAAGGTGTCCTTGGGACCAAAGTTTGAAGGACCCTACCAAATACTCCTGAAAACTGCCACAGCTGTAAAATTAGAAGGAAAACAGACGTGGATACATGCTAGCCATTGCAAGAAAATACAGCCAATCTCAAAAGATGAGTAAACTGTTGTTATGCCTTTGCTTGATTAAAGTGGTCAAGGCTATAGAGGGCAAATCATGTGACCCATGTATCAAGACTACTAGAATAAGATCCATAATCACTAAAATGTTACTATGGCATTCTCATTATCAGTGTGAAGGCACAGTAACTGACACTTGAAATGAAACAACTTATTCAATGTGCACTGTAGGGAACCAGGTAACCTATTATGACCCCACCTATGAACCCACCAAAACTTGGTTAACCATATGGAGCTTCGGCTTCACAGGCAAACTGATAAACCCCCCAACCGGGGGGTCAAGAGGAGGGAATTGAGTAGAAATATAGGGGTCTGATAAAGGAATGTTCTAATATACATATATGTATATTAGAATTTTTACTGCAGTTCCTTTTTTTTCTTCTCAGGAAATGTGATTTGAAGTGTGTCTGAAGGAGCAGTCCCAGCCAGCTGGATTTCTAACGTTAACTTCCTCTCTCAAGTTTATGCGTTTTATGGATGCATAGAGCAGTGGCTCGAAGACAAGCACACAGCGGTACCCCCAGAGTGAGCGTATTTCCCTGGAAGCACTGCTTGAGTGAGAGGAGCCATGGGTGCCGGCAGGGATCCAGAAAGAAGAGGATTAGGGCTGCTCTGTGCAAAATCATTGCACACAGCAGGTAAGTATAGACATGTTTGTTTAAAAAAACCAAAAAAACCCAAACCTTTAGTTTCACTTTAATTTACTGCTGTAATGTAGTAAAAAATGGTAAAAAATATGACTTTTTTTTTTTTTTTACTTTTTCTCAGCTAAGTGCTGCAGCCAGGGATCCCAGCCAATAAGAGAATCAGACCATGTCTCTCACACACACACATTCTCCTGCAATTCACCGCACCCCACCTAATTCTCCTCTAATCATCATTGCTCTCAATCCCTGACCAGTCCTGCTGACTAGGACAGTGTTCAGGAGGGAGTGTCAGAGAGCTGATCTTCTGCATGTACACTATATTGCCAAAAGTATTGGGACGCCTGCCTTTACATGCACATGAACTTTACTGGCATCCCAGTCTTAGTCCGTAGGGTTCAATATTGAGTTGGCCCAACCTTTGCAGCTATAACAGCTTCAACTCTTCTATAGTGGCTGTCCACAAGGTTTAGGAGTGTGTCTATGGGAATATGTGACCATTCTTCCAGAATCGCATTTGTGAGGTCAGGCATTGATATCGGACGAGAAGGCCTGGCTCGCAGTCTCCACTCAAATTCATCCCACAGGAATTCTATCGGGTTCTGGTTAGTCAAGTTCCTCCACCCCAAACTCGCTCATCCATGTCTTTATGGACCTTGCTTTGTGCACTGGTGCGCAGTCATGTGCACAGTCAGGTCTGCTGATGCCTTAAGAGTTCCCTTCACTAGAACTAAGGGGTCAAGCCCAAACTCTGAAAAACAACCCTACACCATAATAGCATTGTTGAAAGTTTCAGTACCTGTGATGCCTATGTCAGTGAGACCCTGTTACCCATTTGCTTGTTAGGTTTAGGCAATTGCCTTGCCACTGTTCTATACCTGTTATTTGTTACTGCCACTTAAAGGGGTTCCCTTAATGCATTTCCTCAATTGAGGTAAAAAATGTTTCAGTAGGTGAATCGCCCCTCACCCCCACCTATATCTGAGCCTGATTTAGCTGAACATAAAATAGCACAGAGAGTGAAATAACAGTTTTCACAGATCACTTACACCTATTTTATACCTATTTGGTGAAACTAAACCTCCTAACACAAAATGGAGGCAGGGGAACGAACTGGTGTGTCGGGTAGAGTGCAAAGGGTGTCACTCCCTGGTCTTCTTTTTCAGGCATGTACGGAAGCTCTTCTGACTGTGACACTTCCTCTGTTGCAGTCTTCTTCTCCTTAACCAGACAATGGTACACTGACAAATTCACATTCTCTGGTGAAGAATTACATGTGGAGGCAACAAGAACTAACAATCGTCCCACAAGATCTGCGTTCATCTCAATGATCGAAGAACTTTTTGATGACCCTGGTGGCCGAGAACACAAAATGGCCAATGTGTCCCTGGTTGTCCATTGGCTAAAGGATCAAATTAAACAATGGTTAAGCCATGGAGATGTACTTCTGCTCAGTTGCTCTGGATCTCTAAGTCTTTAAACTTCTGCAGATACATATACTCTAGATGCTTGTTGTAAATTGTAAATTGTTGTAGCGTCAGCTCTCATGTAAGTTCCAACTACCTGAACAGACAACACAGACAAGGGGCCTACCAGCTTGACAGGAACTTTGGTAGAAGGGTTTGAAGGGGTACGTCTGGCTGACTGAACTGCTATCATTTGAAGTGATTCCTCTGGTGATGTTTTGTAGAACAGTAGATATCACTCTCTGAACAGCTTAACTTGATGATACAGACTTTCTCAGACTTTTTCAGTTTTCTCTTTGAGGCATCAGGCAGATCTTTAATAAAAGGCCCAGGCCACCCTTTCTCAACTCTCACATCATGAGCTGAATGGAAGGTACTTAAAGTGGTCTGACACCCAAATGATGTCTTCGCTCAAGGCTCTCTTAATTTCCTCCTGCCTTCAACAACCTTTTAATCTACTTTACCAGACTTGGGAAAACCCACTTGAAGTGGTCTACACTTCCACAATTGTAACACACCACTGAATTTGTTGACTTCCAAGGGAAGCAGATGGTGATGTCTCTACAAGTTGTATCATGACACATGTTGCTATCAGTGTCGGTTCACATATATGCAGATTGGATGAGGTTTTAATCACATCCAATCCGCATGACACGTGAAATAACATTGCTTCCTATGATGCCTGTTCACATATGTCCGGTGCACTGGTGGTGCGGATTCAGTGTGGTTTGAAAAAGAGTCCTGTACAATTTCTGAGCAGAGAGGTCTGGTTCAGGTGTGGATTACAGGCTATTGACTTCTATGGGAACCGTTTCTAAACCGCTCATGTGTGAACAGGATAAAATCCTAACCTAATCCTGTCGCAAACTTGAATTAAATCGGACTTGAATCGCTGAACTTCTGCGTGAATCAGCTCTCAAAGTTACTATCTCCATCATTTGGCATTATTCTTTAAATCGGGGGTCATCTACCCATCAGCAGTATTAGTGGCCAGAAAAGGTAGCTAGCAATGTGACACCTGTGATACTCTGTCCTGTACTCTGCCCTGCTGACCCCTGTACTCTTCCCTACAAACTAATGACTTCTGTACGCAGTCATACAAACTACTAACCCATGTACTCTGCCCTAAAAACTACTGACTGATATATTCTGCCTTTCCAATTGCTGACCCTGTTACTCAGCCTTACAAACTACTGTTCGTTTGTAGGGAAGAGTACTACTGGGTACCTCTGGCCCTCCTGTACAAGGCCTGGGCCTCATCAGTTCAGCAGGAGGGTTGGGGCAGCTGACAAGCAGGGAGAAATGGATCATGGACAAGGAGGATGATCAGTGTTATGGGAGGCAGTTACTGGAACTGATCCCCCTGTAGAAGCTGAAAGCTGGCTTTTCCTCATCTCCTTAATGTTAGCTTTCATTTGCTGTAACTGTACTCTACTCCAAAAAAACTACTGACACTTGTTTGCTGCCCTACAAACTACTGACCATTGTATGCTGCTCTACATATTAATGATTGTGTACACTATTATTATTATTATTATACAGTATTTATAAAGCGTCAACAGTTCACACAGCGCTGTACATTACAATGGGAGACAGTACATGTGACAGTACAATAACGATACAATGTGATACACAAGGGGTTCGAGGGCCCTGCTCTTTCGAGCTTACAATCTGAGGGAGGGGATAGTGGTACAGGAGGAAATGGCTGTGGGGGATGGAGTGGTAGGAAGAATGGAGGAGGTCGGTAATTAGCAGGGGGTGGGGTAGGCTTCCCTGAAGAGGTGGGTTTTCAGGGTGCACCTAAAGGAGAGGAGAGTAGGTGATAGTCTGATGGATTGGGGTAGGGAGTTCCAGAGGATGGGTGATGCCCTGGAGAAGTCCTGGAGGCGAGCATGGGAGGAGGAGACCAGTTAACTAGAGAGAAGGAAGTCTTGTGAGTAGCGGAGAGTGCGTGTTGGGTGGTATTTGGATATTAGGTCGGTGATGTCCTTTGGGGCAGTATGATGGACAGCTTTGTACGTCAGTGTTAGGATTTTGAATTTGATCCGTTGGGAAATCGGAAGCCAGTGGAGGGATTGGCAGAGGGGGGTGGCGGAAACGGAGCGGTTGGTATGGTGGATGAGTCTGGCTGCCGTATTCAGGATCGACTGGACCGGGGATAGCCTGTGGCGAGGCAGGCCAGTGAGGAGGGAGTTGCAGTAATCGAGTCGTGATACGATGAGGGAGTGGATGAGCTGCTTAGTGGTTCCTGGTGTTAGGAACGTGCGGATTTTGGCAATGTTGCAGAGGTGGAGTCTGCATGAGTTTGTTAGTGATTGGACTTGGGGCTGGAAGGATAGATTGGAGTCAAGTATAACACCAAGTACTCTGGCCTTCTGATGTGGGCCTGATGGTGGCATTGTTGGACGTGATGGAGAAGTCAAAGGGGGGTGGTGTGCGGGCTGGGGGGAAAACGAGGATCTCGGTTTTGGAGAGGTTCAGTTTAAGGAAGTGGAGCGACATCCAGTCTGATATGTCGTTTAGTAGGCTTGTGATTCGGGCAGAGACTGAGGGGGTGAGGCGAGGGGGTGAGGTGTGGGGTCGAGAGATAGATTTGCGTGTCGTCGGCATAGAGGGGATAGTTGAAGCCATGGGAGTGTATGGGTTGGCCAAGGGAGGAGGTGTAGATGGAGAAGAGAAGGGGCCCGAGGACAGAGCCTTGAGGGACCCCAACAGAGAGGGGGAAAGAGGGGGAGGTGGTAGCGTTGTAGGTAACGCTGAAGGAGCGTTGTCATAGGTAGGACAAGAGCCAGGAGAGAGTGGAATCTCTGAGGCCAAGGGAGTATAGCTTTTTGAGGAGGAAGGGGGTGGTTGACTGTATCGAAGGCCACGGAGAGGTCGAGGAGTAGGAGCACTGAATAGGGGCCGTTAGCTTTGGCAGTTAGCAGGTCATTGGATAGTTTGAGTAAGGCAGTTTCGGTGGAGTGTAGGGGACGGAAGCCAGACTGTAGGGGATCGAGGAGGTTGTTGTGGTTGAGGTGGGAGCTTAGGCGATTGTAGACTAAGCGCTCGAGGAGTTTGGATGCAAATGGCAGCAGGGAGATGGGTCTAAGGTTGTTCGGGTCATTGGGGTCCAGGGAGGGCTTTTTAAGTATAGGGGTGATGTGCGCGTGCTTCAGAGGGGAGGGGAATGCTCCGGAAGAGAGGGTGAGATTAAAGATGTGGGTGAGGGAGCGTAGGATGGAGGAGGAGGGAGGTCGTAGGAGTTGTGAGGGGATAGAGTCAAGGGGGCAGGTGGTGAGGCAGGCATTAGAGAAGACCTTACATACTACCTTACATACTATTGACCTCTGTACACTGCTTTACATAGTACTGACCTCTGTATACTGCCTTACATACTACAGACTTCTGTACACTCCCTGCACAATATTGAACCCAGGACACTGCCCTACTTACTACTGACCTCTGTACACTGCCCTACTTACTACTGACCTCTGTACACTGCCCTACATACTAGTGACCTCTGTACAGAAACATGCCTATACTTACCCGCTGTGTGCAGTGGATTTGCACAGAGTAGCCTGGATCTTCATCTTCTCAGGTCCCCTGCAGACTCTCCTGGCCCCTCCCTCCTGTCAGGTTCCCCCACAGTAAGCAGCTTGCTATGGGGGCACCCACTGCTCCGTGTATCCATTCACACACTGAGCCGCAGCTCAGTCCAGCCCCCTCTCTCTTCTCATTGATTCACTGGCTGTGACTGACAGCAGAGGGAGCCAATGGCTCCTGCTTCTGTCTCAGCCAATAAGAAGAGAGAGTCCCAGGATAGCCAAGACTCCAGTGCACATCGCTGGATCAAGATGGGCTTAGGTGAGTATTAGGGGGGGCTAGGGGGATGCTGCACGGAGAAGGTTTTTACCTTCATGCATAGAATGCAAGAAGGTAAAAATCCTTGAGCCTTTACAACTACTTTAACTTATTATTCTCTTAACTTATTTTTTTATTTATCTCTTTAAAAAATACCAGTTCCTGAAAAAATCACTTTTGAAAAGTAACACTTTTTAAACTCTGTTGGCCTTTTGACTACTGTTATATACTGTAGTTTTAGCCATTTTGTAAATTTCTTTTATGTTTCATAACATGTGACCTCGTAAACATTTTTGAAAAACAATTAATTGGCGATTTTCATATTCCATAGGCCTCTATTTCACTTTGTTTTTTAAGCTCCTGTGTTTCCTTTTATATTTCATAGTTTGTAACCTTTCCACTTGTGTTGATGCTGGAATATGTTGTTAAGTGGGTCTTTCGCAATCTCCAAGCCACTTAAAAATGTCCCCAATATGCCAATTTGTGGCTTTGACTGTAGCAAAGTAATTACTCATTACAGGGTACATGGAACTTTACTGATGTTCACTCTGTTAGATGAAGAGCCTCTTGAGCTGTGTTTATTACCAGATACTCTTTTTCTCAGGTTAAACATTGTTTTTTTGAATTCTTGCACTGACGCTGGATATTCGTCATATAAGAAAATCAATACTCCAACGCAAACAAGTCAGGAAAGTGGGTCTCAAGAAAGTTTGCCTACAGCAACCAGATGGATCTCAAAGTAAGCCTTTTATTAACTTTACAAGTCTGTGTAAATTTGTTTTTGACATGCAACAATATACCACAACAGTATAATTTTTTCAGAAAAGCTCAATTTTTGCTGTTTTATCATCTATTATCATGTGTAATCTGTTCCTGGGCTCCAGTCCAATGATTTCACCTATGCTAAGATAATGTCATCAGTTTGCTTCAGGCAGAAGCAAACATTTCCGCAGTCTACTCTTCTCCAGTGATCAGATTGCAGCATTGCAAACTGTATTGCAAGTCACAAGCTGTGAGACTATAGCAGGGGCTGATCTGTGTCAGCCATTTGTGTACACAGCCAAGAACTGCACAAGTACCAGTATTTACATGACTGTGTCATCTCTGAGCCGGCATCTAGGAAGTAGATGGTGTTCCTGGATGATGCCTGAACAAAGACAGCACCACCCTTCTGGAGAAAAAAGCAGATGAAGACCTCTACAGTGTAATAATCCTCTGAGGGGGTGGGTCCATGACAGCCTGGACTCAGAGGGAAATGGGTTGAATGATGATGACCTTCATTCAGCTCAGCAGACTGAGGACATTCAGTGGCGTAAAAGCAGTACTGCAGGGGGAAACTATAGATTGAAGGTGAATGTTGCAGCAGAAGCTGCTTTTTTATTTTCACTATTACTGGGCTACTTATTTAATTTTTTTTTCCATAAAAGTACAGCTTTACTGTAAAGAATCATCACTTTAAACCAGGAGTAGGCAACCTTAAAGAGATGGAGATCTATCAGAATATCACGAGAGAAGCCAGAGATCACTGGGCACAGATTTAAACCTCCAACTGCCGTGTCGCAAACCGCAGCAGATTAGTGTGAAAGCAGACCTACACTATTATGTCCAGTGTGTTGCTTCACACTCATCTCAAGATCTCTCCTTTCCTGCTGCTGGCACCACTCTGGAGACCGCTAGCCAGGATAAGAGGTGGAGTGCAGTTGGTATCACTCCATGGGACAGGAGCCTGCACTACAGAGGAGGCATCGGTTTATGTGGCTCTTGCTCCCTACTTCAGCTCCAACTTTACAAGTAGTCCCTTCGCATTGCACTCTGTTCGATGCTCCGGGATGGTGGGTCAGCAAACCCAGATCGTTATCTACCAGTCACCTGGCTGAGATCTACTGGTTGCTGACCCCCGTTTTAAATCATCACTTTGATGTTTTCTGCCTGCTGCGCGACTATTGGCATCAGTTTCTTTCCTGCCGGATTAGAACTTAATTACCTCCTTGCGTTCTGCATAGGAGTAGTGTTCCTTAGGCCCACTTTTCCAAGCAGTCGCTAACAATAGAATAGCATTAAGCATAGCACATAACCAGTTAAATACAGAGGACTGTCCCCACAGCTGATGAAAAAAATATAGGTCCCCATTGAACCAGCAACCTCTGACTGTGTTGGTTTATCACTATTGGATTCACGGCGCAGTATAAACCGTAATTAAATACTGATCAAGCCCCCTCTGAGAAAAAAAGGTATTCTCCCGATGAGACCCTAAGCTCGCCTCGTCCTAGGCTAGCCTTTTATTAAATGCACAGCATATCACAGCTAACAAGAGTTATGAGCAGGGAAGGAAGGAAGGCTGTGTAGACTCAGAAAGGGATCTTTGATATCCAGTTTAATAAGCTGTGCGTCAGCTTCTGTCAAGAGAGCCAGCGGCGGAAAAGGAGGCCTGGGTATCTTACATTACATTCTCTCCCCCAAGTGCGGTGTTTATTGAATGTGCAAAGTGTAATTATACAGGGGCCTAACCACCACGCAGCCAGCACGATATAATCTCTCGTTATTAAGTTCTGGCTCCAGGTAACTGGATTGAAATAAGCCTATCACTTTTTTTATAAAACTTTACTTATAAAAATGAACTGGTGTGAAATTTGGGAGCTTCCATTGCTGATTTGTTTTTATAGAGACCCTGTCGCTACATCATTCAGTTTGAAAACTATTCCAGGGCGGTAATCTTCACAAATCAACTGCTGATGTGATTTGTGAAGATTATCACACTGGATCAAAGACTTTTCATGTTCCAGTCAATATTCAGTTCTTATACTTTATTTCCTATTGCAAGCCCTGATGAAGGGGGTATTTTTGAGCCCCCAAAACATATTGGCTGCTTCTTTTATTGTTTATTTGATCCTTACTAGAATACAATTGTCTCTGTGCTATTGAACTGTGGTGTGGTGCTTCAATTCTTCTGCTTGCTATTTTGCACTACAAACCAAGGAAACTGTGGAGATTTGCTAGAGTGTGGAAGCTGCCTGCCTAGTAATCAGATCACCTACACCAACATCATCGCAACACTATCGGGCTGCAACACTGTCAGGACAAACTTGTGGGTTCAGGGTAAGTATGTCCCAACCTTCTTAAAAGAGAAAGTGGGGAATTTCGTTTAAAATCATACTCACCTAAGTGGATGCAGCATCGATACAATGCTGCATCTGACCCTCACTGACTCTAGGCTGAGAACTGAGCGATCAAACACCACTGATTGCTCAGTTCTCCCTGCCCCTCTGAGCAGAGAGCAGTGACTTTCATTCACCACTCTCTCCTCTGCCTTCCAGTTCTCAATGGAGCTCCGGGCTAGGGAGTGAAGGGATTGGCTGGCTCAGTCTCCCAGCAGTGCAGCTGAGAGTGTGAGCCAGGTGCCGATCCTGGCTCCTGGGTGGATCCAGATCATATGGTCACGGTCTTTCACCAGCTTGGACTCGCTCTGTGACATCAGCCAACAGCAGGCTTTAGCTTGCTGTCTTTGAAAAAAGGTCACAGGACTACTGTTTGAACTTTGGCTTGACTTCTCCTTTAACTCCTTGGCTCCAAGCGTACACATTATGAAGCCTCTTGGCGGCTGGGCCTTGGTGCTGGAGGGCCGCATATTTGTGTATACAATGTAAACAAAGTATGCGCCAAGAGGATGTGCCCTGTATGCTCATGGCACATTTACCGGCGTCTCACAGAAAAGTCCCAATTGCTACTTGTGGTCAGGAGCTTTCCGATCATGTGACCGCTGTGACAGCCAATCACAGCAGTCACATGATCTTAAGCCCCACACCCTGGCGTCACAAACCCCTTAAAGGGCTGGGAGGCGCCAGCACCAACTGGTTAAGTATTCTGGATGTAATGTCAGCAGCCCTAGCAGACTCAAGTGACACTCCATGGTATTCCCCTTCACTCCCCTCAAGGCTTCCACATAAAAGGTTATGTAGGAGGCTGAAGAAAGAGGTGGAAAACTTGGGCCAGAATAGATAGTAATTAGAATCTCCAAGAAGAGAACACGGTATAATGTGCAAAGAGGGAGGGGGCTGCACTGGGGAATTGACACTCATGGAACAGTCAAATGTTTTTAGCAAGCTCAAACGCACATTGCAAGGGAATAAAAAAAATCATTATGTAAAGGAAAAGAACTGCAAGTAAGCTTTTAAAATATTTAATTTTCACTGCTGTTACCTGCAAATTGTTAGGTTGATGGCAAAGTCTCTTTAACCACTTGAAGATTGACATGCTAAATTCCCTTCCTATCCAAGCAATTTAGCAGTTTTCAGCACTGTGATACTTTGAAAATTACTCAATTATGCAACCCTGCACACAAATGAATTTTATACCATTTTTTGAGATAGATAGAGCTTTTGGTGGTAAATAATTATTACTGGGTGTTTTTATTTCATACTAAAAAAAGGAAAAAAGACTAAACATTTAGAGGAAAAAACTGTTTCCCCTAGTGTTATAAAACTTTGCAAATAAATATTTCTTCACAAATTTAGGACAAAATATATTACGCTCCATTTCTTTGGTTTAAAAAGTGTATATTTTTAGACTGTGTGAAAGTTACTGAGTCCATAAACTATTTTTTATATATATATATATATATATATATATATATATATATATATACATATATATATATATACTGTGACAGTGTGGCGATCTGTCACCCTGGATTCTCAACAAGGCAGGTTGAGGGGCTCCAGGGTAAGTGTTTGATACGGAGGAAAGTAGCTTTTCACTTTCCTCCTTTGTTTGTAAGGTCTGTTTTGGGATCTGGAGCCTGGAGATTTCAAAGAGATCTGGGAGGGATGAAATCTCCAATCCTGGGACCAGGTTTTGGGATAGGCCAGGAGACTGATTGCACAGGTGTGTGCAGGCCTTTAGAGAGAGTCAGGACCAGGGTTCTGGGCTCCACCCCGGCAGATGGGAGTCAGGAGGGCTCCACCCCAGCAGATAGGAGTCAGGTGGGCTTCACCTAGGGGAGGTGGAAGCCAGACTAGCTGTGTGCTAGGGGCTATAATTTGGGAAGAGTCTGCAGGAGACAGACATTGAACTGTGTGTAAGCCAGGAGGCTGAATCGTTGTTTTGTTGGTGGATACCCCTGCGTGGGAAGCATTATGTTTGAACTTTCATTTAAATAAAAGTGGGCTAAAAAGGCCCTGAAAAAGAAAGCGAGTAGCTGTTTGCGTTTAAAAGCTCTACCACGTTGAAGCGAGTTCCCACATATGGTGGATAATGCGGGCAGAATTGGAGATCCCGGCGACTGAAGTAAGTTCATTTGTTATATGAACTGTTTGGTGCATAAGTCTGCACTATCTGTGTGTGCAGGTGAGGAGAACCTGCTAGTGAAAAGGACTTTGCCTTAAAGAGACAGTGTTCCATAGTGTTGCTGAACTGTCTAACACACTGCTGTGTGCATGACTGCAAAGATGGGGCGGTCAAAACAGGAAAAGGAGGCAATGTTTGCTGAAGCGAGAGAGAGAGCCCTGTGGCTAGGGGGTTATATACCAGATGCCCCAGCCAAGCCGGGAAATTTAGATGTGGGTGAGTCTGCTGTGGACTGGTGCAAGCGGCACCTGGCAGCATTGAACCAACCTAAAGAGGAAAGCAAGCCAACCTTCAGTGCAAGGAGAGAGCTGCAGGATGTCCGTACCTGGGAGAGGGGTGTTGTTGCCCCTGGCAACGTTGCTGCAGTTAAACCAGTAGCTGTTGTGAAAAATGTGAATGTGTCACGGCTTCAGAGTTGGTCCAGCAGAGAGAAGCCTATGCTATGTGCAAGAAGAGGGGCTGACCAGAGGCCAGGACCAAGAGTGAAGGCCCATAGCAACACAGAGGAGGCCAGTCGGGCTGTCTGTGTACGGGGGGTCATGTCGTACAAGGATCATGGCAAGTGGTATCAAGAGGAGCCAATACAGCATGTTGGAAAGAGCCAGCAAAGTTCTGCTTGGAGAGTGCAATCTCCCATGGCGACCGGAGAAAAAGTAGTGCCTGGAAGGAGGAGCTGCATTGGAGATGTGGCTCAGTGTCCCAACAAAGATAAGAGTGGAAATATACCCTGCGTGGAATGTGGTCAGTGGGGGCATGGGATCTTTTACTGTCCCAGACTCTGGAATACCGCTGATATTGGGCAAATGTCTTCAACTGCAAGCCCAGATTCTTCTTTTAAAATGTTGGTAGCCACCTCTGGCAACAGGGAGGAAGTTTCTGTTGGGCCTGAAGGGGGTGCCAGAGAGTCCATGGAGCCTATGATGGCGTCTGTTACTTCACCTTGCGGCAAGGGAAAAGTTGCCAAGGAAAGTGCAGTTGAGGATGCGTTTATGAGACAACGCACTCAAATGAAGATGGCGACACCTGCTACTGTGGTGGGTAAGACTGTGTGTGATAAAACCATGGCTGGGACTGTCATGTTGAGAAGGACTGGTTATGAGACTGTCCATTCTGATGTAGGAGTGACCCCAGTTAGTTGGGCCACTGAATGTGCTTTTGAGAGTGACTTTTCCCTGTGCAGTGCCTTGTACAGTGGGGAGTTAGGGGCTGAAGTAGAACCTGTGCATGGTTCTCAAAAAGCAAGTGATGTCACTAATGTGTGCCAGTCACAGGTCGGTCGTAGGCTAGTACAGCCCACAAGAGCTAAAAATGCTAATGTTGATGTGAAATGTACTGCTGTTGGGAAAACCCTGAGCTCTTGCAGTGCAAAAGCTGTAATTAAAGATGGGTCGTTTCCCAAAGCAACTGGTGGTCAGACAGCACAGGTGTCCTTGGACATCTCCAGGGCTCTCCATGTATTGGAGCCGGAGGTTGCCCGGGACAACTGCGATGTCACTCTGGTGGAGCAGAGTGGAACTGCACCTTGTCATAGGAGTGTGTTGGTGCAGTCTAATAATACTGAAAGTGTTCAGGTGAACAGCGGGTTAATGCAGCCTGGCAAAAATGCAAGTGTGTGGGTAATTCAGGAAGTATCACCAGAGCAAAGTGGTGGATGTGAGGTATTGCAACCTGCAGTGGGAAAACAGGTGTTACCCAAGTCTGACGTGATCCAGAGTGATTTGTGCAATGGATCTGCAACTAAGCCCGTCTATTCTTATGTGTCTCCTTGGGCGGATGGATCAGTGCTGAGGAGCACTGGCGAATTGAGCACATATACAATGGATTGGGATAGTTGGGGTAAAAGGCAAATCTCATTGATAGATGAGGTTTTTATGAAAAAAAATAAGGTGGACACTGTTTCTGCTGTGCCAGCAGGAGGATCTATAGAACAACCTATAGATCAGGGCGTGTATACAGCAGAGACTTTGTCTGTGACCCACAAGCGTGATGTTGGCATGGAGTGTCAAAATGATGTTGTCACTGGGAATGATCAGGGGCAGCTTGTGGATACTGAGTCTGAGATGTTGAGAGTGAGCCCAGCACATGGCAGCGCTCTGGTGGAGCACCAGGCTGTGGTTATCTCCAGCTTGGAGGAGGTCCCTTTAAAAGTTTCAGCTTCTCAAGTCTCAGCAGGTGAGTCTCTCAGCGTTCCCAGTGCCCTAAATATGGTCCGGAAGGTCTTAGGTTTAGAGTCAAGTGGTTGGGTTGTAATCAAAGTATTAAAGGAGATGCTTGAACTTTGGAATGTACAACCAATGTATACTGGGGTGTCTCCTCCACAGTCAGATGGTCTGGTACTGCGGAGTACCACTAGGTGGAGCACCAAATGGCTGGCTGTACATATCAAACGGGAACAAGAAAGTGGTTTATTTCTGAATTTGTTGATGGTGTTAAAAGTTGTATCAGGGTATGCTGCTGGATTACCTGTAAATGTGATAGATGAGAAATGTTTTGGAGAAATGGAAAATGAGTCAAAAAAGGTTTCACCTCCTAACAGCCAGGTGGGAAGCATTTCTGCTGCTATGGTCCAGGATGGTGCTGGCCAGTTGTCAGTTAAGGGCGTGTTTACTGCACCATTGGACAAACCACATGAGTTGGAAGGGCCGAGCATGGACCTGAGAACAGCAGAGATCCTGACCAGGGCTCAAACGGATGTGCATAAAGAAATCAGGGTCATTGGGCCAAAAAGAGGTTTATGTAGCAGGTCTGATAAGACACCTGAAATACAGGGAGAAATGGTATGTGAAAACTGGCAAAATGGATCAGAAGAGAGCTCATCTGTACAGGATTTGTATACAGATCCAAGTGGCGTAGAAAAAGTTAAAATGGTGGGACAGCCGCCTGCAGATTGCATGACGCCAGGTGAAGTGGCATTTTGTGAGGTTCACGTGGGTGATGGCTGCCCTATGGTGTGTGTGCCCTCTGCAGACACTGTCCTAACTAAGGCTAGAAAAGATATTTGAAAGGTGTAATATTGACTGGAATATACCTGTTCATGGTAAACTGAATGCTGTGGTAATGAGTCATGCAGCTTTGATAGCTAAAGATACAAGAAATCAGGGGTATGGTCCTGGTACAAATACAGTAGAAATAGTTCCCCTACAGCCTTGGGACAGTAATACGGAGAGAGGTATTAGGAAACCTTTGAACCTGAAGCAAAGGGGCAGAAAGGTCAATAGAAAAGCCAGGGGGACCCCGTTAAGATCTCAGGAGAGAAAGTGGTTATGGAAATGCACTCGGAAAAAGAATAGGGAAGGTTTGAGTAGAGCCCATAGCAGAGTGACAATGGGGCTTGGGGAGAGACACCAAAGGAGTCATTGGGTAGAGTTCCCCTTTAGGAAAGGTATGGTCAGACCAGATTGGACCCCTGTAAGTGAGAACTGGCACAGAGGTGCCAGAAGGTATAAGTTGTGTGTTCTGCCCCCTATGGGATCAAAACAAAGGGGGGGGATATGTGACAGTGTGGCGATCTGTCACCCTGGATTCTCAACAAGGCAGGTTGAGGGGCTCCAGGGTAAGTGTTTGTTTGATACGGAGGAAAGTGGCTTTTCACTTTCCTCCTTCGTTTGTAAGGTCTGTTTTGGGATCTGGAGCCTGGAGATTTCAAAGAGATCTGGGAGGGATGAAATCTCCAATCCTGGGACCAGGTTTTGGGATAGGCCAGGAGACTGATTGCACAGGTGTGTGCAGGCCTTTAGAGAGAGTCAGGACCAGGGTTCTGGGCTCCACCCCGGCAGATGGGAGTCAGGAGGGCTCCACCCCAGCAGATAGGAGTCAGGTGGGCTTCACCTAGGGGAGGTGGAAGCCAGACTAGCTGTGTGCTAGGGGCTATAATTTGGGAAGAGTCTGCAGGAGACAGACATTGAACTGTGTGTAAGCCAGGAGGCTGAATCGTTGTTTTGTTGGTGGATACCCCTGCGTGGGAAGCATTATGTTTGAACTTTCATTTAAATAAAAGTGGGCTAAAAAGGCCCTGAAAAAGAAAGCGAGTAGCTGTTTGCATTTAAAGCTCTACCACGTTGAAGCGAGTTCCCACAATACACATACATAACCCCCCCCCAAATTACGTAAGAGGCATAGTGAATTATGTCAATGTGTAAATTGTGATGTTTTCTCACACACAACATAGGTATATTTACAGTTACGCCCCAAAATACATTCTGCTTCTCCTCTGGATATACCACATTTGTAAGACTTTTTCAAAATCTAGCTGCAAATCCAAAATAGCCCCATCAGGTTTTATAGGGGTAAAAATCATGCATCCAATTTTCTGATTACTTCTCACCAGGACTATTTTTACCAGGAGGTACCACACTGCTGGTGCTTGCCTGCTGCAGTTTAATAGGATGGTCACTGCTTGGTGACAATAGTACTCCTAACTCTTTATCAGGGACCATTTCATCCTCTAAATCAGACATGGCCATTGCTTTTCTGAGGTCTCCTCTCCTGCTCTCATCAGTCATACTCAGATTTAAAAGGCTTCCTAATTAGTGCACATTTTTGGCACTAGCTGTACTAGTAGCCAATTGAGACTTTTTGTGGCTGGCGATCAGAACATCAGTTCCAGCTAACAATGGTACTAGATGATACTGTACTGGTATGGCTGGTGATCAGGTTACTGGTGCTGGCCTGCACTGGCACTGATGACACTGCATTGGTTTGGCGACAATCAGGACACTGGTTCTGGTGACACCGTACTGGTATGGAAGTGATCAGGAACAATTTTGTCAGCTTACACTAGCTCAGGTGACACAGGCACTGGTGTCACCAGCATTCAGAACACTGTTGCTGGCTTTACTGGTTATAGTGACACTGGCACTGGTGTGATTAGTGATTTAGAACACTACTGATGGCTTACACTGTACTGGTGTGGTGATGATCAGGAACAGTGTTGCTGGCTTACAATAGTAATGATAACTCTGACAGTGGTGTGGCTAGCAAGCAGGACACTGTTGCTGGTTACCTTGACACCGTTGTTGACTTCTCTAATCTGGTGACACTGGCACTGGTGTTATGGCAATCAGGCACACTGTTGCTAGCTTCATTGGTGTGGTAACACTGTAACTGGTGTGATGGTGATCAGTGACACTGTGACTGACTGCACTTGTCTGGTAACACTGTGATTGCTTTGGAGGTAATTAGGAACTCTGTTTCTGGCTGTACTGGTCTGATAACACTAGTACATGTGGGACTAGTGTTTAGGAACATTGTTGTTGGCTTCAATGGTCTGTTGACACTTTGACTGGAGTGGCTGCAATCAGAAGCATTGTTTTTTTAAATCAGATCATTTTTATTAATTGAAGTATGGATCCTTGTATACACAATCATACAATCACAATCTCCAATGGAGTGTGGCGTTAGTGTCAACAAGTTACATTGTTATGATATAAAAGGGGTACAAAGTCATGTATACCGAAGATATAAACAGATTCCAGACAACAACATTTTCCAGATCCTTTTTTTGAAAAAGAAAAAAAACAGATTTCAAAACCGGCTGGGAAAAAAACAGAAGGAAATTAAAATAACACGAAATATAAAACCAAACTAATTTTTAACAATTTACCAAAAACCAGCCTTCTTCTGAACTGAACTCTGAGAGTCAAATCTCCTCAGCTCATCCACATGCAATATAGTAGATAAAAAGTCTAATCCAACGTTTGCCAAAAGTAGAGTTTTACCATATGTATACAGCTATATCCCAATTCCTATTCAAGGGTTGATGGGACAATAATTATATCACAGTAGATACAAAGGGATTCTGCCGTTTAACAGCCTGTCCTTAACTAATTGTGCTGGTGCTAATCCTGGTGTCCCCAACCAGGCATCCCAGACTTTTGTAAATTTCTGGGCACATCCTCTATGCTGACAAACTAGTTATTCTCTAATCAGAGTATCAATAACAGCTTTATTCCATTGATTATGGGAAGGAGGTGTGAGAGATAACCATTTCTGAGCTATACGTTTCCGAGCAATAAACAGCACTCTAAAGATAGCTATATAGACAGGTGGAGTACACAGTTCCTCATCCAACACTCCCAATAGACAAAGCTTGGGAACCAATGGTACATTAAGACTCCAGATCTTGTTGATCATTGTTATAATATGGGACCAATATCTTACCAATTTGGGGCATTTCCTTAGCATATGGATAGAAGCATTGTTACTGCCTACACTGGTTTGACAACACTAGGACTGGTGTGATGGCAATCAGGAACACTATGGGTGGCTTCACTGGTCTGGTGACTCGGTGCTGGTGTGGCTAGCAATCAGGAACACTGTAGCTTGCTGTACTAGTCTGGTAACACTGTACTGGTATTGCAGCACGCAGGGACACTGTGGCTGGCTGCACCGGTCTGGTGACACTACTGGTGAGGAGGCAATTGGAAACACAGTGGCTGGCTGCACAGGTTTGGTTACACTGTACTGATGTGGCTGCGATCAGGGAAACTGTGGCTGGCTACACAGGTCTGGTAACACTGTACTGATTATGGACTCTGTGGCTGGATGCACTAATCTGATGGCAATGTACTGGTTTGGCTAGCTATCAGGAACACTATGGCTGGCTGTGCTGGTCTGGTGACATTGTACTGGTGTGACAGCAATCAGGGACACTGAGGCTGGCAGAACAGATCTGGTAACACTGTACTGGTGTGGCAGTGATTAGGGACTGTGGCTGGATGAACTAATATGGTGACAATTTACTGGTTTAGCCAGCAATTAGGAATACTCTGGCTGGCCGCACTGGTCTGGTGACACTGTACTGGTGTGACAATGATCAGGGACACTGTGGCTGGCTGCACTTGTGTACTGGTGTGACGGTGATCATGGGCACTGTAGTGGCAAAGGAACAGAGTAGTATCAGCTGTTCAATACACAGGCTAATGGAAAGGGAAGTATATTTCCTTCCATTTACAGGTGACTTCTAGGTTAAAAGGGATGCTGTGTTGCAGGGTCACTTTAAACTGCTCAGGGATGTTCAAGAATGTTTAAACTTCAATACTTCTACATTCTCCTACTCTGGCTCAACTCTTAAGTCAGTTCTGTCAAATGTATTCAGTTTCCAGACTTTTTTTTTTTCTCCTTGGCAAGATGGGGAATAGCAGCTGAGCCAACTAGGATTTGTTGAGAATCAGGCGCCGGTTTCTGTAAAAATTAGTTCATATTTGGGGTTTATTATTGCATTAAGCAGTGAGAAAAGTGTCAGCGCTGATACATTTGATTCTGTGCTTCTGCTGGGCTGGCAGATTAGGTTAATGCTAGATCAGACTGTGAGATTTCTTGTTCGCATACCAACTAGATTCCAGGGATGCATCACATATTTCTAAAAATGTGTTGAACTTGGTGTTAGCCTGTGAACAGCAATGACGAGTGAAAGCCTGATGATTCATGTTACAAATTAATATAGGTTAGGTATCTAGGGTGAAATATTGTTTTCATGTCATTCAGAATGTGTTTTGGTTTGGCAGATGAACACAATTAAAAAGCAAAGTCATAGTGCTTTTATGTTTTTTGTTTTGTATATGTGAGTTCACAGCATTTAGAATGCTTATTTGTCAAAATTAGGACACATGGACCTGGTTAAAGTGAATATTGGAGAGGATGGGGTCACTGATAATTCATTCAGTTGTCTGTGTAAATTCAGCCTAGGATGTTTATTTCTTTAAACAAAAAGGTTTTTTTTTAAAACAAAGAAGCAATCAGCCATCCAAAGCAGTGTGCTCGACCTGACAGGGAGAACTGTTAGTAAACAAAACAGTCCTCCTCCCTGTCGGAGATCCTCGTTAATCACTGGGCACCAGCGAATAATCACCAGCTGGGACCAGGTGGTTGACAGCTGCGGCCACAAATGGCGGCGAGGGTAGGGTGTACGTGCGGCCTGTGCACCCCCTACCCAGGAATGCAAAATCACGTATATATACATGATATTGCGTACCCGTGCCACCCTGTAGCAGTATTTCTGCTATAGGGTAGTTGGGAAGCGGTCAACTAAAGAATGGAACATGATTTCATATCAAGAAGCAGAGCTGCTAGCTGGTGTGATTTTTAGTGAAAGAGGGGAAAGTTCCGCTTTAACATGAAGGGACACATCAGATGTTAAGTCCACTTTAATACCTCATAAAGAGGTTTTTACAAAACGTGTTTATTACTTTGGGTTACTTTTCCATCAGTTGAGTTGGAGAGACAATTGCGGTTCTAAGGCTTCTCCGATGAGAATGAACATGGTCAGACATCTCCCTGCCAGATGCTGAGGCTATTGCCTGCCTATAGCCACCCCAGGGAGTAAAATCTCAACCAAGAAAATAAAAATCAAATACAGAAGTGCAGTTTCCTCTGAACTTTGGAGTGTTGAAAGAACATTATTGGCCAAGCAGAATGCAATGTTAGATTAAGCAAAGCCATAACAACATATTACAGAGTAACTTATCAATAGCCTTAGCATTATTTAGGAGCTGTGGGACCCAAGTCCATAGCTGGGTAACATAAATATATACATACTTAGAAGAATAAAACTTTCTGCTGTTGACAGAGCAGGCTGACTCAGTCCCCTGCGGGAATGTACAGGATAACAGGGTATTAAATATTTACCATCCATTACACGTACATCAATTATGGAGCATCTAGACTTTAAAATGTGCATTAGCTACATTACCTGCATTGTAAGAAGCTGCACAAAAGCAACTTAGCGGGAGGGACAGGGAGGTGTGGGTTTAAAATCATTTTGTAAATGTTGCAGTACTTTTTTTTTCGTTTTCTTAAAGCCCAACTCACAAGTTTCAAAAAAAAAAAGTAAAAATCCATTGCCCAGGGGATGTGAAAATTTAAAAAGGCAGCTTATGCTGTAATAGTCAATTCTTCATTGCTGTCCTGCAGATTCACCTGTGCTGTGATAGAATTCCTGTCTTCTTTTGGGTTAGTTGACATCCTACATTATTGAATGTCAGTGCAAGGCACCATGGTGCTGCATGCTTCAGGGAATGGCTCCATGACACTTTGCACTCAGAATTTGTCCTCAGTCTTCTGGGTTAAAAAACACAGTGAGGCATTTAACCTGAGAGACTGAGGAAATCCTGTGACGAAGAAAAGGTTCTGCAGGGCACAGAGCTAGAAAACTCAGAGATGGGTTTTAAGGATACATTTGGGATAAATTGTAAGATTTCCTTCCACAGTTCAGAATCCACAGGCCCAGGTCTCTCGCCCATACTCATCTAGCCTTACAGGGTTATGCAGGTTTTTGGCCAGAAGCAGAGAGCAGCACTGAGATAATAAGTCTTTCATTATAAGTTTGTTTTAGAAAGGTTGATAGTGGAGCTAAATCTATTAGGACATTTCTAGGCCCTGCCTCTGTGTGAGGAGAGGCAAAAAACATACAGGATTCACACTACTGCAGAATGCAAAGTTTTGGAGTATTGTTTCTGAGTGGAGAAGGCTGGTTTGTCATCGTTCTTTGGATTTGGTAGTCCTGGATCGGGGTCTGGACCTTGGGGACTTTGAAGGGATTTGGATTGCAAGAAGTCTCCAATCCTTTGTTCAGGTCTTACTGGAGACCTGCAGGTTGTGTGAGTGTGCAGGTGTGCCCACTCATTATAACCAAGGAGATGACCATATTTCAGGTCCCCATCAGGGGAGTGCTCTGTGCCCCAACCAGGAGACAGGTGTGCTCCCATTAGGAGAGGTGATCCACTTGAGAGACTGCACTCCATGTTGGAGAAATTCCTTAGCCTCAGGACTGAGACAGCTGAGCAAGTCTAGGAGCCTGGAAGACTGGGAGAGCTGAGGTGACAACGCGATTCCAGGGGATGGAGAGAGTCTGTGAGTTTCAGAGGTGTGACAAAGAGCCTGGGGTGTCAGGAGAACCCCTGCCAAAAGTCCAGAAGTGGACCAACACAGCTGGGTGCTGCGACTATGGACTGAGGGAGCCAGGAAAGCCCAGAGAGCCAAGAGAAGCTCGGTGAGATGCTCTGTATGAAGCTGACACCTCTGCATAGACAACCGCTGTTTTGAACGTTTTTCCTTTTTCAATAAAAGTGGGTTGGCAAGCTCTTATCCACATTACAGACTGACATGACTCCCTAAAAATGCAATATCACTGAGCTAACAATCCCCCATATCACACTATATGCAAGTTAGCTGATTTACTGCTGCTTGGATGGTGCTTGGACGGCATACTGCAGTTGTAAGTAAACATACATTAGGCTCCATTCACACTAGGGCATTTCAAACTGCGGGTGGAATCGCCGCGATTCTGCCTGCTATTTGAAAACACACTGTGAAAATGTGAAAATGCGTGATCGTGTGTCAGGTGCCATTTATTTCAATGGCACCTAAAAATGCGGGGCGTTTTAGCCGCGACAGCAGCACATTTTTCCACGCAACAAACGTGCCGCAACAGAATTGCAGGACATGCAATGGTTTCGGAGCCTTTTTTGGGCGTTGCATGTCCCACGCGATCGCGGCACATTTGTTGTGTGGAAAAACGCACAGCGATCGCTGTGCCATTGAAATGATTGGCACCTGAACACGCGATTGCAGATTTTCACATCACATTTTCAAATCATAGGCAGAATCGCAGCGATTCCGCCTGCGATTTGAAATGCCCTAGTGTGAATGGAGCCTAAGAAACAAGATAAAACAAGTAATGGGAAAGAATAATATATAAGAACAACATTATGTACTTTTTTCTGGCTGTGTACGATCCGTATGGTTACAACTCACTTTGTACATTTTTGTATATTTTCCTTTATACATCATTTTGCATTTATCTTATACAGTATATCACTTTGATCTGCTCAGTTCTTTTAGGTGACCTTTTTGGTATTTGGATAGGAAAGCAGTTTTTTTTTCTTTTGCTCTGCAATCAAAGACTTTGGTGACCTTATAGTACGCCAATATTTGCTCATTTGAATACATTTTCCACCAATGAATATTTAATTAAGCGGTTAGCAGCAATCTGAAAAGATACAGCCAGCTTCGCAAACAACAACTTCCACTACCGGCTGGCCAAAACAAAGAGTGAAATCGGCGGGTTTCTGGAAAGATCAAAATGGATTAAATTAAAAGGATAATTTTAACTCCCGTTGAACGCAGCTCTCTGGTTGATAGTTTTGTCAGACTAAATTTGAATCTATTATTCTATTTAAAGCAACTGTTTACAAAGTCTCACTGAAAAAAAAAACAGATTTAGGAGGAAGAAATAAATAGGAGGCTGCCAGGCAAAATGTGAGTATACTTTTATGTTTTTTAACAATACTCATTGTTATGTGTTATATGTATGTTCAGCAAGTCATTGATTTGTTTTTGCCTCTGCAGACTGTCCAAATAATGCAGCAGGGAGGGATACTTGCTCTGACGATAATCGTGGGTTTCATATCTCAAGGCCAGTAATCTCTCAAACAAGTTGTTATCACTAATAATCCATTCTTAATCTTAAATCCAGTGACTTTGCCTAGACTGAGATGATGTCATCAGTCTGCTGCAGGCAGGGAGAAGCATTTCCTCAGTCTCCTCTCCCCCAGGATACAACATTGTGACTTTGAGGAAAGTCACAAGGCATGAGGCTCTGAAGCAGGGGCTGATTTGCATCAAGCATTTGTGAACACAGTCACAAACTGCCCAAACACCAGGATTATCAGGACTGTCATTTCTGAGCTGACATCTCAGTATAGGATGCAAATGGTAACCTTGGATGATGCCTAAACAAAGATGGCTCCATCCTTCTGGAGAGAAAAGCAGATGAGGGGGAGTTTTGTGATCTCTGTGAGAAGCATTAAATAACTGAAAACAATATATTTATACATTACTTTTTTAACTATAGCATTTTTAACTGTTGCACAACAAATGCAGCAGCCACTGCCTGTAGATAATGAAAGAAGAGCTCTATATTGGGCTGTATGATCAATTAATCTGTACTTGAAACCTTCCATTATCATCAGCACAGGAGCATCTCCTTACTGAGTTATTTAGATGGAGATGAATAAATATAAATTTGTATTAAGTTGTACTTAATGAGGTTATCACAGTTATCCTTTAACGATAATCTACTTGTCTTATGTATTATTTTTACATATAGTATTTTTAATCATATGAACTATTTATATTTTTCACGTAGAACCTGTAGGTGGAGCTCTGTAGTCCATGATGCACCCTTACAGCAGTTGTCTTAAAAATAGACTTGAAAATCAAAAATACCCTACTTACTCAGTTTATCCAAGCAGCCAAAAAGCATGCAGGTAGAGCTGGGTTTTGCCAAGCCTTACAGAAGTACCATGTGAAAATGTTCACAAACAGTTAGAGATTCTGTGTATAGCCCTACAAAACAGACAATGCACAGTTCACATGTGCTTTTCTTTCTGTTGCTTCTCTGCAAACAGGAAACAGGAAACTTTATAATAGAGAAAAGACATAGAGTTTACAGAACCATAGATGCAGCTACAGACTTATAAACACTGCCATCTACTGGCTGAAGAATATATCTCTACTGAATACTGTTGGTTTAGTTGTTGCTGAAAAATACATGAACACTGTAGTCCAAAACAAGCTTCTAAACTTTTTTTTTGGACAATATTAAAGGATTGAATGTCTCTTTAATTCCTAGTATATTAGATAATAGTCACCAATCAAGTAATTATACCCCTGTGCTACCTGACTAACCTAAACTCAAATAATATGTGAGTTACTTGCTACCATGTTTTCTCACATCCATAAAAATTAAAACAAACGATGCTGCGGTGCTTACTCTAACCCAGCAATGGGCAAACTACGGCCCACGGGCCGTATACGGCCCGGCGGACATTTTAATCCGGCCTGCGGAGCTAGGCTCCCTCTAGGCTCCTCTCACAGTCCGCCCTGAAGACCGGTGTAGCATGAAAATCTGTCTCCTATGAGCATCTGTCCCCCTCGACGTATCTGCGCATGTGCCGGAGATCACCGATCGGCTGCTAATGCCTGAAACTGGCACATGCGCAGATACGTCGAGGGGGACAGATCCTCATAGGAGACAGATTTTCATGCTACACTGGAACGGCGCGGGAACACGGCGAGAGGAACGCGCGGAGCAAAGGTAAGTGAATTGACACAGGGGGGACTTGGGGACTTAATATGGGGGATGAATTAATATGGGGAATGAATTACTATAGGGGGGATGAATTACTATAGGGGGGATGAATTACTATAGGGGGGATGAATTACTATATGGGGGATGAATTACTATGGGGGATGAATTACTATGGGGGATGAATTACTATATGGGGGATGAATTACTATGGGGAATTAATTACTATATGGGGGATGAATTACTATATGGGGGATGAATTACTATATGGGGGATGAATTACTATATGGGGGATGAATTACTATATGGGGGATGAATTACTATATGGGGGATGAATTACTATGGGGGATGAATTACTATATGGGGGATTAATTACTATGCTTACTATGGGGGAATATTACTATACTTACTATGGATGACACATACACATCATTCATCTACTCTTGGTCCGGCCCCCGGGTCCAATATATGAACCCATTGCGGCCCTCAAGTCAAAAAGTTTGCCCACCCCTGTGTTTGTAAAACCTCTTTGTGCAGCACAATGTGAATAATTAAATTTAATACACTCAATATAATCAGCATAGGGTTAACAATTAACTTGAGCCCATAAATCCAGTGCTACAAAACCACTTAGTCCGCACTGTCCCCAATTCTAATTGTGCCCCCAAATCCACTAATGTGTGTCCACTCAATGTAAGTTCATGCGTGCTCCACCAATGTGCTCACCTTCAGCATACGACCCATACAATGCAGGGCAAAACAATGGTGAGAGAGAGAGAGGGAGGTGAGAGATAGAAAGTAGGTGAGAGAAAAAGGGGGTGAAAGAAAGAGGGTGAGAGAGAGAGAAAGTGAGAAAATAAGACAGAGGGAGAGGGTAAGAGAGAGAGAGTGGGAGAGAGAGAGCGGGAGAGGGTAAGAGAGAGAGGGGGATAGAGAGAAGGAGAGGGGGAGAGAGAGAGGGAGAGGGGGAGAGAGAGGGGGAGAGAGAGGGTATATATATATATATACACACACACACATATATATATATATATATATATATATATATATTCACCCTGTTCCAAATTATTATGCAGATTATATTTTTCTCATTTACCTAAATAATTGATGTAAATAACAGTCAGCATAATTCTCATGTTATCAACTATTAAGAGTACAATTCAAATTTTATTGAACAAACCTAATGATAACAGTATTTTTTTTAAACATAAAACACTTACAATGCACTGTTCAAAATTATTACGCACAGTAAGTTCCAAAACACTTTATAGGTTGTAAAGAACTGAAAATTGCCATTTGTTGTGTTTGCAGCATATTTACTGAAATCAAAAGCTATTTCAATCAAACTTTTAACAACATTTTAACTTTTTAAGCATTTTAACAGGTCACGTTACATTATAACATAGGACCCCTTATTTGATAGCAGCTTCACAAGTCTTGCATCCATTGAACTTGTGAGTTTTTGGACAGTTTCTGCTTGAATTTGTTTGCAGGATGTCAGAATAGCCTCCCAGAGCTGCTGTTTGGATGTAAACTGCCTCCCACCTTCATAGATCTTTTGCTTGAGGATGCTCCAAAGGTTCTCAATAGGATTGAGGTCAGGGGAGGATGGAGGCCATACCATGACTTTCTCTCCTTTTATCCCCATAGCAGCCATTGATGCAGAGGTATTCCTTGCAGCATGAGATGGTGCATTGTTATGCATGAAGATGATTTTATTATGGAAAGCATAGTTCTTCCTTCTGTACCAGGGAAGAAATAGGTCAGTCATAAACTCCACATACTTTGCAGAGGTCATCTTTACACCTTCGGGGACCCTAAAGGGGACGACCAGCTCTGTTCCCATGATTCCGGCCAGAGACATGACTCCACCACTTCCTTGCTGACGTCGCAGCCTTGTTGGAACAGGGTGGCCGTCCACCTACCATCCACTACTCCATCCATCTGGACCATCCAGGGTTGCGCGGCACTCATCAGTGAACAGGACTATTTGAAAATCAGTCTTCATGTATTTTTCTGCCCAATGCAGCCGTTTCTGCTTGTGAGCATTGGTTAGTGGTGGCCGAATAGAAGGTTTATGCACAGTTGCAAGACTCTGGAGGACTCTACACCTTGATGTCCGTGGGATTCCAGAGGCACCAGCAGCTTCAAATATCTGTTTGATGCTATGTAATGGTATTTTAGCAGTTGCTCTTGATCCGATGCATGGATCTGGCAGAAATCTTCCTCAATGAGCCTTTATCTGCACGAACCCGTCTGTGCTCTGAATCAGCCACAAATCTCTTAATAGTGCGATGATCACGCTTAAGTTTTCGTGAAATATCTAATGTTTTCATACCTCGTCCAAGGCATTGAACTATTTCACTCTTTTCGGCAGCAGAGAGATCCTTCTTTTTCCCCATATTGCTTGAAAATGGTGCTCTGCTTAATAATGTGGAACACCCTCCTTTAGTCGTTTTTCCTTAAATTGGGCTCACCTGCCAATCTATCTATCACAGGTGTCTGAGATTGTTTTCAGTGATCAAAAGAGCCCTGACACACAATGCCATCCATGAGTTAAACTGAAAAACAAAATATTTAATCTTTGTGACACTTAGATAGAATTTGCATAATAATTTGGAACAGGGTGTATATATATATATATATATATATATATATATTGTTTTGTAAAATGTACTTTCCTTCATTATGTCACATGACATGATATAAATCACGCTGAGGTTGAGAACAGTTCCTGCACTGTGGTTGAAATGCATGTCTCCATACCTTTTATCCTTATTAGTAAAGGCAGTGATTTTCCAAAGGGAAAGAATAACTTAGAGAGCATAGGCACACTTTATAAAAAATGGAAAGTGTACTCACTCTCTCTAGATACTATCACTTGGTATTAATGCCATTTGCGCAGTTTATGCATTGTGCTTTCAATGGACTGCTTTGCAGTGTTAAAGGCCTTCGGTGCTGCTAATGTGTAATCCTCCAAGTCTCTGTCCTTTATGTTATGTACTTATTGTAATGAAATTCAGAGCAAACAAGCAAAATCTCCCTGGATAGCTTCCAAAGCCGGCTTCAGAGATTATATAAAAGGGAACAAAGCAGAGCTTCGTTGCTTTAAAATACCATTAGTATGTCCGCAATATAATTTTTTTGTTGCTTTTTCCTATGTAATTGGAGGTTTTAAGATTAAAGGACCAATAATGCAAATACAAGTAGATCTGCCTAAATAGCTTTAAGCAACATTCATAATTAACGCAGGAGTCCAGCTTCCTGTGCTTTCCCAACCCCCCCCCCCCCTCGCTGAAACCCCTCTCACATATTCACATGTATTTTTTTTAAACACCCTATACTGACTTTTTTCTCTAAACTGGTCTGGTGACATCACTGGTTCTTCTACTGTTCTTTCTGCTGGGCTTCAGGAATACAGAAATCCTAGGTTGCAGGATGACCCCGGGGGGGGGGGGGTGTCATTGACAACTTGGGCTCACAAATAGTAGTTGGAAGAAGAGCAGAGTTGGACTTTAGAACGATAGGTCAGCAGGGGACAGCACAGGAGATATGGTGAGTACTGCAGCAAAAGCACTATGGGTTATCTATAGAAACAGCAGAAAGAAGATATTTCCTCCAAGGCACCTTATCTCATTGAAACACATGGAAGAGTTTGGGAGAAGTAGGGAGAAAGTCAGAAGATTCACTATACTATGTCATATACTTGTGTGTGCAATTTTAAATTTGAGCAACACACTGTTAACAAGAAGTAAGGAGACACAGGAAAACATCTGAAAAGGAGTTAAAAGCTGTTTCTGCTGGCTGAGAACGAGAACTAAAATATCAATATGCAAAATGTTCCAACTGCCAAGAATATTTTTGTAGTTATAACCTTATAATCCTGACTATAATAAAAAGAAAAAACATGTATAAAACCATTATACCCTTAAAGGGGAACTAAAGGGAGGGTACTCACCTTCCCAATGCTCCCTCTCCGGCGCATCTTCTCCTATGTGCCAGGTTTCATCCATCTTAATTGGTAGGTGCAGGATGACGTCACTCCTGCACATACGCAAGGGCTAGTCAGTCCACAACATGTGCAGCAGATATGATGGCTGGTTTCCTCTCTTCCTCAGTTCTTAAAATGGAATCTGAGCTCCCAGGATGTACCTGTTTCCTTGAATGAAGGAGCTTTTATTAAGTAAATAGATTCAGATTTCTGCAAAACAGTGAATTTATTCTGGGCTCCATCTAGTGGCCACATTTAATATTCCAAGCAGGACAGGCATAATGAATTTCAATGCTGGAGGCAAAAAAGTGACTGTTTGATATAGCACTACTATTGGGTATTGAAATATTACTTTCCGTGATTTCCTGTGATATTGTATGCTCGTACACACAACCTGGTGTGTCAGAGAGGCTGAGGTTCTTCAGAAGGTCCTACAGGAATAACACTACATGTGTCTTACAAAATGTTATTTATTTATTACAGATGCTGTCAATTCACACAGCGCTTTACACATATATTGTACATTCACGTCAGTCCCTAACCCTCAAGGGGTGTACAATCTAAAGTCCCTAACTCAAATTCATACATGCTAGGGCCAATTTAGACAGGATCCAATTAACCTACCAGCATGTCTTTGGAGTGTGGGCAGAGTATCCAGAGGAAACCCACGCAGGCACATGGAGAAGATGTAAACTCCAGGCAGGTGGTGCCGTGGCTGGGATTCGAACCAACAACCCTAGTACTGCCAAGTGGAAGTGCTAACCATTTAGCCACTGTGCTGCCCAAAATAGTAATTTATATAATAAGACATACAGTATAAATGATCAGTTAATAAACGTCTGAAGTTGAAAATTAAAATTCATCCCAAACCACTGAAGTTTCCCTAAAGGCAATTTATCCAAGTATACGTTCCAGACAAATTTGGCAACTTTTCAGTACATAAAACTGGTAAATCGAATTTTTTTTAAACTTCCCCGAGCCCTTCTTTACTTGAAGAACTCTCAGCAAGCTGAATATATCTTCTTGTAATGCAAATGAAAGCCAGAAAAAGTGAAATGAAAAAAAAAGCGAAAGTTTTAAGGATTGTATTTTCTGCCATTAAGTGTAACAAGCGGAAAGAATTAAGCACACCCACTAACATAGCTCGTTACGCTGCCTGGAGCGAGTTCATTACAGTCTGACACTGCGCTTCTTCTGATGACACACCGGCTTTTTGACTCCAGCCAGCATCACGGATGAGGAACGCGTTCAGCAGAGATTATTGTGGAAAGGGCAGAGGCTGGCTGAGAAGATCATTCCTGTAATGTGAGGCCATTCTTCCAGGACAGTGACCAGCAGCACACGGCTCCACGGTAACAAGGTCTAACTGACTTGAAAAGCAAAGAAAATTTTTTTCCTGACTCATTAGCAGACAATCATCAAGAAGAATAAAGGCAGGGAAGACAGACACTAACAAGGGGGATTTAGCTTTATTACCAAGACACTACTACTTTAAAAGGCAATTTTTAATTATTTTTCACATGTTATGATGAAAAGATAAGGCCTGTAGTTAAAGTGGTTGTAAACCCTTACATATACACAGTGAAGTGAGTAGCCTCAGGTGAAAACAGAGATTAAACAAGTCATCCTACATAAGTTGTACTTATTTATCTATAATCTTCTCGTTTCCAGAGCCATTCAAAGTGCAGACTTTATACAACATATCTGAGATTTCAGAAAGCAGGGGGTTGAGACCTGAAGTTACACTCAGTAAGGAGAGCTGAGATCTGATTGGAGAGAAGGGGCATTTTTTTTTTTTTTTTTTAAGTCCGCAAACGTGCAACTATAACGTAAAAACCCGTAAGTGTTCACAAAAAATGTGCAAGTGCAAAACACCACACGAAAAAGTGCACTTAGGGGTGTGCTGTGTCCTACCCCTAAAGGGGCTTGGACCGCTTACCCTGATCCCCCGGGGCACGAAGCTCCTCACGGGGACAAGGTTCCCAATTGGTCCTCCTGGCCAAAAAGCCTGGTGGACCACCATTCCTTGTGTCCTGCCCCATTTCAAATAGCACACTGGAACAAAGCTGAGGCTGTCAGTCACAGGCTATGTGCTGGAGCTCCCTCAGCTGTCACCTGTTTACCTCATGGCGTCCGGAAAACTTGTCATAAGTGACCTATGCAGAGAGCATAGGAATGAGGCAGCAGCCAGAAATGACAACGGATTGTTCTGGATGAATTAATTGCACACTATACAGGGATATGCTTTGTGCATATTTCATGTCAAAGGTCCAAGGGTCACCAGTGGGAACAGCAAGAGGACACAACATCTCAGCAGCTCCTTAGGAAATCATTGCTTTGACAACATGACAAAAAGTGTCAACAAATGACATCAGACCGGAACCAGATGTGTCCATTCTGCCATCTTGGATTCAGGCTTCTACTATTTTATGTGGCCTTATACATGTAAGTTCCTCTATGTTTAATAAATAGTTTATGAATCTGCTGCACTATAGTCTTCACTGGGTGCAGCAGGAGGACACAACATCTCAGCAGCTCACTAGTAAATCAGTGCTTTGATAAAGTCACATGGTGAAAAGCGTCATCAAATGATGTCCGACCAGAACCAGACGTGCCCATTCCACCATCTTGGATTCAGGTTTTTGCTATTTTACATTGCCTTGATACATGTGAGCACCTCTATTTGTAATAAAGTAGCTTATGAATCTTAAAAACAATAAATGAAGTCTAAGTGATTCAGTGGCGCTGTGAACAAAAATCAATCTTAAAGTGACAAATTATAAAATAAAAAAGACACTGATAAAATTAAAGTCCATGAATTCATTCCAACGTGATAATCTTCTATTTACTTCCCAAAACCGAAATTACCACATGTTCAAGAAAAAACGTTCCCCCCCTTCTGGGTGTGCACTCACCAAATTTCCATGCCTCCCACTCTCATGGTCGGCATATATCACTTTGAAAAACTCCAAAGGGAATATACCTTTTATACGAATCTATCCTTAATAATGTTGAATTGTAGAATAAAATCACTATCATAAGTGCAGTTCCTCCTAAGTCTCATAAACTGTCCGCGAGGAATGTTTTTCAACCATAACGGATGATGTCCACTCCTAATTGACAGATAACTATGTCTGTCAGTTGGTTTGAAAAACACCTTAGTAGTAAGTGTTTTATTCAGCTTCTCAATGGTAACATCCAAAAAATTGATTGAATGATCACTCCACTGATAGTCCAATCTGATATGATTGGTGTTATCATTGAGTCCTGCCATATACTGATGTAGACTATTCTCTGACCCCTCCCAAATAAACATAAGGTCATCAAAAAATCTCCTGTAAAATAATATTTCTGGTTTCTGCTGATTGAATATATATCTATCTTCCCATTCAGCCATAAGGATGTTGGCAAGGGTGGGCCAAATTTCACGCCCATTGCTATGCCACTCTTTTGGCTAAAAAATGTGTTATTGTACCAGAAATAGTTGTGTTTAAGAGAAAAATCCAGAGGTATCCCCAAAAAAACTTGGGGCGGTGACCGACCAATGCCAGAGATGGGGTGGATATATAAGGTGAGCGCCGCACCACACAGCCATCCCTATGACTAAGTCAGAAGTGACGAAACATGTCAGCGTGAGGCTGTGCGGCGACCGTAAGTGACATCTGGGACCGGAATCGGAAGTGACGCGAGAGCGACATTGTTTGAGATCCGGGGGTGGTGAGAGTACTGCTTGAAATTCATCACACTACCACACATATAGATAACAGGCGTGTTTTTATCAGTTAACTTGTAAGTGGCTGTCTGCATTAATTTAATAAAAGATGTCATTTGTACTGCACCATTGGAGTTTTTACTTTTTACTCTTTCATGGCCATTGCATCTGGGGGAGAAGAGCAAGGAGGATTGTGGATATGCTGATACTGTCACATTCCCTTCCCATTTGGAGTTTTTCACAGCGATATATGCCAACCATGAGAGTCGGAGGCATGGAAATTTGGTGAGTGCACACCCAGAAGGGGGAAGGTTTTTTCTTGAACACGTGGTGATTTCAGTTTTGGGAAGTAAATAGAAGATTATCACGTTGGAATGAATTCATGGACTTTAATTTTATCAGTGTCTTATTCATTTTATAATTTGTCACTTTATAATTGATTTTTGTTCACAGTGCCACTGATCACTTGGGGTTTTACAGTGAGGAACAGAAGTATTTGAACACCCTGCAATTTTGCAAGTTCTCCCACTTAGAAATCATGGAGGGGTCTGAAATTCACATTGTAGATTCATTCCCACTCTGAGAGACAGAATTAAAAGAAAAATTCAGGAAATCACATTGAATGATTTTTAAAGAATGTATTTGTCTTGCACTGCTGAACATAAGTATTTGAACACCTGAGAAAATCAGGGTTAATATTTGGTACAGAAGCCTTTGTTTGCAATTACAGAGGTCAAACGTTCCCTGTAGTTCTTGACCAGGTTTGCACACACTGCAACAGGGATTTTGGCCCACTCCTCCACACAGATCTCCTCTAGATCTGTCAGGTTTTGGGGCTGTCGCTGAGCAACACGGAGTTTCAGCTCCCTCCAAAGATGTTCTATTGGATTTAGGTCTGGAGACTGGCTAGGCCACTCCAGAACCTTGATATGCTTCTTACGGAGCCACTCCTTGGTTATTCTGGCTGTGTGCTTCGGGTCGTTGTCATGTTGGAAGACCCATCTTTAATGCTCTGACTGAGGGAAGGAAGTTGTTGCTCAAAATATCACAATAAATGGCCCCATTCATCCTCTCTTTAATACAGTGCAGTCGTCCTGTCCCCTTTGCAGAAAAGCACCCCCAAAGCATGATGTTACCATCCCCATGCTTCACAGTAGGGATGGTGTTCTTGGGATGCAACTCATCCTTTTTCCTCCAAACACGACGAGTGAAGTTTAGACCAAAAAGTTCTACTTTGGTCTCATCTGACCACATGACTTTCTCCCATGCCTCCTCTGGATCATCCAGATGGTCATTGGCAAACTTCAAAGGGGCCTGGACATGTGATGACTTGAGCATGGGAACCTTCCGTGCCATGCATGATTTGAAACCATGACGGCGTAGTGTTCTACTGACAGTGACCTTTGAAACTGTGGTCCCAGCTCTCTTCATGTCATTGACCAGCTCCTCCCTTGTAGTTCTGGGCTGATTCCTTACCTTTCTTATCATCAGTGATACCCCACGAGGTGAGATCTTGCATGGAGCCCCAGTCCGAGGGAGACTGACAGTCGTCTTTAGCTTCTTCCATTTTCTAACAATTGCTCCAACAGTTGATCTGTTTTCACCAAGCTGTTTGGCAATTGCCCCGTACCCCTTTCCAACCTTGTGGAGGTCCACAATTTTGTCTCTGGTGTCTTTTGACAGCTCTACAAAGTTTTTCATCCTGTTATTTCGATCGATGAGGATCGGTGTGTTGCAGAGTTTCCGTTTCTGAAGATATATTTATGGATGATCTGCCATTATATTATCAAGGTTTTTTGGTGAAATTTTTCATATTTAGACACTTTTTTTGCACAAAAGTTTTTTGCACTTAAAAGTTTTTTTGTGGTATTGGCATATATATATTTTTTTCTGGACTTATGATTTGATGATTTCTTTTTATACACATTTACTAGCGCAAATTATTTATTTAATGTCTCCTAGATTGCAAGCTCTAACAAGCAGGGCCCTCTCTTTCCTCTTGTACCAAACTGTTTTGTAATTGTAATGTCTACACCCATTTTGTTAAGTGCTATGTAAACTGTTGGCGCTATATAATTCCTGTATAACACAGGTGTCAAACACAAGGCACGCGGGCCAAATCCGGCCCTCCAGGCCATTTCATGTGGCCTTTGCACCTCTCCTGCAGGTACCCCCTTGTCTCCACCCCCATCATGTCTCAGTAGTCGGCAGCAGAGCGAATAGAACTCCTCTGCCAAATCCTGCACCTCCCTCATCTCTGCCTCCCCTGGTCTCAGCATTCAGTAGACTCTGGTAAATGACTCCACTCCTCCTCTGGTCCTCCTCCAGACCCTACACTTTCTGCTTTCCAGCTCTGCCCCCCAAAGAGGGTGCACTGTGATGTTAGGGAGGGTGTGGGACTCTTGACATCTGATGTAATGGGGGGTGGGGTGATCTGGACATCTAGTCCTACAGATACAACCGGCCCTTTGAGGGCAACCATAATGCTGACATGGCGATGAAATTGAGTTTGACACCCCTGCTCTATAATAATAATGCAAACTCTCAAAAGTTACATGAAAGTCGCATCTTAATGTTATGAATGCGACAGTTGTTCAACAGTCAAAGCTAAAGTCAACAGCCAAAGTCGCTTCCAAGCTGCAGCCATCCAAAATAGCACCGAAGTTGGATCAAAGTCGCATTGTAAAGTCACAAAGGAAATTGCACGACTTTAGAGTCAAGCGTGAATGCAACCTAAAAGCCGATCGGTTGCTATGTACAGCTGCACCAGATTCTGTGTGCACTAGTTTTAGCAAATCTCCTGTCTGTATTCCTGTGACCCATTTTCAGCTGACAGTGGGCTGAAGCCTGCTGATGGCTGACATCACTCAGCTGGTGTGGGCTGGGGAAAGATCCGGGATCCACCCCAGAGTCTGGAGCGGCACCTGGCTCAGCCTCTCAGCTATCCGATGAGAGCCTGAGTCAGCCACTCCCTCAACTTCTCTTTTAAATGTGAGCACAATTGTGTAATTACTTATATAGTCTGGGATTAGCATACTAGACTATATGTTTTTATATATTTTTGGGGTCCAAACTGTGGAGAAAATGGAAGTGAAAACTGGAGTCTATGGAGAAAATTTGAGGAGGAAGAGAATTTTAGGACAACAGAGTTTGGTAATAGTATATTGTCTTGTGGGTAAAGGCACTTGGTGGAGAAGTCACATGGTAGATCAATTTTTGCACTTTATCGGCATAATAAATGTGACCATAATCACTTATTAATAGATGTGGTTTGCTCCAGAATGTATTACACTATATGGCTTTTGTTTTCTCCTTCTTTTCTGATATAATTTCTGGAGGTGAAGAGCACAGTGTGAAGGGAAGAAAACACCTGGACCTTGGAGTTAAAAAAGCTTTATTTGGCCCTCACATGCGGTAAAGGTTGAAAGATTCTGTGAGAATTTAAAAGAACTTTCTAAAGGAAGAATACGATTGATGATATAGGACTGTATTCTTGAGACGAATATCTGAGCGCTGGTTTACCCATATTTGGTGCTACAAAAGCAATTTTCACCTAAGCAAGCTCAGTGGGTGTTGAGAGTTTGCACTGCAGCAAAATTTCACCATTTCACTCAACAGATGAACTAATTAACTTGCAAAGTTGTGAAAAAGTCCAATAGGGTCATTTTATTAGTTAACTTTCTGCATGCAAAAGCAGTGCCGTGATGCAATAGTCAGCCTTGTTTGGAACTGAAGTTTATTTACAGGCAGGGAAAATTCACCCTATCATCATTTGTCCCAGTGAGCATTCTCACTCACACCTTTAAAAATGCAGAGGTGAACAGTAAACAGGGGAGCTGGAATATTAGGATTCAATGTTTTTGCATTTAAATACTAAATTTGCTGAAGTCGATCAATGAAGAGTATCAGAGGGCTAAAAATATCCTTTTACTGGAGAAATGTTTACTGGTCACATGACCAGAGGCTTAGACCTTTGGTCTTACGGTCTCTTCTGAAGCAGAGAATTGTTCAGTCTGAGCTCTGATTCTGCCACTTTACAGCAATCGAAAAATTAATTGCCTAGGAGCCAATTAACCTACCAGCATATCTTTGGGTGTAGGAGGAAACCAGAGTTCCTGCAGGAAACCCACACAGGCACAGGGAGAACATACAAACTCCAGGCCGGTAGTGCCGTGGTTGGGATTTGAACCAACAACCCCAGTTGCTGTTAGGCAGAAGTTAAGAATATGTAAATATTTGAATGTCCATAGCCTTTCCACATTTTTACATTTAGGTCTGTGATGTTGTCTTTTTGGAATCACCTTTCAGAACATATAGCTAGCTCATGTTATTTTCAGTAATACTCTTGGATAGTTCATATATTGAAAAAGAACACTCATTTGTTGCTTTTTCACAGTGGCACAGATTGCAATATCACAGAACAATATACGCAGAATTTCATTTGATGAGGAACTGAGGCTTCCCTAGCAATGCGCAAATCACTTTAAAACAGAAAAAATGCTCTAAATGAAAGATATATAAAATTACAACCTCAGATATGGATTTATTGAACCAGAACACTGCATTCTCTTTCAGGTTTGCCACAGATTTCATCAGATCTTTTTTAAAGGAAACTTGTACTGAGAAAATATAAAGGCTGTCATTGTGGGCTTCCCCTTCTTAAAATTCAACATCTGGCTGTTATGTTGGTCCAAAAGTTTTCAGTGCTTGACCTGGAAACAACATTTAGACCAAGAGTTATTACTTCAGTTACAGCATGCTTGGTCTAGGTCAGGCATAGCAATATACCATGCAGGGTTCCTTTAAGGTATTTTTGGATGTATACAGACATATTGGTGGACCCTAATGTGAATGGATGGTTTTAGTTTTGCAACAGCGGCAGTTCTTTAGAGACCAAATGGAACATCAGCAATAAGTAAAGTTGACAATCAAGAGTGCCACAAGGTGATTGAAAGTCCAAGTCTTTATTTCTTACAGCAGACATCAAATAGATATCCAATGCATTTCTTTTCTGGAGTTTACTGTACGACCGGTGACCTGAGTCTTTACACTTGCACAAGAGTATCTGCTCTGGTCCAATCTAAAAACTCTTTTTAGCATTAAGGTAAAGGAGGATCCGGAAACATGCTGGATATCTGATGTTGTCTGCTGTGACCTATAAAAATTTACTGGACTTTCAATGACCCTGTTGTACTCTTCTCTCTCACATTGTACTTATTGCTTTTCCAAGTATTGAAGGCTATAGTCCATGATTGTAGATGTTTTCTCAATGTGTTTCATCAATAAAAGCACCAGGACCTACCAACATAATTCAGGGGAGAGACTAGTATAAGGACAGAGGTGCCCCTCTTTCTGTATAGTATCCCACGTCCAATAACTTTTTCCCATTTGAGGGTATCCCTTTAAATTTTCATTAATGGATTGTTTGTTGCTCCATTGGGCAAATTGCCCAATGGGGCCAATTGAGTGTCTTTACACTCAAACTTTAGTAAGAATAAATCTCCAATGAGACACTGAATATTATATAATTTACCTTCCTTTCTTTACTAAGGCTGGCCATACATGGCTGATCAAAAAAAACTGAATGGATTCTCTCACACAAGCAAAGTGGATGGAGGAATCTTCCCTGATAAATTATTGTATTCTGACAGTAGGGACTCCTCACTACACCGATCGAAGGAATTTTTTCCAATAAGCTGGTTCTCTGTCGAATTTCAATCCTTTATGGCCAGTGTACAACAAGTTATTTATTGCTGATGGTAGGATTTCCCCTCCCTTCTTGTTCCTGTGTTCAAATTGGGGTAATCCCCCCCAATGGAGACACAGTGTGAACACAGACAGCAATAAAAACCTAATAGAGATTCCAACTCTTCCCTGCTCTTTGCGTATTTAAAAACATGTTTCAAATATTCAAAGCATTCAAGCAAGTCTGCAGATATAACATTTACTATATTTGTCACCTCTGCTGGCCCCTGAGCACTGGATTGGAGTTCCTAACCATACTGCCTATTCTAATTTCTTGGCTGTTTTTGTATGCAATCGTGGACTGCCTATATGTAGAACACCCACATTGCAGAGTAGATAGCTAAATGCCTCGAAATTGTTGGAAGCTGTCTTTCTCTCCCCTCCGGTGTTGCTCTGGTGTTTACTTGTGCCCACAGCAATCTACACAAAAGCTCCAGACCGTACAAAAATGTTTATTTCACAGTGGAAAGCCACAGGATATGAAATAATAGCCAGGGCTAAGGGGCAAGCATGAGATATTTTTAGCACAAAGCTTACACGTTGGAAAAAGCTGTTTCATTGAGAGGCGCCTCTCCCTCTTTTTTTAGCTTTAGATTGGCATCTTGTGCATTTTTTCTACATTGCCGCTAAAAAGAAGCCACGTGAACTGAAAGCTAACCGATTAAAATATCCAGCTCAAGAGCTTCCCATAGCCAGAAATGAATCACACTCTCACACAGACCTCTGGCAGTGCTCCAGACACTGTCGTCTTCCATATGTAATGAATAGGATAAATCAACACATTGCAGACGGTAGTGATGTAGGCGAGTCATTTATAAAACGCTTTATAGAGCCGGCTTTCACTACTTGCTACCTGTTGAACCCAACCTGTTTTTTCATCTCCTATGTATGATGGCCAATTGTTTTTTTCTGTGTAGAAATGCAGTTATTTACTGTATATTAACCTGTGTTTGTTAGGAAAAAGATCCAGATTCCATTTTGTAGCTAAACAGCTAAATTCACAGTAGAAATAGATATATCAGAGCTGTTTTAGGCAGCCAAAGAATTTTGCATAACTTCTATATGGCTAAAAATTTGTGGATACCTAACCATCTCACCTTTATGACCGTGATGGACATCTCATTTTAAAATGCAGGGCACTAATATGGAGTTGGCCTCCATTTGAGGATAAAACAGGCTCCACTCTTCTAGAAACTTTTCCCACATGATTTTGGATTGTGTTTAGAGGAATTTGTGTCAATTCAGCCAAAAATCATTTGTGAGGTCAAGTAGTAATGCTGGCTGGGAAGAACTGGTTTGCAATCAGTGTTCCAATTCACCCTAAAGGTGTTAAGTAGGGCAGAGGTCAGGAGTTTGTGAACACCCCTTGAGTTTCTCCCCACCAAACTGGTCAGCTTATGTATTTATGGAGTTGGCTTTGGCTTTCCCCAAATTGTTACCGCAAGCAGGGCCATGGATAATGGGATGGCCATGGACACATGAGTCCTCGTGTACAGGGCTCTGGCCAGCAGGGGGGGCCCAAGCAGCTGGGTGAATCGGATATGGACAGGGATGGTGATCAGCCTGGCGGGGAAGCAATTACTGATACCAATCCCTTGTATGGCTCTCTTTGCAGCAGCTGAAAACTAGCTTCTTCTTCTCTGCCTCCTGATGGATTTCAGCTGCTGCAGAGAGAGCAATACAGGGGATGGGTTACCCTCTCCCTGCACCCATTACACTCTTTGTGCACCATACATTTTCCCACATAATAGGCTCCTTCAGGATGGAGAGTGAGGGAAAGGTCCAGCAAATATGTCAGGTTGGTTGTATGGGGCCCCGTGGCTTTTAACAGCAGCCCTAACCACAAGGTTGGAAGAACTAATTTGTCTTTGTGTGGTATAGTATTAACCTCCCTGGCGGTATTCCTGAGTGTAGCTCGGGGTAAAGTTTCAGCACCACAAGTGGTAACCTCGAGCTACACTCGGGAATACCCTGCAGCGCTGCTCCGGGATCTCTTCTGCACTTACTTTGTCCTGCGCTCCTGCGATGTCCTCCCTGCAGTGTCCCCGGCAATGTCCTCCGGCCGATGTCGGCATCTGTCTTCCAAGTTCCGTTCCCTGCGACGCCGGGACGTACGGGGAACTGGCGGGAAATTTGAAAATTGTAGAAGTGACATTCACTAAATTCACTAAAATCACATAGCAAAACATTACTGTATCAAACCATTTCACATACATTTTGTCCCGAGTGCTTTTTCCTGTGCCCTGCCTGCATTTTTACTGTTCTTTCTGCCTAGAAACTGAGAAAAGTCCATGGCGTCCAAAAAGCGGTTTTAGACCAGCTAGAGAACAGCGATAGTAAATTAGAATCACTTGCAGAATTGAGTGATAATGATTCGTGGGGAAATTCGTCATCAGACACTGAAAACGATTTTGCAACTTTGCTCAGTGATGTGCGAACTTGGCGCTCTATTTCAAATTTCAGTGTTTTTGGTTTGATTATTTTATTGAATTAAATTTATTATTATTATATTATTATTTATGATTATTTATTAAATTATAATTTATGATTTCGTGTTTCAAATTTTAACATACCCGGGATGTTTACTAGACTCTTGTTTGGACAGATTTCAATGAGTTATTCCTAAAAATTACAGGCCTACAATCAAAAAACTACATATTTCCATGCAAAAAAATGTACTGCTTTGAGCACAGAAATATGGACATAATCAGACCGCTAGGGAGGTTAAAAGTACCGTTTGCTGAGAACACTTGAGCTCTATCAAATGGAGCGCTATTACTTTTGACCATATAGTGTAGGTATGATGGTCAAGTGTGCACAAACTTTTGCCCTTTTAATGTATTTCCGTCTATCCATTCCTGAGATTTACAAAACTCTGCAAAGCCGTGACTTCACTTTTATTTACTTTTTTTCTGTAGTACTGCTTGGTCACATCTCTACCTCCAGAAGTTGAACCAAGGCCTGTGCACATGGGAAAGCAGCCTACTGATTATTTTGTACAGCAGCCTGCACAAACATTTAGAATATTTAATCCACTCAAGTGATTCCAGCTCTTCAAAGACTGACTTTCCTATTGTGGTTGTGCTGTCTGGCAGGTATGTCTGGATCACAGAATTGGCTAAAGAGAATAGAAAATCTTTTTGCAGGTACATCAGTTCATATGCATTTGTTCTCAACTGTGCATTTAGCCATTTGTTTAGAATTCAGCTTTAAAAGCTGAACTCCCATCAGATATATAAGGCACCAATAAATGCAGCTCTGTAATCATTAATACATCATTAAATTTATTTTTAAATTGCAAACAGTGTAGGTACCTAAATGTGGCCTGATATTCACCTATTGCAGCCCTTGTTCAGCAAGGCTGGAGAATGAGAAGAAGAAGTAGAAAGAGCCAATCAGTGTATGTTTTTTTTCAAGAAGCATGCTGATAGGAGAGAGCAGAGTGACAGAGAGATGAGCTCATTGCTATGCTGCTTTTCCCTTTACTGTAAAGTCACAGGCTGGGGCAGGCATGGTCTGGAAAACCTGGACCCAGAGGAAGTAGGCTGAATGATGCTGGTCAAAAGGACATCTAAGGATAGAAAAACATATTGCAGGGGATATCTCTAGATTTTAATTGAATATTGAATGACTGACTATCTTTTTCTTTGAGTGGGCTATTTATTTTTATGTTGCCATTTTTGTAAGCTGAACTTCCATCAGTTGTAAAAAGCATCGGTCAATGCAATTCTATATTATTTTTACATTTTTTAAATGTATTTTTTAAAAACAAGCAGTGTAAGTACCTGCATTGGACTTGGTATCTCCCTCTTGCAATTCCTGTACAGCAGAGATCAGACTTGGAGATCAAGATAAGGATCTAGACAGCTGTACTGCACTGCTTATGTACTAGGAAGGGACATGCTACTAGGTAGAGAGAGCAGATCAACTGAAAGATGATATCATCATTCTGCTGCTTCTCTTTTCACTATCTAGCCAAGGGCTGGGGGAGACAAAAACAACAGTAAATGTTACTATTGTAGATTAAAATCAGTTTCCCTGCCTTGCCAGACTGCACTGTGTAAATCTCAGGACTGGATGGACAAAAAGCACAAATCCATTGGCAGTTATAAAAGCTCCTTTATGTGTATTTCATCAAGCAGTCTTAATTTCAGCTTTAAATATACAGCACACAAATCATTTTTTTAATCTAGACCCTGGTTACCAAGACACCTTTGTAATCTCTATAGGAATTACAGATAATACATTACATTTTAGGCAGATCTTATAGTTTCTTGGTAGAAAAAAATTCCTTAATGTCACTTGTTACCTAAATGGATTTCTCTGCAAAGCAGTATACAGCGCAAAATCTACTGCAAGACCATCAGTTCTTATCCAGAAATAATCTAATACCTCCATTATGCAGCATCAGGCACTGAAGAATAAAAATAAAAAGCTCAGGTATGCGACAGTCGCCTTTTTTTTAGGAAAAGATCACATAAAAAAGGATAACATTAGCCAGAAAAAAAGAAAAATATAACGTGAAATTCTGGAGATCAAGGCTGAATAATGCATTTCTATACTGCCTTTGTTCATGATGATAGACACCTGCCATCTTGTACTTTATTTCTTGTGTACTGGCATCTTATCCCAGAATCCTCTCTGACAGTTACTAGACCAGATAGGGAACTGACAGATCTGGTTCCACGCCATTAGTTTGCCATTTTTCATCTCTTCTCTCGCTCGTTGCTCTATTTTTTTATTTCATCTTCTGTTATTCAGCTGACTTTTCTGAACCTCCTGGGGTCGCCAAATTTATATGAGAAGACTGGTTAGCTCCTGACAAGCGTGACCTCCGACTGACGGCCGGGCTTATGGCTCCCCAGCCAGAAAATATTATTTTGTTTATCCTTGTAGGGAACTGTAAAAAAAAATCTATAAAAATCTATTTCATACAATTCAATAAACGCAGAAAAAAAAATCAACATGTAAGTCAATAATGTACATGGAGAGGTTCATCTGGGGTTAAAATAAAGGTTATGATGGAGTTGGTGTGTTCAACATCTCTGGGTCACAGTGACAAGGCTATATACCAGGAATTATGTGTTTTTATTTTTCTAGTCTGTTAAAGCTGAACTCAAGGAAGATATATAAGGCTCAAATAATGCAGCTCTGTAATCTGTAACTGTTAATACAGCATTGATGTGCATCTAAATATAAAAAACAAATATAGGTGAAACTCAAAAAATTAGAATATCATGCAAAAGTTCATTTATTTCAGTAATGCAACTTAAAAGCTGAAACTAATATATGAGATAGACTCATTACATGCAAAGCAAGATAGTTCAAGCCGTGATTTGTCATAATTGTGATGATTATGGCTTACAGCTCATGAAAGCCCCAAATCCGCAATCTCAGAAAATTAGAATTTTTCATGCAATCAATAAAACAAGGATTGTACATAGAACAAAATCGGACCTCTGAAAAGTATAAGCATGCATATGTACTCAGTACTTGGTGTGGGCCTCTTTTGCAGCAATTACTGCCTCAATGCGGCGTGGCATAGAAGCTATCAGCCTGTGGCACTGCTGAGGTGTTATGGAAGACCAGGATGCTTCAATAGCGGCCTTCAGCTCTTCTGCATTGTTCAGTCTGATGTCTCTCATCTTTCTCTTGGCAATGCCCCTCTTATTCTCTATGGGGCTCAGGTCAGGTGAGTTTGCTGGTCAATCAAGCACAGTAATCCCACGGTCATTGAACCAGGTTTTGGTGCTTTTGGCAGTGTGGGCAGGTGCCAAGTCCTGCTGGAAAATGAAGTCAGCATCCCCATAAAGCTCGTCTGCAGAAGGAAGCATGAAGTGCTCCAAAATCTCCTGGTAGATGGCTGCGTTGACCCTGGACTTAATGAAGTACAGTGAACCAACACCAGCAGATGACATGGCTCCCCAAATCAACACAGACTGTGGAAACTTCACAATAGACTTCAAGCATCTTGCAGTGTGTGCCTCTCCATTCTTCCTCCATACTCTGGGTCCTTGGTTTCAAAATGAGATGCAAAAGTTGCTCTCATCAGAAAAGACTTTGGACCAATGAGCAACAGACCAGGTCTGTTTTTCTTTAGCCCAGGTAAGACGCTGAAGTTGTTTGTTATTCAGGAATGGCTTGACAAGAGGAATACGACATTTGAAGACCATGTCCAGGATCCATCTGTGTGTGGTGGCTCTTGATGCACTGACTCCAGCCTCAGTCCACTCCTTGTGAAAGTCCCCAACACTTTTGAATGGCGTTTTCCTGACAATATTCTCCAGGCTGTGGTCATCTCTGCTGCTTGTACACCTTTTTCTTCCACACTTTTCCCTTCCACATAACTTTCTATTAATGTGCTTTGATACAGCACTTTGGGTACATCCAACTTCTTTTGCAATTACCTCTTGAGGCTTTCCCTCCTCATGGAGGGTGTCAATGATGGTTTTCTGCACAACTGTCAGGTCAGCAGTCTTTCCCATGATTGTGATTCCTACTGAACCAGACTGAGAGACCATTTAAAGGCTCAGGAACCCTTTGCAGATGTTATGGCTTAATTAGCTGATTAGAGTGGGACACTTTGAGCCTAGAATATTGCACCTTTTCACAATATTCTAATTTTCTGAGATTGTGGATTTGGGGTTTTCATGAGCTGTAAGCCATAATCATCACAATTATGACAAATCACGGCTTGAACTATCTTGCTTTGCATGTAATGAGTCTATCTCATATATTAGTTTCACCTTTTAAGTTGCATTACTGAAATAAATGAAATTTTACACGATATTCTAATTTTTGGAGTTTCACCTGTATATTGCAGTTTTTCAGTTTTTTTTTGTTATTGTTTTCACCTGGTGTTCCAGTTTCTGTCCCTTCATTACCACTCTCATTCTTCCACTGAGTCTGTGGAGGGAGCCATGGTCGTCACACAGACTGAACTTCGAAAATGTCTGCCTTTCATCATCTCCATTACATAGTGGATTGATGGCACTAGTAGTTTACACCAGTGGTCTCCACACTGCAGCTTGTGGGCTAGATGCTGCCCTTTGCTTGCCTTTATTCGACCCTTGGATTAGTATTATTTTTGCCACTGTCTCCAACAGTGGGACACTCATCCTCCCACTGACACCATTGATGAGCACTATTCTTCCCATTAATACCAATGATGGGGCATTGTTTACTCCCACTGATACTGGAGCATTCCTACTTATAATGGCTACAGTCTGGCCCACCTAAAGTCTGAAGGACAGTAAATTGACTCTTTGTTTAAAAAGATTGGAGACCCCTTTACTGCAATATAGTTTATATGCAGCTGCTGTTATTCTAGTTGACTCTGTCACTTCTGGCCTGGAATTCTATAGCTAATATTAGCTTAGAGATTGATAACTAGCATAGGCTAGAGCCAGGTTGGGTTTACAGTGGCCACATCGGGATTATAGGCTTAGAGGTCCAGTTTAATTTCAGATTAGAAACTAGTAGAGTGGAACTATAGCACAGAGTAGATAGGCTGACTCTGAGTTCAAGTGTAACAGTGCCAGTGCCACACTACAGTTGCTCCTTTGAGAAGTTCCATTCCAGGATAGTTGGACAACAGTTGGAGAATCTCTGCATGACCTCAAATCTTATTTTCAGTCTCTGACACAAAAACAGGTGCTGCATCATCCTCAGGGGACCCTGCACCTAGACTTTGCTGAAACATTAATCTGGAGTTATCTCTATTAATACCTATATATACCCAGGTATATGTGCACAATTCCACCAGACCTCCTATCGCGCCCTTTGCTTATAATACCTGTTTGTACATTGAATGTATGTACTATCATTAATCTTTTCTTATATACAGCTTGTATTATTTCATTACTGATGTGCATCTATATGCTTATGCTGAAAGTTATATACTGGTTGCAGTAGTTCATCTGCTCCCAATTACTACATTTAAATTACAGAAAGGAACTAGATATCCCACACTCCTAAAAGGCTTGGATGCTGAAAATAGAAAACAGAACAAAGATTGGTAGTGCAGCCAGGGTTGCCAACTGTCCGTAAATTTACAGACAATCCATAAATTTTAACCTGTTTATGGACTGTCCATTACAGATGGTGGCCATCTGTAAAAAAAATGGCTGTGAGCTGACTTTGCAAATGTTCATCTGCAATTCCAAAGCTGCCCCGGCTCAGGCAAGCTTGGCTTCTTTCGTCTGTCCTTGAGATGAGAATATATGATGAAACCAGAGCCGCCAAGCTGGAGCCTGGAGAGGACCATCTGACTGTGCCCTGTTCGGTACACCTGGGAAGAGATCAGTGAAAGCGCCGTCAGGCCAGTCTCAGGGGTTCACTGATGTAAAAGGGGAGTGAATATAGTAAGGTAAGGCAGGGGGTCACTGATATAAAGGTTCCCTCTTTTATCAGTAACCTCCCCTTATCTTAGTGTATTCACTCTGCCAAAGGTGGTCTGTGGTCACCAGAGTCCCCCCACATCAGGATTCCCGGCGTTCCTCCTTAAATCAGTGTCCTCAGAGTTTAGCCCAGTAAAAGATTAATTAAATCCAAAGATTTCCCTGCAGTATTCTTTTTTTCCACTAGATGTCCTCAGTCTGATGTCCAGCATCATTCAACTCACTTTCCCTGAGCCCAGGTCTTCCTGGACTTCCCCAGCTTGTAATTGGACAGTGAAATTAAAAGCATCACAGTGAAGCAGCAGTCTGCTTTATACGTCTATCAGCATGCTTCTTGTCAGCATATGAACTGATTGGCTTCTTGTAGTGCTTCTTCTTCCCACACTCCAGCTCTGCTGTACAAGCACTGCAAGAGGGCAATATCAAGTCAAATTTAGGTACTTACACTGCTTGCATTTAAAAATTTTTTTTTTATAAATTATGTATTAATGATTACAGAGTTGCAATAAACTGTTTATTTTAGCTTATAAGTACCCAGGTTTAAAAAAAAAGGTTGTTGGGAAAGAAAATAAAGTTGCTCCATTAACCTAATGAACCTTCAGCAAACCTTCACCTCAGGGCCTGTCCCGCCACTGTGAAAACATCTCAGAGAGGCCATGGTGTATGGCTAACCTTTAGCTCAAAAAGAATTAGATGGTGTTCAATTAAAGATGAATCCGTTGTCGGGCTGCAGCAGACATAGAAGAGGTGGAAAAAAAAATCTGTGGGTTGTTTTAATTATAATCTTATGTCAAAAAGCCCAGTCGGAGAATGGAATGGCTCTTCGGAGACCATCTGTGATATTATATCTCCGCCATTAAAGCAAGGAAGCTGTTTAATCATCCAGCCCACTCCCCATCTCATCTCTTTTGTTGTCTGTGCAAAAGGCTTGGACCAGCGAAATGTGATCGGAGGAAGGCGGTTTTCTGGCAAGAAGCTCTGGCAACACATTAATTGCCAAGTTCACCGTTTCATATTTCTACCTGTTATGTACCTGCATTCTTCATTTTCATGAATACATTTATTTATTTGTCAGTGCTGACACTTTTTACACAGCACTTTACAGGGTGCATTAGACCTTTCACCTTTTATCAGTTCCCAAAAGACCTTACAATCTTAAGACACTCAAATAGTCTGGGCTGTTCAGTCATCAAGGGGTATGTTTATAAAGCAGTGAATCTTCCTGGGGCATATGTTTTGAATGAACGTGATTAATTCACCACCAGTGGTGAAAGCCACTTTCATTGCATAAATATGTTCCTAAATCCCAACTACAGGCTAAATGTATTTTTTAGTTTTTTTATAGAAATGTCCCCCAGCCTGTTAAAAATATTTAAAAACTAGGATTGAGGTGGGAGGGAGTATTAGATTATAATGGGGCAGAGAGATCAGACAGGGGTCAGTCCTTATTGGTGGGTGGAATGGAGAAAGATGGGGGGAGGGTTATGGTAGGTGATAAGAAGTTTCCCATGTTACAAACAACCAGTGTAATTGGTACCATTTGTGCGAAAATAAAAAATATGCAAAATACGTGCGCACAAGGTGTCAATTAATTAAATGTTTGTTCACCAATGCCAGAAGTCTGCCAAGTAAAATAGGTGAGTTGGAAGCTTTGGTGCATGAAGAGAATTATTATTTACCGTATTTGCCGGCGTATAAGACGACTGGGCGTATGAGACGACCCCCTACTTTTCCTGTTAAAATATAGGGTTTGGGCTATACTCGCCGTATAAGACTACCCCTCTTCCAACGCACACCAAAAATTAAAAAACATCAGATTTGATTTCAATATGGTATGGTATGGTATTCCAATGATGGGGCACGCTTCCTCACTCTGACACCAGTGATGGGGCACTATTCCTCCCACTGACACCAATGATGGGGCACTATTCCTCCCATTGACACCAATGATGGTGCCCCATCATTAGTGTCAGTGGGAGGAATAGTGCCCCATCATTGGTGTCAGTGGGAGGAATAGCGCCCCATCATTGGTATCAGTGGGAAGAATCGTGCCCCATCATTGGTGTACGTGGGAGGAATAGCGCCCCATCATTGGTGTCAGTGGGAGGAATAGTGCCCCATCATTGGTGTCAGTGGAAGGAATAGCGCCCCATCATTGGTGTCAGTGGGAGGAATAGCGCCCCATCATTGGTGTCAGTGGGAGGAATAGCGCCCCATCATTGGTGTCAGTGGGAGGAATAGCGCCCCATCATTGGTGTCAGTGGGAGGAATAGCGTCCCAACATTGGTGTCAGTGGGAGGAATAGCGCCCCATCATTGGTGTCAGTGGGAGGAATAGCGCCCCATCATTGGTGTCAGTGGGAGGAATAGCGCCCCATCATTGGTGTCAGTGGGAGGAATAGCGCCCCATCATTGGTGTCAGTGGGAGTAATAGTGCCCCATCATTGGTGTCAGTGGGAGGAATAGTGTCCCAACATTGGTGTCAGTGGGAGGAATAGTACTCCGTCAGTGGGGAGAGGAATATTGCCCCATCGTTGGTGTCAGTGGGGGGAGGAATAGTGCCCCATCGTTGGTGTCAGTGGGAGGAATAGTGTCCCATCATTGGTGTCAGTGGGAGGAATAATGCCCCATCATTAGTATCAGTGACACCAATGATGGGGCACTATTCCTCCCACTGACACCAATGACACTTGCTGACTCCTGTTCTAGTATGGTGCTGCTGCAGCCAGCATATGTGGTTGCAGCAGCACCTCTGCACTGCACATTACCCTCACTCGATTATCGCGGGTCCGCTCGGCTCCGCCTCCTCACCCGTGATTGGCCGCCTGTGTGCCTTTCCTGAACTACAGTTCTGGCGGCCAATCACCGGTGAGGAGACAGAGCCGAGCAGCAGGAGTGAGGGAGTGGCTGGAGTGACTGAAGGAGCAGCGCTTCCTGGATGGATCGTCGTGGGAGCCAGGTAGGAGACTGCAGCCCTCTGCCCAACCCTGTACTTGGTGTCCCTTCCGTTGGAAGGGGGAGAACGGCGGCAGCACCGCGCCGCCCCCCTAAAAAGTGCCCCCTGACGTGTACCGGCGTATAAGACGACCCCCGACTTTTGAGAAGATTTTCAAGGGTCAAAAAGTCATCTTATACGCCGGAAAATACGGTAATTGGTATTGCTGAATCTTGGCTCCATTCTTCACATGACTGGGCCATTAATATTCCTGGCTATGTTCTCTTGTGGAGAGACAGTGTAAAAAGAAAAGGTGGTAATGTCTGTATCTATGTGAGAAGTGATCTCAGAGAGAGTGTGAAAGAGGACCTAGTTGATGGATAGCGTGATGAGGCTGAAGCATTATGGGTGGAACTGCACATGGGGGTGCGTACTACAAAGCTAATAGCTGGAGTTTGTCATAGGCCACCCAGTGTTAATGAGGAGGTGGAGACTCAGCTCTTTGCACAGATTGAAAAGGCTGCAAGGGTCGGGACAGTGATAATAATGGAGGATTGTACCTACCTGGAAATTGACTGGAGTAATTGTACTGCAGGAACAGTTAAAGGGCAAAAATGTATAAACCTACTACAGGAAAATTTTATGGTACAGTTCATAAAGGCCCCAACTAGGAATAATGTTCTGCAGGACCTGGTAATCTCAAACCATGCAGAACTCATTACTAATGTCCACATAAAAGAACATCTGTGTAGCAGTGACTACAAGCCGACCTCAATTCACTGCTCAATTGGGAAACTATGTGGCAAACGAGGTTTAATGTTGATAAATGTAAGGTTCTGCACTTGGGGGCTAAGAATATGCATCATACATACTGGGGGGGTACAACTGGGGGAATCAATGGTGGAGAAGGATCTGGGAGTTCTGGTAGATCACAAACTTAATAATGGCATGCAATGCTAAGCTGCAGTTTCTAAAGCGAGCAAAATCCTCTCTTGTATTAAAGGAGGTATAGACTCCAGAGAGAGAGATATCATATTACCCCGGTACTAAGCATTAGTAAGACCTCATCTGGAATATGCAGTTCAGTTTTGGGCACAATTCATAAAAGAAAAGTGGGGAACTGGAGAAAGTACAGAGAAGGGCAACCAAACTGATAACAGGCATGGAGGAGCTCAGCTATAAGCAAAGATTAAAGGAACTCTTGAGAAGAGGAGATTAAGGGGGGATATGATGAACATGTATAAATACATCAGTGGTTCATATAGTGAACTCAGTGTAGAGTTATTCACCCTGAGGTCATCATAGAGGACTCTTTACATCTGGAGGAATAGAGATTTAATCTCCAAATACAAAAATGTGGAATAGATTTCCTCAAGAGCTGGCTCTGGCCAGCTCAGTGGATTGCTTTAAAAAAGGCCTGGATTCTTTTCTAGATACACATAATATAACTGGATACTAACATTTACGTAAAGTTGATCCAGGGAATATCCAAATGCCTCTCGGGGGATCAGGTAGGGATTTTTTCCCCTGCTGGAGCACATTGGATCACATTGGATCATGCTTTGCTGGGTTTTTGCCTTCCTCTGGATCAACTGTGGGTATAGGATTATAGCTTTTTTTATGGTTGACCTGGATGGACTTTAGTCTTTTTCAGCTAAACTGTAAAAATCCCTTGCAGCAATACTCTTTAAAGTATAACTACAGTCAAAACTTTTTTCTAGTTTTGGACAGAGTGGAGAGGGATTAGAACACCCGTCAGGTTGTATTGCTCTTTGTGTCCCATTGGGGAGATTCACCCTCTCAATTTATCCTATTTACCTTTATCATTGAAAGTGAAAGTAAAAGAAAATTCCAAAATTTGGGTTGTCTCCAGAAAAGTATTAGAGGGGAAATCTTCCAATGGAGACACTAGTTTTGGTGACCTTGAGGTCCCCAAGGAATTCCCTTAATTTGCAGGGATTTTGTCTCAAATCCGCTCCTGAACTCTGCACTCTGCATATAACATGCTCCTAAACTCTGCACTCTCTATATAGTGCACCCCTGATATTTAACAGTGTCCCTTTAAGACCCTCCCACTGTTAGTGATATTAAGCCACACCCACCATTTAATGCAGCACATTCTCCACCCACGATGGGGGATGGGGGGGGGTATATGGTTGAGTTCCTGCACCTATTCTTTGAAAACAAAGCCCTGCTGAGGACATACTATGATGTTATGGTCCTGCCCAAAGGGGGAGTCACCACACCACCCTGCATTACTAAAACATATACCGTATTTTTTGCTCCATAAGACACACTTTTTTCCCCTCCAAAAAAGGGGGGGAAATGTCAGTGCGTCTTATGGAGCGAATATAAAGTGGCTGGACAGGTATTTCTGCCGCCACCATGTCAGAATATCGGGCCGGCCGCTCAGCTCTTCTCTCCTGCAGGGCCTTACCTGTTCCTCGCTCCAGCACTGTACAGTCTTCCTGCGCTGGCTTCTGTGACAGCCGGGTGCCCAGTGCGCATGTGCGAGAAGCGCTGCGCTTTGTGAATGGTCCGGTGTCTACTAGGACACATGACAGGTCACAAAAGCCGGCACAGGAAGAAGAGGGAAGGACAACTCTGCGAAAGTGGGAGTGGGTACCTGTCATATTCAGGTACCCCCTCCCCCTCCCTCCCCAAAGGTCCGCAGTCTCTGGTCATCTCCTTTACTGTCTGCAGTCTCTGGTCATCCCCTGCACTGTCTGCAGTCTCTGGTCATCTGTAATATGTCCCTGGTATTTTCCCTGTACTATGTCCGCAGTCTCTGGTCATCTGTACTATGTCCCTGGTTTTTTCCCTGTACTACGTCCACAGTCTCTGGTCATTCTCTGTACTGTGTCCGCAGTCTCTGGTCATCTCCTGTACTGTGTCCGCAGTCTCTGGTCATCTCCTGTACTGTGTCCGCAGTCTCTGGTCATCTCCTGTACTGTGTCCGCAGTCTCTGGTCATCTCCTGTACTGTGTCCGCAGTCTCTGGTCATCCCCTGTACTGTGTCCGCAGTCTCTGGTCATCTCCTGTACTGTGTCCGCAGTCTCTGGTCATCCCCTGTACTGTGTCTGCAGTCTCTGGTCATCTCCTGTACTGTGTCCACAGTCTCTGGTCATCTCCTGTACTGTGTCCGCAGTCTCTGGTCATCTCCTGTACTGTACTGTGTCCGCAGTCTCTGGTCATCCCCTGTACTGTGTCCGCAGTCTCTGGTCATTTCCTGTACTGTGTCCGCAGTCTCTGGTCATTTCCTGTACTATGTCTGCAGTCCATTGGTTCAGAATATTTTTTTTCTTGTTTTTCGCCTCTAAAACCTATTAGCGTCTTATGGTCAGGTGCATCTTATGGAGCGCGAAATACAGTAAATATAAATGAGTATAAAAAAATGTATGAAGCACCAACTAATTTTTTTCTTTTTTTCTTTTGGAGTGAGAGAGTGTTTAAAAAACCCTCAGGTATCTATGTTTCCTCTGGAGAGTTTCTCCCTCACCATTTTTCCTGGTTAATTGGTCTCCTGTGCAAAAATTGATGGGAAATCAAAAATATAGATTTGGCATAGAAAAAGAAGGTGAGAGGAAATCTAATGGGGACACCAATTTAGGTAACAACTAAGAGGGGATGCCCTACTTACTTTTTGTTTTATCTTTTGTTCAGCCTGCAGGATGTTAAAAGAGACACAAGGTGGCAGTGTCCTGCAACTCAGTGGCTCACACTCTGCTGAAAAGCTTTATGGATTTTGTAGGCTGAACTGCAGGACTTTGTTAGAAGGCAGCGAATTAGGGGACTACGTTTCCCAGAAGAGGTGGTATGTGGGTGGAGGCATATAAATGTAGCAGCTCGGGAACAGGCAGGAAGTGAGTTGGGAGAGAGCAGGCAGGAAGGTGTGAGGAGAAAGCTGTGCGGAACACTGGAGGACAGGACCAGGCTGCAGAGTGAGATAGCAGAGAAAGAGGGAGGAATAGCTGACCACACAGGCGGACTGACATCTCATGGGGCACCCCGGGCAATAGGGGATCATGGGGCCCCTGTGTCTTCGCCCACACTCAAATCACACCCAAAAAAGCCTATGAAATGTACCAGGGACATCTCATGGGGCCCCCTACTGACCCCGGGCCCTCAGGCAGTGCCCGACTTCCCCAATGGTCAGTCTGCCCCTGGCTGATCAATAACATAGCCAAAGAATCTGAAGTACCCTGTCAGCGAGTGACCTGGAGTGCTGCAGCCACTAATGAACAGGAGGAACCACAGGACCGCTGGGGGCCCCCATCTACAGTGAGACCACTAGTGGCTGGGATGATGCCACAGTTCAGGTGAAAGAGTCCCAATCTCCAGCCAATTAAGTTGTCACTGATATTTTATTGAATCAGCCATTTTTATCTAGCTACTGTTACTGACATTGTTCACAAGTTACACAAGTTGAGGCCTAGTTCACCCAGCCTATTAGCAAACACATCTACAGCATAATCCAGGCATCAGAGCCTACTGCAGTGTCCGCCCTCTGCAATTGGTTTACATCCATCAAGGGACACTTGTCATTGTTGCCATTTATTTCTGCAGCCTAGAGAAGAATTAACTCCTTGTCAACAATTGCCTCTGCCCACCCCTAAACCTGTTGCTTTAAACCTACATCTCATCTTATGCATTAACCTCCCTGGCGGTATGATTATTTCCGATTTTTGGTGCTGAAAGCGATACCATTTTTTTGCATGGTTTTTTATTGTAGGCTGTAATTTTTAGGAATAACTCACTGAAATCTGTCTGAACAAGAGTCTAGTAAACATTCCTGATATGATAAAACTTTAAACACGAAATCATAAATTATAATTTAATTAATAATCATAAAAAATAATAATATAATAATAATAAATTTAATTCAATAATATAATCAAACCAAAAACACTGAAATTTGAAATACAGAGGCAAATTCGCACATCGCTGAGCAAAGTCGCAAAATCGTTTTCAGTGTCTGATGACAAATTTCTCCACAAATCATTATCACTCAATTCTGCAAGTGGTTCTAATTTACTATCGCTGTTCTCTAGCTGCTCTAAAACCGCTTTTGACATAAAGGGACGCTTTTTGGACACCCTGGACTTTTCTAAGTTTCCAGGCAGAAAGAACAGTCAAAATGTAGGCAGGGCACAGGACAAAGCAGTAGGGACAAAATGTATGTGAAATGCATTGAAACAGCAATGTTTTACTATATAATAATCATTTTTTAAAAAATGACATTTTTAAAAAATTTCAAATTTGCCGCCGGGTTTTGGCGCCCGTACATCCCGACGTCACAGGTACCGGAACACGGAAGCCGGATGCCGGCATCGGCCGGAGGAGATGGCCGGGGACGCTGCAGGGGACACATTGCAGGAGCGAAGGACAAGGTAAGCGCTGCAGGGACTCCCTGAGCAACGCCGCATGGTAAGCCCAAGTGTAGCTCGGGGTTACCGTTCTTGGTACTGAAATTTTACCCCGAGTTACACTGGGGAATACTGCCAGGGAGGTTAAAGGGTTATTGCCCAAGGAAAATACCGCTTAAAGGGATATGCTTACATAAATCCTTTAGAGGAATTTCCATCTGTTACAACCAACAGTTACAACTGAATTCTTGTAGTGCACCAACTGGGCCCCAACAAGAGTGCAGAAGATCTTCGACTGCAGTTAAAGGGACATTAGCCTTCCTAATTAAAAAGTACTTTCCTTACCTCAGACTTGAACTTTGTCTTCAGCTTCTGAGCTAGCCTTACTCTATAATAGTTTTCCTTTGCTTTCTGGAGACAGAAACATCTCAGAGTTGAGGCCTTTGTTTAAATTCTGAATTGCAGGACATCCAGAATTGACTGAGATTTTTGCTATATGTGTGTTGACCTTTGCTTAATTAGCTGCCGACCGCATATAGCCGAATGACTGCTGCACTGCGGCCGGCCAGTTCTGAGTGGACGTCATATGACGTCCTCCCAGAACGCGCTCTCCTGCGCGCCCCAGGGGGCTCGCACCCGGCGATCTCCGTGATCGCTGTGTCCTACGGACACAGCTCATCACGTGATGTGGTAAAAGGCCAATCACAGCGGCCTTTTACCACGTGATCAGCGGTGTCCAATGACACGCTGATCAGAGGGAAATGCAAGTGCCGGTTCTCGGCTGCACTTTCCTCACACTGTCAGATCGTGAGGAAAGTACTGCCGAGAACCGGCAGTTGTCAGGGCGGGGATCGGCACCGATCATCAGGGCACTGATGATCAGTGCCCTGATGATCGGTGCCCAGCAGTGCCACCCGCAAGTTCCGCCCAGCAGTGCGCCCACTAGCTCCGCCCACCTGTGCCCAGCAGATCACCCACCTGTGCCCAGCAGTGCACCCACCTGTGCCCAGCAGTGCACCCACCTGTGCCACTCTGCAGTTTCACACACCTGTGCCCAGAAGTGCCACCTACCTGTGCCCAGCAGTGCCACCCACCTGTGCCCAGCAGTGCCACCCACCTGTGCCCACTAACCTGTGCCCACCAGTGCCACCCACCTGTGCCCACCCACCAGTGCTGCCCAGCAGTGCCACCCACCAGTGCAGCCCAGCAGTGCTGCCAGTCAGTGCCACCAGTCAGTGCCCAGGGGTTGTGCCAGTCAGTGCCACCAGTCAATGCCCAGCAGTGATGCCAGTCAGTGCCGTCTATCAGTACCCATCATCAGTGTCACCTATCAGTGCCGCCTATCAGTGCTGCATATTAGTGCCGCCTATCCGTGACACCTCATTAGTGCTGTCTATCAGTGCCGCCTATCCGTGCCACCTCATTAGTACTACCTATCAGTGCCCTTTAGTGCTGCCTATCAGTGCCCATCAGTGCTGCCTCATCAACGCACATCAGTGAAGGAGAAAAAATACCTGTTTGAAAAATTTTATAATAGAAACAAAGAAACTTTTTTTTTTCAAATTTTTTGCAATTTTTTTATCTATAGCGCAAAAAGTAAAGCGCCCAGTGGCGATTAAATACCACCAAAAGAAATCTCTATTTGTGAGAAAAAAATGATCAAAATTTCATATGGGTACAATGTTGCATGACCGAGCAATTGTCAATCAAAGTGCGGCAGCGCTGAAAGCTGAAAATTGGCCTGGTAAAGAAGGGGGTATAAGTGCCTGGTAGGCAAGTGGTTAAAGTTACTAAGAGTGATAACTGTTATTATGTACATGCCTATAATTTTGTGCTGCTTTACTGTTCTCATTTTCAATTCAAATATAAACAAAGTACCAGTTCACTCTAACTTGTGTGTGAGTCTATTTTCTGGTAATATTGAGAGAGTTTACTCTGACCAGAAGTGTACTGTGGTGTCAGAAGGGGTTGGGCTTTCAGATAGGGGGCCAGAGTGACAGGGAGCCCAAAAAAAACAGAACAGTAGTCTTAAGTATACCCACCTATGGAAAACTAACATACAGGTTTTGGCTTTACATTTAATTTAATAGCTGTTTCTAATGTGGTAAAAAGAGAGTTGCTGCAACCTCCCTAAACTGACTGTTACCTGCCAGTCATGCACAATGCAGCCCACAGAAACCATAGCAAAGAAACAGTTTATACAGAGATATACCTTTTAGTATGCTAGTCGTTGCCTACATAATTTCAGAAGATTGTTGATATGGTATCATATAAAGAAACAAAATAATAAAAATTCAGAAGTCATTTTAAAGCAAGGTATAAAGCAAAATAAAATATCTGAGCACACAAGAGGGGCCTTTAATATTTGAATTTATATTCTTTTAGTTTTTTCATCACTCTTACATGTTTAGGAAAATGTACTAACAGGCCTGTAAAATTAGGCGATGCACAGTACTGTGTCGGAAGACAATGGAACAAGTTACACTCTATTATTGCTCCATAAGAAATGATAGAATATACATTTTTTTATATTTTACATGCTGCTTTTTATTACATTTTAAAGTGTTTTTACAGCCCAATTTTTTTTCATTTTGGATAGAGTAGAGAAGGTTTAAACTTAAAATCCAGGCACAAAAGTTTTCATTGAAATATATTTCTCAATAGCCTCCAAGGATATAAATCTACATTGTGTGACCAAATGCCTTTGCAAACCTAATTTGTGCTATAAAGGGAACAACAAACAACACAAAGAGGCACTAACCCAAATTAATATAACTACTATCAGGGAGAAGCAGCCATTCAAAGTGTAATTACACTCTATAAAATCAAATAACAAACCAAGGGCGCTATTCCTAGTATTATTGTGCTTACAAAAAAACCACAGTACATGATTTAAAAATATGTGTCTAATCTCACAACATAATTAAGTGAATAACATAAATAAAATGTCCATTCAAAAGAGATAGTCCATGCAGTGATTACATTAATATGACTCTCCTCTGCCATGTGCCCAAAACCAGTGAAGATTAAAGATGATCCAATATTCCTCCACCACGTGTGGTAAGATCAGCAGCTTACCAGATGCCCACCATTGAGAGCAAAATATATATCACCAAAGTGATGCCATCATACTGGAAAGCAGTCAGAAGTCAACACAGCCTCTTTGGGGTTGCTCTCTTGTAATAAATGGGATGCCACCATAAACGTACTCAAGAAAGAAAAAAGATTGCTTCCATAGTGTAATAAGTTTATTACAAATGGAAAAGTATTGATTAAAAGTGCACTCACATAATTGTGTTCCCCAAGGCACTCAAGCAAAGCATGGGATGAATAACAAACACCGCGCACCGCGCTCCTGGAGCTTCCCGATGACACGATTCCACAAAATGCATCAAGGCCTGGCCGCTGTCGTCACTTCTGCACATCACTTCCGGTGGGTTGGACCCAACCTGTGGAACGCACACCGGCTCGAATTTAGTGAGTGACGGTGCCTCTACATAGTGAGGAGAATTCCCCTTTTAGACAGCTTTCACCAGAACAGGTGTCTCCATTGGAAGTTTTCCCCTCACATCTTTTCTTGTGATAACTCGAAAAAGTTGGATTTCCAATCAATTTCTGTCTTGATTACAATAGTTACCATGACAAATGAAGAGATTAAATTTACTTAGTGGGGACACATACAGCTATAAAAACTTGACCAGGTTTCTAGTCCTTCCCAAGTCTTTAAAAAAATGTTTTGGCTATACATAAACTTTAACAAAAAAAGGCAACAAATAGATTAAAATTAATACAACTTAAAATCAAATAAAAATGGAATATTATTGTGCCATTGATCTGTTCTACAAACTAGAGACTATTTCTGGAGACAGTTGACAACGATGTAGCTTCACTACTAGAATGTGAAGTTCTGCTTACCCAGAAGCCTCTGCTCTTCTGCAATGCCCCCCTGGTACATGATTTATGCATGTCATGCAGGCTCAGTGGAAGCTGTGATTAATAAAATGTCCCCGCAATGTATAACAGTTAAGAGCTTAATAAAGTCCCAGACCCAACAAGACTTGATGTAATATTGTCAACCTTTACTCGCCTCATCCCTTCCGCCTGCATTATTATCTGACATTAAAGAAATATACGAGCATATTAAGAAAATGTATCTCATCGTATTCACCTCCTGTAACGTTTCTGAAAATGTTTCCACTACATTGAGGAACGCTTGGCATTATTGTAATCGGCTATAATGGTTTTAATGGCCCTGATTTATAAAAGAGGGGGAAAATGTCTTATCCTTTCATTTATTTTCTAACCTGCACTAGAAAAAATTGATAGGAAGAATTTGAGTTATTGGAAAGAGTCTAACAGTTGAGGCAATGGGAAGGATGCAGAAGATAATGTACCTTAAAGTCTGGACCTATAGCTTCTGACTGGCCCCCATATGTAGATAGAAAGCATGAAGAGACTATCATTGGTGGAATCCCCTCAAGCAGTAGGGGTATTATCTTTCCATTTATTTTCTAACATGCAGTAAATAAAAAATTATACGGTAAAAATTGGAAGGAGGACTACTGGGGTATAGTGGAATAACTTACACTGTCTAAAAGGCGTGGTGATGGGAGGGTGCAGAAGATCCTTGAAATCCTTGGCTGGCTTGCTCGTTATGGGCATAACAGCACAGTATGTGTGAGCACAAAGCATGAATGGGCAGTTGCTGGTGGGATCCCCTCTGAGCAGGAGTGTGGTCTTATCTTTGAAATTATTTTATAACCAAAACTAGAAAAATTTGATAGGTATAATCTAAGTAATTGGAAGGAGGACTGGCTGAGCAGGTGTGGTGATGGTAGGGTTCAGAAGAACCCCAAACTCTGTACTAGCTTGCTTCTGATTGGCCTGACAGGACATTATGTGTGCGTTGAACAGGCAATTATTAGTGGAATCCCCTCTGAGCAGGAGCCTGCACTAGGAAAAATGCTATGTATAATTTGAAAAATCTGAAGGGGGACTAACTTGGAATATAGGAATACCTCATTGCACTGTTTGTGAGGTGTGGTGATGGAAGGGTTCAGAAGATACCCTGAATTGGCTTACATCTAATGGGCCTCAGAGCACCCTATGTGTGGACTGAGCTGTTAGAGCAGACAGTTGCGGGTGGATACCCCAATGAGGAGGCGTGGGGTCTGCTACGCACTAAGGTTAACCTAGGGAAGAGCACCAGTTCTGACAAATGGCCATTTAGTGTCAGTTGCTGCCACTCTTTCCTGGCACAGTGAAGAGAGATATGCAGCAATACTCATAGTTGGTTATTTTGGGGTCTTAGGTTTGTGAGATGAGCCATGTGTTGTTCTGTTATCTACTCATTGGAGAACAGTGACTTGGGTCTCAAGTGTTTCAAGTATTGCCTGATAGGGAACCTTAAATCCAAGTTCTGCTGCCAAGTGAGATATGCAGACCAAGTAAGTGTCAATAGGTCATATGATGAACCACTTCAAGTCCGGATACTTTTACCCCCTTCCTGTCCAGCTTTCCGTGCATCAGTTTGAATGAAAATTGTGCGGTCTTGCAACACTGTACCCATATGCATTTTTTAGCATTTTTTTGAGGCAGATAAAACTTTATTTTGGTGGTATTTATTCACCACTGGGATTTTTTTTTTTTTTTACTATATAAATGAAAGTTCAAAAACCCAAATTAGTTTATAACCAAAAATTATAATTTTTCAAAATGTATTTCTACATTTTTATTTTATTTTTTAATATTATTATTTATGTTTTTTTTAACATACTGTCACCCTAGTGACACTGTACTACTTGTGTGGGGTGATGAAGATTTTTTTTTTTACACTGATTGCTTTTACACCCATAAAGGCTATAAAAGCAATAATTTCTCCTTCTCTCTGACTGCATTCTTGCAGCCATTGAGAATATTGTGAGAGCTGTGATTGGTCACAGCTTGTCACATGGCACAAAGCTGTTGTGAATAGTCTTGTACCATGTGACCTCTGTGATCATTCACAGATTTCACATGTAGTAAACAATGATGTCAGGAAGTGACATCATTGCTTACTACTATTCATGTGATCACTGATTGGCCAATCAGTGACCACATGATCGGGACCTCACACAGTGGTCCCGTGCAGTGATCGGTGTTCCGCTGTGTCCTCCGGACAAAACTGACAGCTGGACATTCAGATATTGTGTAAACAAGACTCAGCCATGTCAAAAAGTAAATATGCCTTCATAGAACTGGTCATGAACATAGGCGTTTGTTTACAGCTGTAACTTGCTCCATACAGGCACAGTAAAATATTGAAAAAAATAGAAACGTCTTTGATTGCAAAAGTTTTCTGTATTTTTTCAGTAATTGACTACTGAACTCTATCCTTGTCTATGTTTCTATGTTCAAAAGACTGCTAGAAAGCATTCCTTGTGTTGCAAGAGTCTGTTTGTATGTTCTAAAAGACTATATGAACTTGCTCCAATGCTGAAAAAAACTGTTAGGGATTGGGTTGGTCAGGGCTTTTTATCTTTGATACCAGAGGCAGCAGACTTTAGCCTTGGTAGAACATTGTCCTCCCCTTTTTCTGCTGAAGTGCCAAAGTGTGAGCCTCCTCTGCCTATTACATAAGCATTTCGAAGAGTGTGCGTGGGAGGCAGTAGATCCAAAATCCAAGTTAATTTTGCAGTGTGGAAGAGAGTCTATGAGAGTGCAGTGGCACTTAAACATACAGTGGGGAAAATAATTATTTGATCCTCTGCAGATTTTGGAAGTTTGCCCACTTACAAAGAAATGAAGGGTCTTTAATTTTTATCATAGGTGTATTTTGAATGATAGAGACAGAATATCAACCTAAAATCCAGAAAAAAAACCACATGATACAAATGTTAAAAACTGAGTTGCAGTTCAGTGAGTAAAATAAGTATTAAATCCCCTATCAACCAACAATAATTCTGGCTCCCACTGACTGGCTATGTGCTCATGTGGTACACAGGTTAGTCCTGTCAATTTAAGAAGATGCTCCTATTGACAACTGGTTATGTATATAGAAGACACCTGTCCACAGAATCTCTTTCTTCCATTCAAACCTCACCATCACCATGGGCAAGACCAAAGAGCTGTCAAAGGACATCCAGGACAAGCTTGTAGACCTGCACAAGGCTGGAATAGGGTACAAGACCATCAGCAAGAAGCTTGGTGAGAAGGAGACAATTGTTGGAGTGATTATTTGCAAATGGAAGAAATACAAAATTACCATCAATTGCCCTCCGTCTGGAGCTCCATGCAAGATTTTTCCTCATGGGGTAAGGATGATCATGAGAAAAGTGAGGGATCTGCCCAGAACTACATGGGAAGAGCTTGTGAATGATCTCAAGGCAGTTGGGACCACAGTCCCCAAACAAACCATTGGTAACATAATACACCGCCATGGATTAAAATCCTACAGCACCTGCAAGGTCCCCCTTCTCAAGAAGGCCCATGTACAGGCCCGTCTGAAGTTTGCCAATCAACATCTAAAAGATTCAGAAAAGGATTAGGAGAAAGAGCTATGGTCAGTTGAGACCAAAATTGTGCTCATTGGCATTATCTTGACTTGCCGTGTTTGGAGGAAGAAAAATGCTGACTATGACCCTAAGAACACCATCCCTACAGTCAAGCCTGGAGGTCTAAACATTATGCTTTGTGGCTGTTTCTCTGCTAAAGGTACAGGCCGACTTTGCCGCATTGAGGGGCCAATGGACGGTGCCATGTATTGTAAAATCTTGCATGAGACTATTCTTCCTTCAACCAGAACACTGAAGATGGGTCGTGGATGGGTTTTCCAGCATGACAATGACCCAAAACATATTGCCAAGGCAACAAAGGAGTGGCTCAAGAAGCACATTAAGGTCATGGAGTGGCATAGCCAGTCTCCAGACCTTAATTGTATAGAAAATATATGGAGGGAGCTGTAACCTCGAGTTACCAAGTGACAGCCAAGAAACCTTAAGGATTTAGAGAAGATCTGTAAAGAAGAATGGACCAAAATCCCTCCTGAGATGTGTGCAAACCTGGTAACCAAGTACAAGAAACGTCTTACCTCTGTGTTTGCCAACAAGGGTTTCTCCATCATGTACTAAGTCATGTTTTGCTTGGGGATCAAATAATTATTTTTCTCACTGAACTGCAGCTCAATTTATAACATTTGTATTGTTTTTTCAGGATTGTTTGTTGATATTCTGTCTCTATCGTTTAAAGTACACCTATGATAAAAATTATAGTGGGCAAACTTACAAAATCTGCAGGGGATCAAAAAATTATTTTCCCCCACTGTATAAGGGCCTCACAGCATGCCTTGACAGAATCCTGGAGGTGTAGAATAAAAGGAGCATAACCCAAAGGTATTTCATCAAATAAGTCCAAGAAAAAAGCCAGCATGTTTCAATAGCTCTAGTTTGCCCCTTTATCTGGGCTCAAGATGCTGGTTGAAGAAGGATGAATGACTCAGTAATGTTAAAGAAGAATTCCAGGAAAATGCTTTTTTCCCCATGCAGTGGAGCTGTGCCTGCACTGCATGGTTTAATTACTCATTGTTATCTAGGAGTGAGGAGAGCAGAGATATACTTACTTAACATGCCAATCCTTCACAAGACTGGGTCCCTGTTGCAACTCCCCACCCCCGCCCGCCTTGCATGCCAGTGGTCTTGTGCATGGACTGTTGCTGACGTCATCACGCCCATAGACCAGCTCTGGATGTGAGGATGGCAGATGTGGGGGAGTGCTGTTTTTGGGGAGGATCTGGTAAGTATAGCCTTTCTGTGTGCCCTTGGACAAAATAAAGCAGTTAACCCATGCAGTGCGGTCACAGCCCCACTGCATTGGAAGAAAAAATTCTACTTTGAAAAAGATTCAAAAGTAAACAGACAAATTTTGCTTCAGTCACTTGTTACTGAAAGCACCAGCCCTGATGAAGGGGGCACATAAGAGACCCCATGGCTTGTTTTCACAAACTGGTATGATGAAATATATACAGTATACTTTTGGACTCCAAACCCTTTGTGTGGAATTTTTTTTTTCTAAGCAACACCTCCTGCTTTATATGCAAATCATTAATAAGACACAAGTAAGGCAACTGCAAATTGTAAAATGATTTCTTGATTTTTTTAGGGTGTACTTAAGTGAGCTAAAGGGCGTTTTAAATATTTCCTAAGAGTCATTCTTTTAAAATTCGCCTGGTGTCCTACTGATAATTGATCATACACTTATTTGCAGGATGCTCTAGTTAACAGATAATTAACCAAGATGTAATTATAAAGAATACTGACTCTGCAGATATGGATTACGCCGAGCAGCTGACCCACGTGTGGCGGATGAAGGAGGGACGTGTAATGGATTTCTTCAATCATTATCTTTAAATCCATTTAGCCTAATAGTTGGTGCTAATTGCTCTGTCTACATGTTGGCTACCCATAACTAGAGTAAGATAAACAATTAATTTCCCTTGGTAAGTGGGACTGTCCCCTGAGGAATGCACAGGTCAACCAAATTATGCAAAATCCATTTGCTGTGCTAGAATTAATAGAATTGCAATTACTCCCATTGGGTGTGACATTATAGGCTACTCTCCCATACTCTGGGCAAAATAAAACATGACATATACAGTTGTGGTCAAAAGTTTGCATACCCTGGCAGAATTTGTGAAATTTTTGCATTATTGAAAATATGACTGATCATACCAAAAAATGCTCTTTTATTGAAGAATGATGATCATATGAAGCCATTTATTATTAAATAGTTGTTTGGCTCCTTTTTAAACCATAATGATAACAGAAATCACCCAAATGGCCATGATCAAAAGTTTACATATCCTGGAATGTTTGGCCTTGGTACAGAGACACAAGGTGACGTACACGGGTTAAAATGCCAATAAGAGTTTAATGTCCCACATCTGTGGCTTTTTAAATTGCAATTATTGTCAGTGTATAAAATAGTCAATGAGTTTGTTAGCTCTTACATTGAAGCACTGACTAGGCTAGATACTGAGCAATGGGGATCAGAAAAGAACTGTCAAAAGTCCTGCGCAACAAGGTAATGGAACTTTATAAAGAGGGAAAAGGACATGAAAAGATGTCCAAAGCCTTGAATATGCCACTCAGTACTGTTAAATCACCTATTAAGAAGTGGAAAGTTCGGGGATCTCTGCCAGGAACCATCGCGACGCATGGGTCTACACATGCGTAGGTGTCTGCCGAGACGTATAGGTGGCAGGGCACTAGGACCCAGGTGCACCCGTCGTCTGGACAGTACTAGGCAGGCACTGGGACCCAGGCTACGCCTGTCAGGTGCAGGGCGGGCTATTTAAACTAGCCCTGCACAGACACTTGTTGCCGAATGGTCTTTGTATCCTGTTACCTGTGTGTGAGTACTTCTGATCTGGATTGTTTTGACCTTGTTGCCTTCTCCCGTCCTGACCCCTTGGCTTGCCTGACTCTGCTCCTGGATGTTCCCGTTTAGATCTGACCTCCTGGTATTGACCCTGCGTGTGGCCCGACTATCCTTTGCCTACCGTTTTGTACCTTACCGATCCGCTAGTTACCGACCCGTCCTGCATGACTCTGATTTAGCTCATCCATCCACCCACCCCGCAGGGATCACTAGGCTCCCTTACATCTGACTCCTAGCTCTCTGGAGCCCCTGTCAGACTCCTCTACCCCTGTTGGAGATACCTGGTAGTTGCAACCTGGTACCGGAGCGCTCCAAGTCCATCCCCACCATCAGGGGCCCTGGTGAACAAGTGCTCCGGTGCTTAGACTCCGCACTCTGGGGAGGCTCTACCGGGGGACTGATAGAGGTGCTGTCAGGCGGTCCGTTGCAATCTCTTTACATATTCAGTGTTGTCTGCTCACTACATTTCACATAGCCTAGTTATTGGACATGGAGGTAGACCTCACCGGATGAGAAGGAGGGGATGGGAAGGGGGGGATAAGGTAGGGAAGATTAGAGCTGAGTAGCTACAGGGGAAACATGGGGTGAGGATGAAAAACAACATCTAACCAACAACTTAAAAGAACTAAACAAAAGTGGTGCAGGTTAGCACTGGAATGAGTGAGATGTGGTCTAGTTAAATGAAGAAGCATTCTCCAACATTTGTATGTTTCAGGCCTGAGAGGCCTCCAAAGTGTGCCCGGGGTGTGAGAGTCACTAAAATAGTCAGGTAAATCTGTAGTCAGGTAAATATGAAATATTGTATAGGAATATTTGATAACTACCATGCTCACCATAAAGAGGTGCTGTAGTTTCCACTGACACCACTGATAATGTTTCTTCAGCTCTATTCAGAACACATGTATAGCTGAATGAGTCACAGGGGGCATACTCTCTAGATCTAGGTCTCCAGACTTTTCAGTGTGAGGGCCACATGATATATTTGACAAATTTTCATGTGCCAAAAAAAAATCAGTTTTATAAATTAACAAATCAATGCGTTAGTTTTACTTGAAGGTTCTTTTTTGTAATCAGCAAGATTTAATTTAGAACAGAGAAAATATTTCAGTAAACAAAGCAAAGAAATTCCAATTTAACTTGATTCCTCATCAAAGTCCCCTTTACATTGGGGTTCAGCTTATGTCAGAGTCCTCATCAGAGCCCCCTTATGTCAGAGTCCCCATCAAAATCCTCCTTACAATGGAGTCCTTCTCATATCAGAGTTCCACCCTTATATCAGAATCCCCATCAGAGCCCCCTTATATGATAGCCCCCCTTATATCATGGTCTCCATCAGAGTCTTACATCTGAGGGCTGGAAACACTTTTGCAGCAGGCCGTATTTGGTACTTGAGCTATAGTTTGGAGCTCCCTGATTACAGAGCTCTGTATGAAGTATCAATTAGAGAGGTAGTTCAAAACAGAATGGCTGCAGATGGGCTGCCTTGTTTGAAAGCTCCAAAGACCCTAACAGCCTATTCATATGCCATGGGAGCCCATGATGCTGAATGCTGCTCTGATTTATGAATTAATGTAAAAGATGATTTTATAAGCTTTAAAAAATTTAAATGGACATGTTACAAAAAGGAACCAAAAAGTCATCATAGTTTCTTTGTAAGCCAGGGATTCTGAGCGTGAACTCAAGGTGACAAAGTTTGACATCCAAGACATAAAAAGTCACCATTGATACCCTGCCCACAGAACACTTTTGAGGCTTTTCACCATGTCACGCTGCATCTATCAGGGCTGACCTGCTAATGCAGAATGGCAAGCGTGAGACCAACCTGTAATGGTTTTTTAACGCTGCCTCACCCTGCACGCTCCCTCTAATTGCCTTACGAAATCAATCAGACAGGCTGGTGAAATAAAACTTCCAGCAAGGGGAAGCATTGAGGAGATCAGCACGAATAGAAAGTGTTGAGTGTCTGCTTAGTCGGCTGCCCTCGGCCATTCAGCATGGATTTAATAAATACATATATCACGCCATGAAAACCATTATGTGAAAGTGCTGTCGACTCGAAGCCATATATCTTATTTTCAGAACCTGTCCCTGGGCACTTGTTGTCTTCAAAGCTCAGTGTTTGAGAGCATGCTGATCCCAGAAGAACGGGCAGCCTGGGGGCACCAAGTGGCGCGTGTTTATGTGTTTGCAGATAGTAACCCACAATTCACAGAAGAAGTCTCACCACCTCTGTAGAGGGAAAGGGTGACCGAGGTCACACTGTGTGTATTGTGCCGTGTCTCATTTTGGAAGGTTAAATGGTTTATTGATCTTCTATCTTGAGCTGCATCTGGAGCTCCAAAGTGTCTGCTCTTGCTTTGAAGACTAGGTGATCATAAACATGAATTGAACCTTGGATGATCTTGCTGATTTTGGACAGTTTATTTTTATGTGTTTGGCTCCCACTGACAGACCTGACTGACAGATTCAGGGGAAGAACGTAATTAGCTTAGGAAACCTTGCCGATCACTATTATTAATCTACAGATAAACATACACTAATGCTGTCTGCTACCTGGGAGTCATGCCTCCTCCCTGTCTTTAAAGTTCAGTATCATAGGTAGGGATTAGGATTTCTAACCTCCCTAAATGTAAAGGCTGCCTAAACACAAGAACAATGGTATCTGTGTAGAAGCAGCGTTGTCACCCTAGACTTCTCACTCTTGATTTGGACTACAGAACAACCCCTCTGTGATCATCTCTATGAGAGAGGGGCAGGGTGTTCTATAGTTTACAGATATGAACTGGGCAGGGCTCATAACTGCTTGAAATGTCAATGCATTAGAGACGAAGTACAAAGAAAGTTAGGAGCTCCGTGGATTTCTGGCAGGATGAACAAGCATTTAATAAACAGATATAACATAATACTTTCAATAATACATTAACATTAAACAGACCAAAGGGGAGCATAAATTAAAAGTTAATTGTCAGATCTGATTCTCACATGTGTGGTGCAGATTGAAGCTCAGGTTTCACAGATAATTGTCACATTAGTTGCTCAATAGTTCAGGTCAGGTTTACATCAGGTTTAGGACAGGTTCAGGTCAGGATTTCATCCTGTTCACATGTGCGGTTTAGAAACGTTCCCACATAAGTTAATAGCCTGTAATCCGCACTGCTCAGAAATTGGGCATAGCTCTTTTTCAATCCACACTGAATCTGCACCGCCAGTGCACCGGACATATGTGAACAGGCACCATAGGAAGCAATATTATTTAACATTATGCGGATAGGATTCAGTTCAAATTGCATCCAATCTGCATATATGTGAACCGACACTCAAGGTTTACATACACTTTAATGATGTGCCCATCTCCATAGAGGGTTTCTTATCATCCCTTCCATGGTACAGGTGTCCACTCATTAAAGTTTTAATGCCTTCCCCAGGTTAAAGTGGCTCTTTACCCCCTCACCATTTTTTTTTAAAACCCCTGCTCACCAGGTTGTGGTTTCTGCAAAGCTCAAATACTCACCCACCCAATGGATTCAGTGTTGTCCTGCAGAATCCTCCTCTCTTTTTCCACCGGTCGAATCCTGGGATGTCTGTAGGAGACCTGCTGCCGCTAGGTCAAACTCCCTCCTCCTTTGTGAATGGAAGACTTTGCTTCCTGGGATATGTGAAATGCATATCCCAGGGAGCACATGTACATGGTCAAATCGTACCTTCAAAAGTCAGCGAAAGGACCATAGTGGATCTTGATGATCAAATAATCTAAGTATAGGCCAAAGTCTTAAAGTTTTGTTCTTGGCTAGGGATCTACCAATATATGGTGTGAAAGACAGTCTAATATTCACATGCAAATGTCAGTTTCAGAGTCCTGCTAGGGAAAAATGGATCACCAAGAGCCCAAGTTTTCTGTGACCATTCTAGGGGTGATAAATGCCTGCAACTCGCAAAGGTACCCATTATCATGTAAGTAGATTGTCCATCTTGATGGAATCACTTTGTAAATGAGGCCTGATGCTTATGTTTTTTAGGCAGAATTTTAGATTACTACTACTTACTAGTCCTGTCACCATTGACCAAGAATCTTGGTGGTTCCAGGTGCAGGGCTGCAGGTTTCATGGATAAATTGATATCAGAAATAAAACCCTACAACACCCTATCCAATCCACTACACTTTCTCTTCATTTGGCTGTTCAGCTGCTTGGAGAAATATCTGATATATCTGGATGTGGGCATATGTGATACATTTTCCCTTCCTACCATGATGGATGCCTGCCAACTCTATCACGCCACAAAGGGTGGGGTGGGGTGAGAGCCAAAGAACTTCCCCAAGGCATTTTCTCCTTACCTCCATGGTAAGCATTGCACAGAGATAACATTTAAAGCCCATTCTGGTACATTAGCAGCCCATTTATTCGAAGACTATCAATGCACCACAATGGACAAAAAATGGAGATGCACCATTTTTCCTACACAGTATGTACACTTTAAGTGAATCTATTGCTTTGTATAGGTGAGACACAGGTTCACTTGAATTCTTGGGAAATAGCTAAACAGACAGATGCAAAAAGGCTGGTATCAGGTCAACTTTGAGTACCTACACTACGTGCATTAAAAAAATGCATTAAATGATGTATAAATGGCATATTCCACCTTAAAAAAAAAAAATTAGCCTATAGTGAAAAAACAAAAAAACTGCATATTTTACTTGAGCTTGTAAAGAGGTCCAAGATCGTTGGATCGTGGATGAAATGCACAAATTCATGCAAGCTGATGAGGTACAGACCTTCAGTTATGGAGCTTGAGGAAGTATCAATGGACTATGACTGCTCAGACATCACTTCACTTGTGCTCCATTGAGATCTATGAGTCCCTTTGCCAAGATGGCAGATGGGAATTGGAATCAGCTGTACATGCAGGGCCACAGCCATGTCAAATTCAAAATTAAACCGAAACCTGCAGGGAGAAGAGCTTAGGGATCCAGGTACAAGGGGGGGAGTTTGAGGGTGGGGGCAGGGGAACAGTACCATGTGGGTAGGTGCAGCGTGGTGTGGCAGCAATAAAGACGGAAATTGCATTGTAAAGAATGCCAGACTACAAACACTCCTGTGGGAGAGTGCAGCTTAGGGAAACAAACTTAAGTTTAAATGCAGAGATGCAGCAGGAGGAGATGCATCAACAGTGTCTGTTTCCGAGGGCGGAGTGCAGCCTGGTCGTGCCGGTCCCAAAAGGGGAGGCTTCCTTGCAGGATAGTCCCTAGCCTAACCCTACTCATCTGGAACCTTTCTCTGCCGCTAATCACCTTCCCTGTGTCATGGAAATTTTGTATTGTTGGTCGAACTTTAAATGTGTCATATATTCGTGTTATTCATATGTCTCTCGTGTGGCTTAATTAAAGCTCTGAAGGCTGCAATTGGGCCATGCGCATGTACAATGTATGTATTACAGTACTCAGCTTGGTAATGGATGAGATGGCAGATCTGCGCTTATAGACCGGCGTGTATACCACCACGGCATTCGATGCGAATGTCGCTGGCAGTAGACCGCGGGCCTGTATCCACATATCAGCAGCATAGTACCACGTGGGCTTCATAACGCAAGGCGCCAAGCGGTACGAACTCCGCGTGTAGGCTTATGCATATCTTACAACCCATTACCAATCTGAACTGTATCCGGATGGATGTGTTTTAATAAAGATCGTACCGGGCCCATCCAGGTACAGACTGATATTTTTAGGGAGTGCTTGTGCAGAGAATGGACATACCAATAGAAGCTAGTAGGACAGGAAATATGACCTCAGATGGCTCATGGGGGGGAAGGGGAGGAAGTCTGCTGACCTCAGAAGACTCATGGGGGAGGACCAGTGATAGATAATAGGAAAGGCTATGCTCCAATTGGAATATACATCCTGTGTATAGGCACTCCCCATTGCATTGTTTGGTGGGAGGGGATTGACTTTATTCATGTGGAGGGCATGTGTGTATTTTTAATAAAACAGAGAGCTGAGTCTAAAACCAGCCCTTATGTGAGTTGCAACACCATCCTGAGAGTGTCGTTTGATCATTCTAGGGTAACGGAGCTCCACCCCCACATTTCAACAGAGCCAAAGTATTTGGATGGGCAGGAATCGTGTAGTTTAGCTGCAGTCGTGGTAAGCGAGATTCGCACAGCTTTATGGGGGATTTCTGCGCATCCAACTGCGAGTACTCACGGTAAGGAGAAATTCGTTAAAGCGAATTTCCAAGACAGTTTGGCGAGCCTGGTGGATACTAACGCATATTCTTGCATAGCTAACCAAGAACGGGGGGGGGGAATAGCCATCATGAACTAGCAAAAAGTATGCCGGCACATTTCAGGTCTCTCTGCCATTAAGAGGATCGCTTTTTGCGTGTTCGTGTGGCTGATTTCGCTCTCTGTTAGCTAACAAGAATTACCGCTTGGCAAGGACCTAGTTTTTTGTCCTAAACTCTTGATTTGTGGGTGAAAGACAAGGGTTTGTCTCTGCGGAGAGCAGCAGAGGGGTGGGTTTGGTTGGCTGGATTTGGTCAAGTTTAAAAATCCTCCAACCAAAAATTAAACGGGTATATGTTTTAGCGGGTAAAAGTTGTTGCATAGTGTTAGGTAAGTATTTGTGGGCTGTAGGTACTGTGGTAATTGCTCTACCCCCCTCCACATGAGGTAATTATTACAGTGCTGAAAGGTTTAGGTTAATTGTTAACTGCTGTAAGATCTCTGTGTGTATATAGTCTGTGCAGTGTTTTGTGGTACTACTGCTCCCAGCAAGCATGCAGCAGGGGGTCCTTTCTGTTACATGTGCATGTTAGTGTGATATGTTGGTGTTTTATGTCCGTTCTGTGATTGTGCCCAAATTGTGTTGTATGTGTACTGCATATTGTTGTGTAATTGTCCAGTGTATGTTCTGTCCAAAAGTCTGTTTTATGTAAGAGGTTAGAGGCAATTTTGAGGCTAGAGTCTGCCGTGTGCTCCTCTGTGGGGGGGCCATTCTAGTGTTACCATGTGCTTCCCTGTGGGGGGTCACTCTAGTATCTGCCATGTGCTCCTCTGTGGGGGGTCATCTTCTTGACTAACCACATGGACTCCTTTTGTTTGGTGGCCATTTTGTTGGCTACCATGTGCTTTCCCTGTTGGTGGCCATTTTGTTGACTACCATATGTGCAGTAATCTCTATGCAATGTGCATGAAGTTTCCTATATGCATTTGAGCCATATTGTGTTTTTAATCCAAATTTTTTACAGTTTCATTTGTTTGCTTTTAGCTTTAAATTTGCGTATTGCAAGCCAATTTAAAGTGTGTTAAGCGAGTTTTTCCCTCACGTGTTCCACATTTAGTGAGCGCGGTGAAGTCTGGGTATTTGCACATAGATTTCTTGTATAGTGAATATGTTTTTCTTGTGTTTTTCCTGTTAAAAGTAGTTCCTTATTGTAAAGCGGGTTTGTTTTAAGCTGCTGTGTCACGTGTTTCGCGTCCAGCAGACTTTTTGTGTAAACGGTTCTAGGTGGTTGCAGTGAAGATTGCGTGTGTAGCGCAGATCGTTTAGCGGTGCTGATAGGAGTGATTTTTGCGTCAGCAACAAGGTTACTTTTGGCGCAGTTTTTCGGTTTACCTCTGTGTAATTGTTTTACTGTGAAACGTCCCGTGTTTTTCATAAGGATCCACTTTGTCCTTTTTAACAGTTTTTCAGGTTGAAAAAGGGTTTTTCTGTGTGTATTAGGAAAGTTTTTTTCTTTACACAAATTTCCTAAAGGTCAGTTAGCAGGTTTCTGGCCAACCAGTGACCCCTAAGTAACATCCAAGAACCCCTATTTTTGTTTTGACTTGTGTTAGCTACTGTGTGCAGGGAGAGAAAAGCCACTTTCATCATTGTGCGGTGTGGCCTGCCAAACACAGTGGGTGATGAGAACCACATAAATTACGCTGTGGGAGTGGGCGGTCCAGGGAAGTATAACACTTAGCCTGGTTACCACAAACACTTCGGGTGGTCAGGATCACATAAATTGCGCTGTGGGAGTGGGAGGTGTGCTCTCAGTCTGACCGCCACTTGATGCGCTTCGGGTGATCGATAAGTATCACATAAATTACGCTGTGCTGGGAAAGTGGTGGAATCAGGCCTCTCGGTAGGATCCCACCGAGTGCTCCAGGGGGTAAACAGGTACCCGGACGCGGGATATATACCAGTGACTAGTCACGATGGGCAGTAGTCAGTCCATGAAGAGAGAGGGGGAACCAGCCCTCTTCAGGGTAAGGACAGCTGCACAACTGATGAAGGTGAGTTTGGGGGGGAAGTCTACAGAACCCCTCAAAAGGTGGAATAAATGGTCGAAGGGTACCAGATGGGAAATTCCCCGGGAAGGTACATTTGACGCATGGAGGTGGGAAAAATTCATCTCTGAATTTGAACCACGGATGCAGGCGTCAGAACTAGAGATCGCACAGCTATGGCTTCACAGGTCAATCCGATTAGGGAAGCAGGGCATACATAAACTGGTGTCTGTCCGGAAGAACCAGGTGATGTATACCTGGCCTCCAGAGGGAATAAAACAGGAGGATCCAGTGTCAGAGGTGGAGGAAGCTCTTTCAGGGCTGACTCTACTAAGGCAGGCAGGATCAGGGTCTGCTGGGGTTCCCCAACAACCAACAGTGGCTGAGATAAGTATAACTGCACCTGTCTCTTCTGTTAGTGACATCACTCTTGATGTACCTTCCGTGTCTTCTGTATCTATGCCTCAGCCTCTACCTCTACCTCTCCCTTCTTCCTGCTTCACCCCAGCTCCTTCTGTTTCCAACTATGAAGCCTACTCAACAACCGATTTGCAGACTATCTGTGAATCAAGGGGAATAGACACCCGGTTAAGAAACAGGGCGGATTGCATCAAAGCGCTACGAACCACTGATCAGACCCCTGCCCCCCAGCTATACCCTGATCTGAGGGACCTCAAACCTGAAGGTGCAGTAAGCGAGGTGGTTAATCTAAGCCCACCGATGAAGCTGGGTCAGCCCTTGCACTCTTCCCGGACCGAGGCCTATCCAGTCAGAGTGCAGCAATTTGAGGTCCTCCCAATGCACAGGGGGAACGGACTTTAGGGGAACGGGTAGTTTGGCATGTCCCCTTCACCCCGGCAGAGATCCGCACTATTCTGGCTGAGCTCCCGGACTATCGAGTCAATCCGAGAGGATTTGCTCGAATGTTTGGACAAAACCAGTTCAGCTATGGTATGAGCGGGTCAGATTGTGCGCAGATCCTGCGGGCTAAGGTGGGCATGGAAGTGGCCAGTACAGTGATTGCAGGGTGCTCTATAACCACGCATGAGGAGATGACTTCAGGGGGCAAAGAGTTCTGTACACAGCTAAAGGCAAAGCTTCCAGAAATGTATGGTGCTACCTCTACTACGGACATGATGAAGCTCACCCAGGGTCCTAATGAGGAAAGCGCCTGCTTCTGGCGCCATCTCAAGCAGACGGCACTGGATGCGGATCTGGAAGTTGGACCTGATGCTCCAACTGAAGGGGTAAAGGTGACCGCGACGCACATTCTGTTGAGGGCCAAATTTTTGGAAGGCATCAATATTAAAATTCGGGAAAGGCTGGTTCTGGCCTGACCCGAATATAATGAGATGTCTATCCCTGCTATCCTTTCCACTCTTGTGGCAATAGAGAGGGAAATGGATAGAAGAAAACAAGACAAGGCCAAAGTTCTTATGTCCCAGACCCCACACGAAAAACCAAGGGATCTGGGTCACAGGAAGGATAGGCCCCCACCCAGGTGCTTCCAGTGCCACCAAACGGGGCACATGAGGAGGAGCTGTCCCCAATTACCTAAAGGTCGATGGCAGTTCATTCCTGATGAGTCCTCCGCCCCTATGACCACCATGGTAAGTAACTCCTATGAATTCTCATAGGAAGTTGACAAATCAGTGTCGGCCCAGATCCATCTTTTTCTAGAGGAATTAAAATATCCCCTCCCTTGCCTCACCGACACCAGTGCAGCAAGAACGGTCCTGCGAAAACAGGACATCCAAGGCAAGGTACCCCTCTCAGGGGAAAGCCCTCCTAACCCCTACTAACCTCACTATCAAACGATGCACTATTCTTAACCCAGCTTCTCTTCTTCCTGTGTCGGAAGATGAGAAGGGGGGGGAGGACAGCAATGACAGTGCTGAATTTTGCAACACGACTAACAATACTAACACCTCTTCTGCTAACATGTCTTCTTTGTCCACTACTAATCTCTCTTCCAAAGGACACGACTGCATTTCTTTGGTGGAACTGGAGTCAGCAGCGACACACCCCATATCACCCCGAGAGTAGCGGTAAGGTTGAACGTCTTCCGATACCCAAAAACCTTGGCCTGAGTGTCTCCCCATTGCCCCCTATTCCATCCGGAATGCCCCTCGGCAACCACATGGGCTGTCACCCTACGAGGTGTTGTTTGGGGGACCTCCCAAAACAGGGTTGTACTTTCCTCAACAGTTGTCGTCTTTGCATTCACAGCTTACAGGTTATGTGCAATCTCTGCAACAGGAGCTGCAGAAGATACATCATCGGGTTCGCGAATCGCTCCCCGATCCAAATGCAATAACAGGTGTTCTTTCTATTGAGCCAGGTGATTGGGTCGTCCTAAAGAAACATCAAAGAACCGGACTCGAGCCACGGTTCACCGGACCATACCAAGTCCAGCTGACGACACCTACCTCACTCAAACTCGAGGGACGAGACAACTGGGTGCACGCAAGCCACTGCAAGAAGCTTTTCAGCTACACCAGAGAATGAGGGGTGTCATTTTCCTTTTTCTTTTTGTTTGTATGTCATACATGTGTGTGAACGGAGGAAAAGACGGCAGATACCCCAACCTTTTATTTAAAATGCACCTGCGTTTAGCCAGAACCGCCAACAAAACCAACTGTTGGGTATGCTCTAAGCCCCCACCCAGTCATCACATGTCCGCAATGGCCGCTGTTCATGCCCTATATGACATCCGCGTCGGCATGAAAAAGCAAGGGACCCCTGGTCAGCCCCCACGTAGACATTTGTCGGTAGAACTTAATGACACATTTTTAGCAGGTAACATCAGTTTTAGCACCAATATTAGCTCTAGCTCCTGTAGGACCCTCGTCAGTCCATTATGGGTAACTGGGCAGCTAGGCAGCCCTCAGGTGTGCTTTAACATCAGCTTTGGCACAGGTAACAAGTTTGTTGGGACTACCACCTGCGCGGGAGGTATAACTGTCAATCTGACTAACCAGACTTCCCTTCTGAGTAACCACACTGACCGACCAGACCACGTGTGTTGGAAGGACGGATGTGATGTGCAGACTGAGGGAGCAATCCCCCAGTCTGTGCAACTGTTGCTCAGTGCCAGAGGCCGAACGAGGAACTCTTCCTGCTCTGCTCTGACAGGTCCATACTATTTTCTGTGTGGTTCGGCAGCCTATAGAACATTTCCCCAGAACGCGAAAGGTTCGTGTGTCCTCATAAAGCTAGTCCCCGCATCCTATGTAGTGATGGATCATGAAGAGTTGATGGTCCACAAGAAGGTAAGGATGGCAGGGAGAGTTCGCAGGGAGCTGTTCTCTGAGGGCGACCAAGCATGGGCTTGGTTCCCCTCATGGACAGGATGGGGAATAGAACTTATGAAGCGCCTGAACAATTTTTCTGTCATCGTGGATAGTATGTTTAACGAGACCGTAGAGGCTGTCAGAGAAATTGCCCAAGAACAACGGCAGATGGGAATTTTAGTGCTTCAGGAGAAGATGGCCCTTGATTATCTTTTAGCCGCCAAAGGGGGGTTCTGTGAGTTCATCGGAGAGGATTGTTGTACTTGGATAGAAGACACCGATGACAAGGTCCAGGCCCATATGGACAAAGTTAGTGAACTACAGGGAAAAGCTAGAGCTATAGCTAGTGAGGGTTGGAATCCGTTCAAGGGTTTGGGAGGATTGGGAGATTTCCTGTTCTCCATCGGATCTTGGTTGAAGGAAGTGGGAGTGTATGTCCTGATGCTTCTCTTTTTCATCTGCCTTTTATATGCCGCGGTGAGATGTTCCTGTTGCCTCATCGACCGTGTAAGCCAAGCTCGGGCAGACGACCACATCTCCATGCCCGCTCCTGGGATCCCACTCCAACCACTGATCGGAGGAAGACCTCACCAACCAACCACCTTCTCTACAGATTACGTCCTGGCTTCCCTCTAATTTATCTCTCTGAAGACCACATTCTCCAAGACCTTCAAGCAAGCTTCAAGTCTCATCATGGTTTGTGTCTGCAATTTGGAAAACCGTCTGGGTCGAGACCAGCCTTGTGTGGCCCCGTCTGCAGGGGCAATTTGAGAATCTATTGCTGGATCTCCCCAGACCACCGTGGGATCACAAGCCTTATTCATACCACAAGTCTGTTTGTGGTTTTTGCAAGAGCCTTCCTGTAGTGAAGGTTCCAACGCTCTTGAGGATCATTGCTTCAATCAAGCCTGTTTGCGTCGAGTCTGCGTCGGGTCTTGTTGTTTCAGGTACCCCGTGGAGCTTTATTCTCAGGGACAACTACAGGAACTCTTTGAAGTTTGAGACTACACCCATCAAGCTGAAGAAGATCAAGAAGGGACACGAGGAGAATATGATAAAACAGGAGGGAATGTCATGGAAATTTTGTATTGTTGGTCGAACTTTAAATGTGTCATATATTCATGTTATTCATATGTCTCTCGTGTGGCTTAATTAAAGCTCTGAAGGCTGCAATTGGGCCATGCGCATGTACAATGTATGTATTACAGTACTCAGCTTGGTAATGGATGAGATGGCAGATCTGCGCTTATAGACCGGCGTGTATACCACCACGGCATTCGATGCGAATGTCGCTGGCAGTAGACCGCGGGCCTGTATCCACATATCAGCAGCATAGTACCACGTGGGCTTCATAACGCAAGGCGCCAAGCGGTACGAACTCCGCGTGTACGCTTATGCATATCTTACAACCCATTACCAATCTGAACTGTATCCGGATGGATGTGTTTTAATAAAGATCGTACCGGGCCCATCCAGGTACAGACTGATATTTTTAGGGAGTGCTTGTGCAGAGAATGGACATACCAATAGAAGCTAGTAGGACAGGAAATATGACCTCAGATGGCTCATGGGGGGGAAGGGGAGGAAGTCTGCTGACCTCAGAAGACTCATGGGGGAGGACCAGTGATAGATAATAGGAAAGGCTATGCTCCAATTGGAATATACATCCTGTGTATAGGCACTCCCCATTGCATTGTTTGGTGGGAGGGGATTGACTTTATTCATGTGGAGGGCATGTGTGTATTTTTAATAAAACAGAGAGCTGAGTCTAAAACCAGCCCTTATGTGAGTTGCAACACCATCCTGAGAGTGTCGTTTGATCATTCTAGGGCAGTGATGGCGAACCTTTTTGAGCCCGAGTGCCCAAACTGCAACCCAAAACCAACTTATTTCTTTCAAAGTGCCAACACTGCAATGAAACCTGAATATCGAGCTTTTGGTTTAGAAAAAACAACTCGTACAGTAGTGCAAACTAATTAACAGTACAGGGATGACCAGAGACTGCGGACACAGTACAGGGATGACCAGAGACTGCGGACACAGTACAGGGATGACCAGAGACTGCGGACAGAGTACAGGGATGACCAGAACTGCGGACAGTACAGGGATGACCAGAGACTGCGGACACAGTACAGGGATGACCAGAGACTGCGGACACAGTACAGGGATGACCAGAGACTGCGGACACAGTACAGGGATGACCAGAGACTGCGGACACAGTACAGGGATGACCAGAGACTGCGGACACAGTACAGGGATGACCAGAGACTGCGGACACAGTACAGGGATGACCAGAGACTGCGGACACAGTACAGGGATGACCAGAGACTGCGGACACAGTACAGGAGATGACCAGAGACTGCGGACACAGTACAGGAGATGACCAGAGACTGCGGACAGTACAGGGATGACCAGAGACTGCGGACAGTACAGGGATGACCAGACACTGCGGACACAGTACAGGGATGACCAGAGACTGCAGACACAGTACAGGGATGACCAGAGACTGCAGACATAGTACAGGGATGACCAGAGACTGCGGACAGTACAGGGATGACCAGAGACTGCAGACACAGTACAGGGATGACCAGAGACTGCAGACACAGTACAGGGATGACCAGAGACTGCAGACACAGTACAGGAGAAGACCAGAGACTGCGGACAGTACAGGGATGACCAGAGACTGCGGACACAGTACAGGAGATGACCAGAGACTGCGGACACAGTACAGGGATGACCAGAGACTGCGGACACAGTACAGGGATGACCAGAGACTGCGGACAGTACAGGGATGACCAGAGACTGCGGACAGTACAGGAGATGACCAGAGACTGCGGACAGTACAGGGATGACCAGAGACTGCGGACACAGTACAGGAGATGACCAGAGACTGCGGACACAGTACAGGGATGACCAGAGACTGCGGACACAGTACAGGGATGACCAGAGACTGCGGACACAGTACAGGGATGACCAGAGACTGCGGACACAGTACAGGGATGACCAGAGACTGCGGACAGTACAGGAGATGACCAGAGACTGCGGACACAGTACAGGAGATGACCAGAGACTGCGAACAGTACAGGAGATGACCAGAGACTGCGGACACAGTACAGGGATGACCAGAGACTGCGGACACAGTACAGGGATGACCAGAGACTGCGGACACAGTACAGGGATGACCAGAGACTGCGGACACAGTACAGGGATGACCAGAGACTGCGGACACAGTACAGGGATGACCAGAGACTGCGGACACAGTACAGGGATGACCAGAGACTGCGAACACAGTACAGGGATGACCAGAGACTGCGGACAGTACAGGGATGACCAGAGACTGCGGACACAGTACAGGAGATGACCAGAGACTGCGGACACAGTACAGGGATGACCAGAGACTGCGGACAGTACAGGGATGACCAGAGACTGCGGACAGTACAGGAGATGACCAGAGACTGCGGACAGTACAGGAGATGACCAGAGACTGCGGACACAGTACAGGAGATGACCAGAGACTGCGAACAGTACAGGAGATGACCAGAGACTGTGGACACAGTACAGGAGATGACCAGAGACTGCGGACACAGTACAGGGATGACCAGAGACTGCGGACACAGTACAGGGATGACCAGAGACTGCGGACACAGTACAGGGATGACCAGAGACTGCGGACAGTACAGGGATGACCAGAGACTGCGGACAGTACAGGGATGACCAGAGACTGCGGACAGTACAGGGATGACCAGAGACTGCGGACAGTACAGGGATGACCAGAGACTGCGGACAGTACAGGGATGACCAGAGACTGCGGACACAGTACAGGAGATGACCAGAGACTGGGGACACAGTACAGGGATGACCAGAGACTGCGGACAGCACAGGGATGACCAGAGACTGCGGACAGCACAGGGATGACCAGAGACTGCGGACAGCACAGGGATGACCAGAGACTGCGGACAGCACAGGGATGACCAGAGACTGCGGACAGCACAGGGATGACCAGAGACTGCGGACAGCACAGGGATGACCAGAGACTGCGGACAGCACAGGGATGACTGCTGACCTTTGGGGAGGGAGGGGGAACGGGTACCTGAATTTGACAGGTACCCGCTCTTACTTCCGCAGAGTTTTTTTTTTATCTTACCTGTTCCTCGATCCAGCCGCGCGCTGTCTTCCCGGCTTCTGTAGTGTGGGCGCTCGTCGGACAGCCGGATGCCCAGTGCGCATGCGCGAGAAGCGCTGCGCTTTGTGATTGGTCCGGCGGCTTCTGGGATCTGTCATGTGTCCCAGGTACCGCCTTACCATTCACAAGGAGCACTGCTTCTTGTGCATGCGCACTTAGGACCCGGCTGTCACGCACACTACAGCCGGGAAGACAGCGCGCCGCTGGATTCTCCTGGCGTGCCCACAGATAAGGCTCGGCGTGCCGGCTGTGGCACGCGTGCCACGGGTTCGCCATCACTGTTCTAGGGTAACGGAGCTCCACCCCCACATTTCAACAGAGCCAAAGTATTTGGATGGGCAGGAATCGTGTAGTTTAGCTGCAGTCGTGGTAAGCGAGATTCGCACAGCTTTATGGGGGATTTCTGCGCATCCAACTGCGAGTACTCACGGTAAGGAGAAATTCGTTAAAGCGAATTTCCAAGACACCTGTTAGACGGGGTGTCTCTCCCCATACTAGCCACATCGCCAAAGCATGCCAAAACCTGGGGGCAGGGACTTATAAAGGCTCTAGTTACCCAAGATGGCCACCAGAGGTCACCTGGATGTAGCATAGCCAACCAGAATGCTGCTCCCAGGGACCATGAAACCATACAAAAACTATGTTTCTCCAGACTTCCTGTCCAGACTGTTGTCCCACTCAGGTTGAGTGCGACCTAAAGTAGGAAAAACAGACTGCTCTGCATACACTCCCCCCCCCCCATGACAGATGCTGTCCTTGGTATAGCAACATAAAGGAACACAACAACAGTGCAATAAGGCATGGTTAAAGCAGAACTATAAAAACACATTTAAACAATATATTCAGAAAATCTTGAAGGCAGTGACCCGTGGTTGGACCACAAGTGGTGGAGGTTCTCTTGATATCAGCAGAGTCTCCTGGTGAAGGTTCATCTTCAGGAAGTGACTCAAAGGCCGCAGGTGGAAGATGTCATCCATGTCTTCCAGCTTCCCTCACCTGGGCCCAAAGGATTCTCAGATAAGTCAGTATAGTCTGTGGTACTGGATGGAGTTGCCAGGTCACCTACGCTCACTACATCATAGCTGTTAGGCTGAAAGCTGTTGGAGACCGGAGACCCGAGCACGAGGGGTGGCAAGAACCAATCAGCAGAAGCCTCATGCCCCGGTGGAAGGTTGGTCGAGTTGAAAGCCTCCTGGTCATCCTGCTCCAGGCCTCTTGGAGCAGTCACCTCCAGCACACAAGCTCGCATGTTTTGGTGTAGCCACTTTTTTACGGGTCAGGCCCTAAGAGACCAGTTCGTAGATAGAGGTAAGTGGGAAAGGTTCCCCCACAATCTGTTAGCTTGCTACCTTGGGTGTGCTTGGTGTTTTTACCAACACCCAGTCCCCCGGTCGGAGTGGTAACTCTTCCAGAGTAGAGTGAGGTGTCATCTCTTTGGGCTTGTCCAATACCAGCTGCTTGGCCCACTGCATCTGCTCCCAATGCTCCTGCACCCAAGAATTGGGCTTCTGGGGCTGAAGTTGTTCTGGGATTTCCAACAGGAGGTCCAGAGACATTACGCTATATTGCCCAAACATAAGAAAGAAGGGCGTATGGCTGGTGGATTGGTGGACAGTGTTGTTGTAGGCCCATATCACGGCTCCCACATGTTGGTGCCACTGGTCTCGATAACTCAGTTCTAAAGTTTGCAGCATGCCCAGCAGGGTGTGATTGAAATACTCACAGACCCCATTACCCTGGGGTGATAGGGGGAGGTGTGGGACTTCAAGATGCCACTGAGGCAGTACAGTTCTGTCATAATTACCTACTCAAAGTTCTAGCCTTGATCCGAAATGATCCACTCTGGGCAGCCATAGGGATGGACCATGTGCTCCTAGAAATACTTGGTGGTGGTGGCAGCTGTTTGGTCTATTGTGGGTACCACCATTGCGAATTTGGGGAAGTGATCAATGAAAACTAGCGGGTACTGATAACCAGAGGGCATGCAGGACATAGTCAGGAAGTCTACTGTCACTAGTTCAAAAGGTTCAGATGTGGTGATGATCATGGGTGTTACCTTCTCTGGGGGAGCCTTGTGGATGGTACAGCTTTCATATTCCTGGCAGGCTTTATGTACCCAGTCCGACAAATGGGGCAGAAGAAATGCTTCCAAACCAGCAACTCAGTCTGATCTGCCCCAAAATGACCAGCATGGATCACCTGACAAACTTCCATAATCTGCAACTGAGGAACCACAGCCTAGAGGATATCCCGTTGTTCATAAGGAATGTAGAACTGCTGGTAAAGTACTTTGTCCTGCATTTCCAGCCAATCCCATTGCCTCAGGATTGCTTGAACAACGGGGAACAGCTTCTGGCACTCCAAAGAGGTAGGCTTGCATCTGTGAGAAAGGTAGTGTTGCACCTGCATGAGGCCTTTTCCTGAATCAGTGTCCATTCCTCCCGCCCATAGAGCTCTGAGGCTTTGGTCCGTGGGTCAGGGTTCCATTCCTCAATGGTGTATGAGGCCCCTGGTACGGGACTGTTTAATTTACATTATCTCTTCTTTTTCTGTATGTGGATGATGGCACTATAATTATTTGAAGTACCTTTTTCCTAATTGGTATACAACTGTCACATGACTCAGCTCCTTCCCAGCCTGTCTGCAGAAAAACATAAGCAAGAGGAGCTTCTAGTCCTCTGCTTCTGGTCACCTGATACACTGTAAAAATAAATAATTAATATCAATAAATTGTTTTAAATTGTCACACAAATATATACTTGAAATCAAAGTTTTATTATTTTTTGTTAATAACATGATGCTGGCAAATTTCTGCCAGTCACAGGCTGTGTCACTTCCCTCCAGCCTGTGTCTTAGAATAACATGGAGGTGAAGCCTCCATCAATCAAGATGTAATATCCCACCCCCCCGTTATATTTTGCTGGTTAGTGGGCATGAAGGAGCAGGGGGGAGTGGGTTGTCATTTACCACCATGTATACACCCACATGCGTGACTCTACGGTCACATGGACTGCTCAGGTGTGATGTACTCAGGGTAGAAATACACTGAAAACTGAGCATGTGCACTAGCTGCCAACACTGGTCTGCAAAATCCCCATGCACAGTGGAAACATGGATAGGACGGAGAGACAGAGAATAGAAGAATCTAGCAGGTTTTTTGTAGAAAACTAAAACTATAATAATAAATTAAGCCCTAACACCAATTAATTCCTAATCTGCATACTCACCTCTCCCAACATCAGGATCTTCTCTACGCCCAAAGCGTACAAGTCCCGTACCAAACCAACATCTCCCCAACATCCTAGTGCTAGAACAAATGGATCTGCACCAGGGGAGGCTCAGCCTTGGCACCAGGGGAGGCTCAGCCTCAGGACCAGCTGAGCAGATTTAACACTCTTTTGCAAAAACACAGCTAATATGTCTTTCAACTGTGCATTTAGCTGTGCACGTTCCTCTCGTTCGGAATTGATTAAACTTATTACAAAAATAAGCAAATGGCACTGCACTTTTTAATAGAAATTCACTATTCTGAAACTCCCTAACAGCGGTATCTCCTGTTCTTCAAAGATGAACGCCGTCAAGAAGGTCTGAATTTTTTGATCAGAGGAGAAAAAGGCAGAAACCAGAATAAATTTATACAACTTTGTAGTCAGCGAGGGAGCTCCTGCTCCGGCTTTGAATTGCATGTGTATATTTAAAAATGACAGTCTTCATAACTCAGCGAGACAGGCCCGATTTTACGGTGGGCTCCTGGGGGAGAGCGCGGCAAATGCCGGGTCGGATTTACGGGCGGGAGTCTCCAGGAGATGCTTTATTTTGATCTCCTGCAGAATCATACAGCCTAGTCAGCGGCTAGCAGAGCGTCCCCTGTGGATGGTGAGATGAAGGATTCTATAGTATGTCTCATTAACTTGCTACATGAAATGCCAGCTTTATTATATGCTTTAGTACCGACCTGGCCTGGAAGTTTAGGAAGTTGCATTGATGCACTAATAAAACAGAGTATTTACCCATAAAAACCTCCTCTTACAAGTCCCCAGCACTGGTGTCATAACTAAATGTCACAGGGGCCTGCTGCAGAACCTAAACGAGGACCTTTTGTATCATGTACAAAAAAAAACACCTTGTTGGATCTTTTAATTTCAGCCATTAATGGCACAATTCAGCTTTGATCCAACATTCTGATGGCCTTTTGTGGGCTCTGTAGGAGGAAATAACACTTGTTAGGTTTCTCATTCAGAAGAAGGAATGAGTGATCCTGTGGCCTGGCAATGAGTATTTACATTTCCTTAGCAAGTAAACAAACCATAAAACCTCTCTGAGTGTCTGTTTAATCACTTCCGTGCTGCCCTATAACAAAAATACTGCTACAGGGCGGCACGGGTGCACAAAATCTTGAATATATACTTGATTTTCCAGTTCTGGGTAGAGGGCGCGCTCGCTCCAACCCTTGCTGCCATATCTCGGCTGTCAATCACCAAATCTTGGCACCCATGATCACCGAGGGGGGAGAGACCTATGTATAAACAAGACTAATCTCTCCCCTGTCAGCTCCTGCACACTTCTTTGTATGGCTATGCATACAAAGCAGTGTGCTTACAGTGAAACACACACACAGCCCACATAGTGAAACAGCACACAACACACAGTTAACCCTTTGATCGCCCCAGCAGGGGCGGACTGACCATTTGGAAACTCGGGCACTGGCCGAGGGCCCGGGGTCAGTAGGAGGCCCCATGAGATGCCCCTGGTACCTTTTTCATAGGCTTTTTTGAGTTTGGGCAAGGACATAGGGGCCCCATGATCCCCTATTGCCCGGGGGCCCCATGAGTTGTCAGTCCGCCCCTGCCCCAGATGTTAACCCCTTCCTGCCCAGTGCCATTAGTACAGTGTCAGTGCTTTTTATTAGCACTGATCACTGTATTGGTGTCACTGGGGAATTCAATTCACCCCAGTGTCAGAATGCCCACCACAGTCCCACAGTCGCTAATCGCCGCATTACTAGTAAAAAAAAAAAATCCAGTATATATACCACCATTTGTAGACTCTATAACCTTCATGTAAATATGATTTACACATATTGGTTTTTTTTTTAGAAAAGACATGTAGCAGAATAAATTTTGGTCTAAATTTATAACAAAATTAGATTTTTTCAATTTTTTTACTGGACATGTAAAATAGCAAAAAGTCAAAAATATTGTTTTTTCCTCAAAATTGTCAGCCTTTTTTGTTTATAGCACAAGAAATAAAAACCGCAGAGGCTATCAAATACGACCAAAAGAAAGCTCAATTTGTGGGAAAAAAGGACGTAAATTTAATTTGCGTACAGCATTGTTAAAAATATTGCACCGCTGTATCACAAAAATTTACCTGGTCAGGAAGGGGGGTAAATCTTCTGGAGGGCAAATGGTTAAATGGGCCCATTTATATCTTCTTATTGTGGTAATGCATGCTTTACCCCAGCACATGTTACATGTGTTGATGTACATAGGTTAACATGGAGCAGTGCAACAACGTGTTGTGGTGCGCTAGCAGAAATGGAAAAATACACTTAGGTGGCCAATGCCCCTTTAACCATTGTCATTGAACAGCCTAAATCACATTTACAATGTACAAAGCCATTCAGATTGGTTCTGTGCCTTGTGATCGCTGTGAACCAATTACAACCATCACAAATGTAAACAACAGTAGTGCAGCCCGTTCACACCACAGCAATCTCCTTTCCTCCATTGTGATTATGCTGAATGCTTGTAAACAAAGCAGGAGGGAAGATCAGCAGATGAAAGTGAAGGTGGGGCATCCTAAAGTGCCAGGAACCATTAATGATGATGGGATTTTTTTAAGGGGGGGGTGTTAAAGTGCCACTGAACACCAGTGATTGTGGGATATGTTTTTGGGGAGTTACAAAGTACCATTGACCTCCAATGATTGTAGGATTTTTTTTAAAGGTTGAGGGTTTTAAGGGACCACTGACCACCAATGATTGGGGATTGTTTTTTTGGGTCTGTATTAAAGTGAAACTTACCAAAGGAGATTGTGGTATTTTCCTTCCAGCCCAGGTTCACACCTGTGCGGTGCAACATACCAATGTGATTCGCACAGGAACCACACCGCATTCCTGTGCAAATCACATGCGAATTCTCTGCGGTGCTATTTGATCCATACATTTTTTATGGCTCAAATCGCACCACATTCGCACCAAAAAAGTGCAGGACCCGATGTGATCCGATTCTGCACATCGCACCGCATTTTGCGAACAAACTTTGGAGTATCATTAACTTAAAATACACACCCGCAATGGTTCATGTGAACGGGGTGCGATTATGATGCGGTGCGGAAATCGCACAGAAATCGGTGCAAATTTTGCACCGCATCAGTGTGAACCCAGGCTAAAGGTGCAGAGGTGGGGTGTTAAAGTCCCACTGATGCATCAAAGACTGTAGGATTTAAATTTATCTATTTTTACATAAAGAACCCACTGGTTATTAAATACTGACAACATAAAGCTCTATGGGGTTGATTTACTAAGGACACATTCAAACTGAAAGGCTATTAAATTGCAGAGCAACCAGAGCGATTCACCGCCGTGGTCGCTCTGCATCATTGGCTGCGCTAGGGGGCACCAGTTTTATTTGAAGTTTACCAAACATACACTTCATTCACTGCAATGTGTGCAAGGATTCTTTTGAGGTTGCCTGTGGGTTTTTCTTTGAATCCCGGAAAATTCTTCTACCAGTTATGACTGCAATCTTTCTTGGTCTACCTAACCTTGGCTTGGTATCAAGAGATCCTCGAACTTTCCACTTCTTAATAGGTGATTTAACAGTACTGATTGGCATAGTCAAGGCTTTGGACATCTTTTTATGTCCTTTTCCATCTTTATAAAGTTCCATTGCCTTGTTACGCAGGACTTTTGACAGTTCTTTTCTGATCCCCATGGCTCAGTATCTAGCCTAGTCAGCACTTCCACATAAGAGCTAACAAACTCATTGACTATTTATACACTGACACTAATTGCAATTTAAAAAGCCACAGATGTGGGACATTAACCTCTAATTGGCATTTTAACCCGTGTGTGTCACCTTGTGTGTCTGTACCAAGGCCAAACACTCCAGGGTATGGAAACTTTTGATCATGGCCATTTGGGTGATTTCTGTTATCATTATGATTTAAAAAGGAGCCAAACAACTATGTGATAATAAATGGCTTCATATGATCATCATCCTTCAATAAAAGAGCATTTTTTGGCATGATCAGTCATATTTTCAATATCAATGCCAAAATTTCATAATTTCTGCCAGGGTATGTAAACTTTTGACCACAACTGAATATATATATATATATATATATATATATATATATATATAAATGATTTTATTGGATAGAGTGTTGCATGGCCAAGTCATTGCTAATCAAACTATTACAGCACTGAAAAGTGATGACAAGGGTATATACAGGCTGATATTCAAGTGGTTAAGGGCTTCTTGATTGTCAAATGTTGTCAAATGTCAGAAAATCACTGATAGGGTAAATTCCAAAGTCTTTAATTTGCTATATCCCAGATGTGAGAATTGTTTTCTGTTTGCGCAAGTTCCAATACCAGGACTGGTGAAAGCACAGATAATTTTGCACACCTGACCTCTCCAGTAAAATACAAAGGTACACCATCATATTTTATAGTGCGTTTTTCCAGTAATAAGAAGCTACTGAGGCATCTTGCAATCACGGTGGGGGATGTTTCCGAAAATGGAAAAGTGCCTTCGGGGAGAGATCTGCAACTAGAGCGATACACAAACATCATCATTTTCCGTGTCTGGCTCTCTTATTTACAACTTTCCTGTGTTTCTCCATTTGATCTGTTGTGGGAGAATGAAAAAAAAATAAAAATACCAGATATTAGCAGCATACGTTCTGGAATGACAAAGCTACGCTGCTCATTTCAGCCGCTGTTTTTGTTTTTATTCCAACAAAATTGCCGCAATCATCCTCAAATGTACTGAACATCCTCTTTTTCAGAGCTGAGTGTTTAATAGATGGAATCATTCACCGGAACCGCCTGTGTTTTGCTGGAAAAGAGGGAAGATCATTGGTAGTCCTGGTGCGACTGCTGAAAGGGTTAATTATATTCTACTCAAAATGTGAAAATAATCAAAAATCATAGATAAGCCCCATCTGCTTCAATTTACTAATACCCTTATTTTCTAAGACCTCATTTAGACTTTTCTATTTGTAAAGTGTGCATATATGCAGCTTACTGGACCTTAGATGTGGCGGCTGCATTCCTTTTATTTTTTCAGGTTTTTTTTCTTTATTTTCATCTGGTAATACTGCCAGTAACACGCTTCCTGTCCTAGGATGACAACGCTCACTTACTGCAATGTATCTATGGAGGAACAGCTTTTGGTTTCTACTTACAGAAACACCTTCTTCTCCCCTCATTTCCATAACACAGGGAGAAGTGTTTTGTACACCTTTCCATATGTTAGGCTGCTTTCACATGGGTGTTATGTTTATCCTTTTTTCATCCATCTGTTGACAGATTAAAAACTTCCATCAATGCATCTCAATGTAAAAATGGATGTAAACAGACGATCATCTGTTTACATCTATTTTCATCCGCACCCACCAACATCTGTTTCTTTTAAATGGATCAAAACTGTATTTCTGTTCTGTTGAAAAATCAAACAGTCAGTTCTTGTGTCAGTTTTTGCATTGGTAGTAGACGTAAAACTGATGTAAATTGAACCTGTTTATTTCTTTGAAAAAACATGACTGATCTGATGAAACAAATGGAACACCCACGTGAAAGGACCTTAGGCTAGGTCCACACCTCTGCATGTTGTGATTGAAGCATTTTTTCTGGCACATTTTGCGCTTTTGAACAAGGATTTTTGCTGTTTTTTTAATGCATTTTGCACATTTTTTTTGCAAACAGGAAAGTATTGATTTTGATGCTCCTTTGATGCTATTTGAGTACGAGGGAAGGTCACATCAAAGTTGAACTACATGAACAGAAGTGCTGTACTTTCTTATTAACCCCCAAAAAAAAGTTGCATCAAAGTGGTACCCATCCAAAGTTGCATCAAAGTTACAGCAAAGTCGCAACATTCCTATTGGCAAAAAAAAAGCATAAAAAATGAACTGCATGCTCTTTTGCAACGTGTATATTGAAAACTATTGGATGAAAAAAACGCACCGTGTTGCATTTACAAAAGTCGTTGACGCTTTCCAAAAACACAGTGGCTGAAACCACAGATGTGAACGTGTCCCATAGGAAACCATGTTAAGTGGACAGTAGTGTGTTTCTGCAAATTGCACTAAAAACGCATAGGTGTGAACCAGGCCTAAGGTCCAGAGGTGATCTGGGCAGGGCTGAAGTTGCTGCTTGGGATTTCACTACAGTAGAGGCAAAGTGCACAGAAAGTTAGGAGTTTACTGGATTTGTGGCAGGATTAATTGGTATTTTTCTGTAATTGCAGCATTTTATGGGTACAACATGAAGAAATTTGTATTGCAAAGATGTACTGAATATTTGTATTGGCCTGACATATACTTAATTTTATATTTTTTTTACATTTTAACCTCTTCACAACTGTCCTATAGCAGAACTACTGCTGCAGGGTGGCAGGGATGCGCAAAATCACGTATATATACATGATTTTGTATTTCCGGGTAGAGGGTGACCAGGGGCAGACTGACAACTCATGGGGCCCCCGGGCAATAGGGTATCATGGGACCCCTGTGTCCTTGCCCAAACTCAAAAAAGCCTATGAAAAAGGTACCAGAGGCATCTCATGGGGCCCCCTACTGACCCCAGGCCCTCGGGAAGTGCCCGAGTTTCCAAATGGTCAGTCCGCCTCTGAGGGTGACTATAGCTGTCAGTCGTATCACTGACAGGGGACAGGTCTGTATGTTAACAATACAGATCTCTCCCCTGTCAGCTCTAGCACGCTGCTTTGTATTGCTATGCATAGCAGAGCACTATAAAGCAGCGTGCTTACACAGTAAAGCACAGTACACAGTAAAACACACACAGCACACAGTTAACCCTTTGTTCGCCCCAGATGTTAACCCCTTCCTGCCCAGTGTCATTAGTACAGTGTCAGTGCTTTATTGTGACACTGTATTAGTGTCACTGGGGATGTCAGTGGCAGTTAGTCAGTGCCACCCCTATGTCAGAATACCCTCCGCAGTCCCACTATAAGTCGCTGATCGCCGCCATTACTAGTATAAAATAATAAATAAATAAAAATTTCAGTATACAGTTGCAAGAAAAAGTATGTGAACCCCTTGGGATTACGTGGAGTTTTGCATGAATTGGGCATAAAATGTGCTCTAAACGTCATCTAAGTCACAACAATAGAAGAACACAGTGTGCTGAACATAATACTACACATACATTAGATGTTGCTATGGTTTAATTGCACATAACATATAAACATTCACAGGGTATTGGGTATTCCCAAGTGTAGCTCGGGGTAAAATTTTAGTACCACAAGCGGTATCCCCGAGCTACACTCGGGCTTACCATGCGGCGTTGCTCAGGGATTCCCTGCAGCGCTTGTCCTTCACTCCTGCAATGTGTCCCCTGCAGCGTCCCCGGTCATCTTCTCCCTGCGAGTGTCGGGACGTACGGGACGTACGGGGGCCGGAACCGGCGGCAAATTAAAACATTTTAGAAACTGTCATTTTCTAATAAACAAAAATCACATAGTAAAACATTACTGTATCAAACCATTTCACATACATTTTGTCCCTACTTCTTTGTCCTGTGCCCTGCCTGCATTTTTACTGTTCTTTCTGCCTGGAAACTGAGAAATGTCCATGGCGTCCAAAAAGCGTCCCTTTATGTCAAAAGCGGTTTTAGACCAGCTAGAGAACAGCGATAGTAAATTAGATGCACTTGCAGAATTGAGTGATAATGATTTGTGGGGAAATTCGTCATCAGACACTGAAAACCATTTTGCGACTTTGCTCATTGATGTGCGAACTTGGCGCTCTATTTCAAATTTCAGTGTTTTTGGTTTATTATATTATTGAATTAAATTTATTATTATATTATTTTTTATGATTTATTTATTAAATTATAATTTATGATTTTGTGTTTCAAAATTTATTATACCTGGGATGTTTACTAGACTCTTGTTCAGACAGATTTCAGTGAGTTATTCCTAAAAATTACAGGCCCACAATAAAAAAAATACATATTTCCATGTAAAAAATGTCCATGGGGTCCAAAAAAGCGTCACTTTGGGGTTTATTTACTAAAGCTGGAGAGTGCAAAATCAGACTCACTTCTGCATAGAAACCAATCAGCTTCCAGGTTTCATTGCCAAAGCTTCATTGAACAAGCTGTGGTTAGAAGCTGATTGGTTTCTATGCAGAAGGGAGTCTGATTTTGGACTCTCCAGCTTTAGTAAATAAACCCCTTTAGGTCAAAAGAGGTTTTAGACCAGCTAGAGATCAGCGATAGTAAATCAGCACTACTTGCAGAATTGAGTGATAATAATTTGTGGGGAAATTCGTCATCAGACACTGAAAACGATTTTATGACTTTGCTCAGTAATGTGCGAACTTGGTGCTATATTTCAAATTTCAGTGTTTTTGGTTTGATTATATTATTGAATTAAATGTATTATTATTATATTATTATTTTTATATTTATTAAACTATAATTTATGATTTCGTATTTCAAGTTTTATCCTACCCGGAATGTTTACTAGACTCTTGTTCGGACAGATTTCAGTGAGTTATTCCTAAAAATTACAGGCCTACGATATAAAACGCCAAATTTCCATGCAAAATAATGGTACCGCTTTCAGCACCAAAAATCTGAAATAATCATACCGCCAGGGAGGATAAAGCATTTGCGATCATTTTAGCTGAGCAGCCTATCATTTTCTGTACTTCTTTATATGTTTTCCCCTCTCCAATCAACTTTTTAATCAAGGTACCCTGTTCTTCTGAACAATGTCTGGAACGACACATTTTCCTCAGGATTTCAGGGAGAAATGCACTGTAACCAGCATGTACAACATTTGCTGCCTTCCTTCCTTAAATAAGGGCAATAATTGCCACCTGTTTTTCAAAGAATGAATGACATCACTAATAGAACTCCACACTGCTATTATTTTGAACATGCCCCTTTCAATTAGTGATTCAATTACACAGAATCAGCAGCATGCATGTCATGACTGTTGGGTCTGTTGGTTTTCTATTTCTCTACTACATTTGCTAGTAAATTATTTACCATGTAGAAATATCATTTCTACCAAAAACAGTGATTGATCAGGTTAGTGACGCCTGACTGCTATTATTTTGAACACAACTGTACATATTTTCTCAGCTATCCACTAGGAGTTTTATTTCCAGTAAAGCATCATGGGAAGGGGTATAAATATTTGAAGTGAGCTGGAGCAGGCTCTCATCCCCCTGGGCTGTGGCCTGGGGAGGGTGCATGTGATTTGAGTTGTCTCTTTAGGCCTGCCTGAAGAAGCCTGTATGTGATTGGGCCTGGAGATTAGGCCTGCATCTGTCCCTGTCTAGATACATGATGGAGTCCCAAAGGGGTTGCTTGATTCTCCTGGAGAACACTGGACACAGGATGGAGTTCTAAAAGGTGTTGGTTGACTCTCTTGAAGAAGAATATTATTGCTGCCCACAATGTCTGCTGGAAGTTACTAGAAGACAAGAATATTGGTTCCGACTTAAACGCTGTTTCCTGTACAGCAGCATGTGGCATTCTGAAGTTCTAGTAAAGTTCCGGAGCAACTGAAGATCTCCTCCCTCTCTCCTGTGATATGTGAATAATATACCTACTGTTTATTTTAAGAAAATGACTGGTGCCCAATTCTTTATAGACCCCCCCAACATTCACCAAAGATCCAGCTCTGAGAAGAAATATCAGCCCTCAAACCTTTTTGGTTTGTGGTGCTCAGATGTAGTGCAGAACATAAGGATGTCACCCCTTTGCCCGGCAGTGTGATAAAACCTGTGAATAAAGTTCACAAAAGTGAGTAGGGGAGAAGAGTAGAGGAAAAAAAAAAACAGTCATGCACACAAAGGCCTGAGCTCCCAGCACATGTGTTGGCATCCCACGGAAACGACCTTTCCGATCGTATGACTGCTGTGACAGCCAATCATGACTCTAAACCCCGCCCTTCCTCCCGGCATCAGAAACCCCTTAAAGGGCTAGGAGGCACCGGTATGAAGGGGTTAAAAACACCACACTGTTTTAGGTGTGTTTTTTACCCTGATTTTATCCTTCCGGGAGAAGGGCATTTGGAAAAGTGTGCATGAGGCCTTAACCTCCCTGGTGGTATTCCGGAGTGTAGCTCGGGGTAAAGTTTCAGCACCACAAGCAGTAACCCCGAGCTACACTCAGGAATAACCTGCAGCGCTGCTCTGGGATCTCTTCTTCACTTACCTTGTCCTGTGCTCCCGCGATGTCCCTCCTGCAGTGTCCCCTGCAATGTTCTTCGGCCGATGCCGGCATCTGTCTTCTGGGTTCCTTTCCCTGCGACGTCAGAACGGCGGGAAATTTAAAAATGTCAAAAAGTGACATTCACTAAATACACTAAAATCACATAGTAAAACATTACTGTATCAAACCATTTCACATACATTTTGTCCCTAGTGCTTTGTCCTGTGCCCTGCCTGCATTTTTACTGTTCTTTCTGCCTGGAAACTGAGAAATGTCCATGGCGTCCAAAAAGCGTCCCTTTAGGTCAAAAGCGGTTTTAGACCGGCTAGAAAACAGCGATAGTAAATCAGAACCACTTGCAGAATTGAGTGATAATGATTCGTGGGGAAGTTCGTCATCAAACACTGAAAACGATTTTGCGACTTTGCTCAGTGATGTGTGAACTTGGCGCTATATTTCACATTTCAGTGTTTTTGGTTTGATTATATTATTGAATTAAATTTATTATTATATTATTATTTTTTATTATTATTTATTAAATTATAATTTATGATTTCGTGTTTCAAATTTTAACATACCAGGGATGTATACTAGACTCTTGTTCGGACAGATTTCAGTGAGTTATTCCTAAAAATTACAGGCCTACAATAAAAAAATGACATATTTCCATGCAAAAAAAGTACCGCTTTGAGCACAGAAATACTGACATAATCCGACCACTAGGGAGGTTAAGGAGCTCCGCTAGTGCTACACATTTATTGCTTCTTTCCCAACAAAGCAGCTGCCCCTGTATGAATTTTGCAAGCCTGGTGACAGCTGATGTCACAGGAAATGATAAACTCTGTTTCTCACTACAGGAACAAGGTAAATGAAAAAAAAATGCTAGGACATGCTCTAGAGAGGGAGGTTTGGGGTACATTTGGGTAAGGCCTAAACGCATACTTTGAAGCAGAATGAAGCATTAGGCAAGATAGCAGCTTTGCCCTTCTCTTTAGATCTGGTTCACACTAGTGAAATTTCAAATGTGACTTTAGTTACACATAATCACATGACAATGGAAACCATATTATTCTCTATTATATATTATAATATTATGGTGCCTTTTGACATCAATGCAACACAGCATGGGGTGTTTTTGAAAAAGGGTCCAGTGCTACTTTGATGAGATTGCAGCATGATTTTGACCCTGTATACCTCAATGGGAATGGACAAAAAGGCAAGTACATGCAGCTTCTGATGCATATTTGCTGTATTTTATGTATATGGTTTTTAAGGCTTCTTAACGCCTTCACATTGAGGGTAAAACAAATCCTTTATACGCACATAAACTTTAATGGCATCCCAGTCTTAGCAGGGTTCAATATTGAGTTGGCCCACCCTTTGCAGCTATAACAGCTTCAACTCTTCTGGGAATTCTTTCCACAAGGTTTAGGAGTGTGTCTATGGGAATGTTTGACCATTCTTCCAGAAGCACATTTGTGAGGTCAGGCATTGATGTTGGACAAGAAGGCCTGGCTCACAGTCTCCGCTCTAATTCATCCCAGAGGTGTTCTATTGGGTTGAGGTCAGGACTCTGTGCAGGCCAGTCCAGTGGCCTCATGCTTTACACCACTGCATCGAACGCTTTGCATTGCACTTGGTGATGTAAGGCTTGGATGCAGCTGCTCGGCCATGGAAAACCCATTCCATGAAGCTCTCTATGCACTGTTGTGCTAATCTAAAGGCTACACGAAGTTTGCAGGTTTTTAGCTATTGACTCTATAGACAGTTGGCGACTTCTGCGCACTGTGCGCTTCAGCATGCGCTGACCCCGCTCTGTCATTTTACATAGCCTACCACTTTGTGGCTGAGTTGCTGTTGTTCCCAGTTGCTTCCACTTTGTTATAATACCACTAACAGTTGACTGTGGAATATTTAGTAGCAGAGAAATGTCACAGATGGTCTTATTGCACAGGTGGCAACCTATCACAGTACCACGCTTGAATTCACTGAGCTCCTGAGAGCCACCCGTTCTTTCACAAATGTTTGTAGAAGCAGTCTGCATGCCTAGGTGCTTGATTTTATACGCCTGTGGCCATGGAGGTGAATGGAACACCCGAATCCAATGATTCGGGTATCAAAGCAATCATGTGCTCGGGAACCAGGCTCTAGGTGAGATATTAATGCATATACCTGTATGCAGCACCAAGGAAGAAGACCTACTTCTGTGAGGCTTCATATAAGTGTACACGCAGTAGGAAGAGATTAACAACCAGCATCCAGTCTCCTCCGATACTAAAAAATCTGTGGTATCAAAAACATGTCAGAAACATAACCAAGTCACACTACATAATTGCGCTGAAAATTGGATCAAATCACAGCTGCACTAGTGTAAATCTAGCCTGACATTGACCAAGAACTGCAGTGGGTATAGAGAAGCCATCACATTTCCATTTTCTGTACTGGTCCCATCAGACAAAAACTACACACAAGAACATCCTTCTTTTTGAAGTGACAGGTTTACTGCAGGAGCATGAAGATTGCAGTCAGGCCCCTGGACATCCACCAGGTCCTAGAATCCTCTTTAGGTAGCCTTGTGGATGATCCAGTTCTGCTGCCTGGAGATATCGGTTATCTTGACAGAAAACCAGATGGTGGGTGTTCTCTATCTTCTGAGCCTCCTGAGACAGGGGGACCCAAAACAGCTGGTCTGGCTATTATCAGGACACATCTAAGACACAAGCAGAATAAATATCAAGAGTTGTGCAGCCACCTTTGACGCCTCAGACAAGAAAAGAAACTAGTTAACGTTTTTCCGGAAGAATGATCTCTGTAATAATCCCCTGCGCATATCTGTGAATAGAGTGACAATCCAAAAACACCTGCCTGGGGTAGAACATTTCAACACCTGATTGATAAATTCCACCGGGCCTCTGTCAGCTGGGAGGAATCTCATCTGAAGACAGAAAAACACATCGATCAAAAGATAATTTACTGCTACAATTATCTGAAAGAGGTGGATGAAGCCAGTGAGAGCCTAAAGAAGGTAGGGGCGGTAGGGGGCACAAAACTGAGACATTTCTATTTATTTCTTGTCCTGTTGTGGATATTCTACATGTTTACATAAATTCAGATTTCACAGACAGCAGCAGATTGACATTGATTTAAAAACACATTGGTCTTTTGCACACATAATGACATGATACTCCTTCTGGTTTTATTTATTTGAGCCATGAAAATATACTTTCACAGTACTCTGATGACTTTCTCCATAATTTCAAACAGAAAAAAACTCTCCAACCCAATCAGCGCTTCCCCGCTGCCACTTGAATCCTGGGTGCCAGAGGCAAGCTGAGCCTTCCACCAGTGGTGTATTTTGATTTTGTGCTGCCTTATGCAAGACTAATATCTGGCACCCCCATCTCAATTTGTCCCACCCCTTCCTGTTTAAGATCCACACCTTCATCTGTAAACTCCACCCCTTCTTCTTTAGGCTCCACATCTTCCTATTAGAGCTCCACCTCTTCTCTGTATATTAAAAGTGGATAAGAGTGCATATATTTTGCCCCATCATTGGTGTCAGTGGGAAGAATAGTGCCCCATCATTGATGTCAGTGGGAGGAATAGTGCCCCATCATTGGTGTCAGTGGGAGGAATAGTGCCCCATCATTGCTGTCATTGGGGAGAATAGTGCCCCATCTTTGGGGTCAGTGGGAGGAATAGTACCCCATCATTGGTGTCAGTGGGAGGAATAGTGCCCCATCATTGCTGTCATTGGGGAGAATAGTGCCCGATCATTGGGGTCAGTGGGAGGAATAGTGCCCCATCATTGGTGTCAGTGGGAGGAATAGTGCCCCATCATAGCTGTCATTGGGGAGAATAGTGCCCCATCATTGGGGTCAGTGGGAGGAATAGTGCCCCATCATTTGTGTCAGAGGGAAGAATAGTGTCCCATCATTGGTATCAGTGGGAGGAATAGTGCCCCATCATTGGTGTCACTGACACCAATAATGAGGCACTATTCCTCCCACTGACACCAATGATGGGACACTATTACTCTCACACTGGCACTAATGATGGGGCACTATTACTCCCATTACTCCCATTGACACCGATGATGCTTACATTGCTGACCCCTCCTCCAGGCCAGGCTCCCTCCCTCTCCAATCCACAGCCAGCATAACTGCTGCAGCACCCTCTGCTCTGCTCTCCCCAGATCCTGGTCACACGGCACAGACACTTACTGATCAGCTTTCTTCCTTGTCCGGCTGCTCTTCTCCTCTTCATCGGCTCTGACCGCTCCCTCACACTGATCAGCTTCCTCCTCTCTGTCTGTGTGCTTTCCCTGGCTTACAGATCTGACGGCCAATCACCAGTGAGGAGATGGAGCTTGCAGAGGGAAGGACAGGCTGCCATAGGCCACCCAGTGATCCTGGGGGTGTGGCCAGATAAGAGAGGGGCAGGTTGACAACTCATGGGGCCCCCAGGCAATAGGGGATCATGGGGCCCCTGTGTCCTTGCCCAAACTCAAAAAAGCCTATGAAAAAGGTACCAGGGGCATCTCATGGGACTCCCTACTGACCACAGGCCCTCGGGCAGTGCCCAAGTTTCCAAATGGTCAGTCCACCCCTGTTGACATGTCACCCAGGAGATGGAAAATTCCCTCCCACATCACAGCATCTGTGATCCATCTTCCACCCGGGAAATGAGTAGGACACCAGACACCCTCTCTACCTCTCCTCCAGCAGTGCCTTCATGGATCGGATTGAAGTGGGACACATGAAAGTTACAAAACAGCCCCTGTCCTAAGTGTCACTTACTACGCCCCTGCCTTCCACACTTACTGACCAGAAAGAGGGAAGATGCTGCACAGCAGTATATCATAACAGTCCTTATAGAGATCTCTACAATTAAGCCCTGATTGGGTGAAGTGCATCAAAAGGGGCCTAGGGCAAGGGCTGTCATCACATTTTATGTGGATAGTTTAAACAATAAACAAGGACTTTTGTGATACATCCAGTGTGCAGGGACCTTCCTCTTTGGCTTTCTCTATAATATTCTCCTTTGTGCCTTCATGGCTGAGCACCCATCCTTATTGCTATATGTGTGTGGAGTGTGTTCGTTTAACACTGCATGGTTGTGAACAGTGATGAAGAATTTTATTTATTGGATTCACAGGCACGTTTAGCGAACACGTCTAAAAATCTGCAAATTGTGAACCCCGCTGAAGTCAATAGGAGTCAAATCTTGAAAATCAATTGTCTTAATTTGCAAGGCTAATAGGCAAGAGATTGTCAGTCAAAGGGAGCTGGATACTTGCCTGAGGGAGATGTAACAATGTGAAAAACATTTTTAAATATCATACAGTGGAGATCTTAAAGTGAAACAATAAAAATACAAAATTCCTTTGAATAAAATGCTTTGTGGATACCCTAAACCTGAACCCGAAGTGTTGTACGAGTAGGATGTTCTACCACAAAAGTGGAATGAAAAAAAAATGTCATTTTTTTTCTGTATAAAAGAGCATAGCCCCCCCACCACCACCTAAAATCCGATCCTTATAAGAAAAAGAGGAACAGCGAACATGTGCACCCCTCCTCTTGAATCCTGCAAGACTAAATGACCTCAACAAGGAAACTAGGGGATGGGAAAAAGGACATTTCCCCACATCCTTGGCCTGGTATGTATAGGGGAGAAGTATCAGAATCTGAAAGCCCACTTCATGTTAAGGGGCCCCGAGAAATCTGGCTGTGCCCCCTACATGAATGAGTAACCTGATTAACAGTTACTCATTCCTTTATTGAAAGAAAATGACCCACAGTGTAAAACCATCGTTAATCATGTTGTCCAGTGATGTAGGTCCTTCGTCAATCACCAGGAATGCTGATCCCACTACACAAAAACAATGACCTCTGCCAGCAACATAATGCAATTGATCCCCAGCCAGCAGCTGAATGTAAACAAAGTGTGTGGAGGGGAGGGGGGGTGCTGGCTATCATCTTTGATCAAAAAATGGCTATTTGGCAGCTGAATT